>NC_067482.1:8334354-8634354 GCF_947179515.1 Apodemus sylvaticus
TACATGGCCAGTGATGAGGTAAGCACAGACCAGGAGACCAAAGCAAGAGCTGCAGTTAGGGAAAGGTTAAATGGAGAGAAGGTTGTGATGTTCCACAAGGTAAGAGGTGGTTCCCAATGAGGAGAAATGATCTGAGAAGCAACATGTGAGGCATCCACTCCATAGCTCGTGACTTTCTCAGAGGACCCAGGATTGTGAAAACAAAACAAAACAAAACAAAACAAAACAAAACAAAACAAAACAAAACAAAACAAAACAAAACAGAAGATGCATGTGCTTCCAAGAGACAGTCGTTGTGTGCCCTGAGACAGTGAGTTAATGTGGAAACAGAGATGTCCTGATAGTGACGATCACCACAGCAGTGTCTCTGCAAGCTTTGCTGTGGGATGAGCCTGTTTTTCTTGTCATATTCTTCACATAGACCAAGGATAGTATCAAGACTGAAAGTTAATACTCATTAAACCACAAACTAAGTTTGACTGAGGACTTGCTGAAGACTAGCAGTTTCACAATCCTGCTCATGGAGGGGAGGGGGGAAGTGTGGAGTGACGCAGGGTCATAGCAGAGAGAATGCTTCTAGACAAGTCCCTTGACAAAGTGACTATTAACAAGTCCTGCTAGGGCCTGAGTGCAAATCTGACAAATGCCAAAGTTAAAGTTGTTCTGTGCAACACAATGCCAGTGGTCAGGAACAGAAGATGTCCTCACTCCTAACGGATATTTAGGATTTTTATAAAGGTTATTAAAGCCCTAGAAGGGTAGTATTCACATCCAATAACTTTCTCCTTCTGGCCCAGCTTTCTTCATAAGGGTTTAGCATCTTCCATTCACTGGTGGCTCACCAAAGGCTCCATCATTTCTAGATGGTCACAAGTGGCTGCTGGGAAGCTTTTCATTTGCATACATGGTCTATGAAACGTTACAAAGACTCAGTATACACCATCAGGAAAATGTTGCAAAGACTCTATACACCATCTATAAAAATGTTGCAAAGACTGGGTATGCACCATCTATGAAAACGTTACAAAGACTCGATATACACCAGCTATGAAAACATTACAAAGACTCGGCTATGATAATGTTACACAGACTGTGTTGGTAACCAAGCTAGGCTACACTGTTGAAAGTAACGCATGGCCAAAATAAATTAGGAAAAAATTCTAAAATCAAATGCTCTGTGGAGAATGTCTTTAAAAGCCTGCACCTCTGAGGTATTTCCCTGGAATGCTTCAAAGAAACAGAATTATTTGAAAGACTTCATCCAACCTGTGCTGCCCTGCCTCAGGACTCTCACAGCTGGTTAGGAGAGGGCCCCAGAGTCCTGGAGTGTGCTCTGGTCTACAGGCTCAGTGGTTTGTGAGGGTTCCCTTTTGTGTGTGACACAGAGTGCACTTTGCAGAGTTAATATAAATCCTTAGGTCCCACTTAGCAGGCACATGGCGGCTGATTTCAGATGCAGAAGGCTGTGTGAGTTTGGTTCTGAGCTCCCCAGAAGCTCCCTCCAGTCTGGGAGGCTTGAGACCATTCTTAAATCATTGAATTCCGAAGGCAAATCTTTTAAAGTCACTCTACAGCCTCTGTCTCCTCTCCATGCAAGTAAACTAGGCTACAAAAGCAGAGGCCTCCCTGGCCCTGTTTACTTAGACTGCAAACTCTATTGAGGCCAGCGATGTCAGATTAAAGGGAGAAAGAGGAGAGAAATCAAAGCCCTAACTGCGCATAAAAGGCGATCGCTGGCAAGCAATCTGTTCAACTTCTAACTCTTTGCACTTTATGAATAAAGGTCAATCTGTTTTTGGCACCCAAATGCTAACGTTCTTATGAAGGGTTAAGCTGCTCTAACAGCTGAATAAGAGAGAGTGAGCGAGAGACCCTCACCTAATCATTCAGGTCCAGCTGGGACTCAGGAGCCGCTCAAAAGCCACAAGGGGCAGGGGGTTGGCTGGTGGGGGGAGCAGTCGGCATCATCTAATGAAGAGCAATAGGGAAATGAAGTTACCTGCTACACAGGATACTCAAGCCTAGAGTCCTTGGGTTCCCCAGCCCCAACCCCAGCCTTATTACCTGCCCCAGACTTCCTGGACTTTTATTAGTTCCTCTCTAATACACATATGCTTTTCTTCCTTTATCAGACCTGCTAGCTCCCTCCATCAGTGTTTTGTCTAGATGAAGGATAGAATGTGGTAAGTAAGCCTCTAGCTGTACCATGTCTGCTTTATATACCCATATGCAGGGGATGCATGGGCGCTGTGCATGTGTTTGGACTAAGTAACGGTAACTGTGTTACAAGAAGAATTTAGAAACCACTTCAGTTATGCTAATGTAGTCACAAATGCATTTTTCTGATACACTTTCAGGTGATGACTAGCCTTTGGGCATATGATTTGTATATATTTAATTTGGACATATAAGCAAAATGCCAAATTACTGTGTCCTCCAAATGCCTCCATTCTGATGGAGTCAGCATTGCAGACATGAAGGTAGCTTTTGCTTTTGAAGCCCACCACCCACAACTGCAAAGTAAACACGCCTCAAACTTTCATGGCCTTGTCCCTGTCTGTGAACCCTGAGGCCAAAATGAACTCACCTTCAAAATTCCACCCAGCTCTGCTGTTCTTTTCCAGCTGGCTTTGTGCGGCAGGGATGTGTTGTCCGAATGTTTAGCGAACAATTCTCCTGAAAACTGAAATGTCACACTTGTATACAGCATAATTAAAACAAACAAGATTTTCCTGAAAAAGGCCAGGCAGGTATCCTCATGGCTGGGCGTTGGAGGGACTATGTGAGCAGGGATAGGCGTTCCTGTCCTTCTTGGTCTCCTCTCTCAAGCCTCCTTGGAGACCTCCTCCCGTGTGGAGCATCCTTCCCCACTTGGAACCGCATGCTGATGGACAGTGAGGTTGACACAACTCTCCACCTCTGTTCTGTGACTGCTCTCTGTCCCTTCCTTGGCTTTGCACATTTCTCAGTGGATTGCCACTGCTTCCTTCCCCTGGGTGAGAGAACTTCTGAAGTCTGAGGTCCAAGTTCCCATCACCTAGAGCACTTGGAGTGCTCTCTCATGCATGTAGGAACTGGGCAATCTCTTGTACAGAATTTACATGATGATCTGTTCTCTTTACATTCTAGGGACACTGATTTAGTTTTCCAATAGATAAACTGATGTGTAGTGAAGGACACAGATAGGAATTTAACCCACACAGAGCAATTCTCCCTTCTATTGCCTTCTCCAGGTCATTCCTTTCCCCTCCTGGGTATCAGCTGCTGTTGTCGACTTCCTGTTACTCTTGTTCTTGAGACTCTTCTGTTGGTGTTGTTATTGTTGCTTCCTTTGTTTTGATTTTGTTTTTGTTTTTTAATTTATTTCCTACCTAGGACATAGTGATTAGAACTAAGAATCTATTTGCCAGTCGTTTGATCCCAAAGGATGAGGAATCTCACAAAATATAAAGAATCACTCTTTATGACAGGATATGTATGTCCCGGGGCAACAGTTGGCCTCCCTCATCAAGCACTGTAGGTCCCAATGGAGTGGGGAAAAAGGATGTTCAGAGCAAGGAGCATCTTGCTGGGCAAGGGTTTTCAACCTTGTTGGGCTTATTTAGTTCATGTTGAACAAATCTCCCACTTCTGTAGATCCTTCATTCCCCCCCCCTTTTTTTTTAAAGCAGTCATTTTAGAAAATTAGAAAAATCAGCATTTGGGAAAATGAATTTGATATTAGCATTTTTCAATCAGGAATGTAACCTCTGAGCTGGTGAAGTGGCTTTGCCAAATCAATCTATTTAGGAAATTAAAAAATAAAATTAGGCACATTTATTGCAAATTAAAGTGAAATGGAATTGAACATTTTTGACTGATGCCAGCAGAGATACAACCCTGTGAGATCTTTGTGTCAACAAAGAAATGGACCAGTCTCAAGAGTTGTATATCTCTTGGAGCTACCATGGTAGGAGATCTTACACCTACCACAGGCAGCCTCTGAGGTGGAGGCACAGCAGGACACTGGGCTACCCACAGAAAGCCTTCTGTCTTTTATTTAGGTATATATCCAGTCTTTAAGGAGTGGGGCAGGGAGCAGATCTCATGCTGGGTAGCTCAAGGAAAGGGTTTTTAAAAGCTATTATTATTGTTTGAGAGAGGGTCTCATTATGTACCCCTGGCTGGCCTCTCAAACCCACAGAGATGCACCTTCTTCTGCCTCCTGCTAGCTGAGAGTTTAATAATGTTTTATGTGCAAGGAGCAGCTCGGGATGTTTGTAATTAAAAGGGATCATCTACTGAGGGTAGTAGGTAGGAAACCACGTCACCCTTTGTTTTCATGGGGTGGCTCACAGCTATCTATAATAGCTACAGTCCCATGGGACCTGATGCCTTCTGGTATGCAGACAAGATACCCATATACTAAATAAATAAATCTTTACGAATCATAAGACTCATTCAGGGCTATAACTGCCTTTTAAGCAAGAGGGCTCGTCTGCGTGTTTCCTGTGCGTTAGTTTAACTGGCAGTGTGGTTCCTTTGGAGACCAGTCCAAAGATTGCGGAGTCCAGAAGGATGGAGACAGCGAATTCTTAGAGCATGTTGTTATTCTCTGAAGATCAGGACTGTGCCTACAGGCAGTTCTCTGGGAGGCCTGGGGCCATCAGCACAAATGGGTTCATAATCTTCTAGCCCCCCAGGGGATCAGCTACTGAGCTCCTGTGGTATCCATGCCTCGGGCTTCTGCCTGAGGGCCAGCAAGGAAACCACAAACAGAAGAGTGTTTGGTTTATTCTAGAGTTAACCTTCAGAAAATTGCCAAATGATATGAAAGTTTGCTAATGATTTCCACCCTACCACCATCTATAGTGGAAACAGTCAGGAGCCCCAGTCTCCCTTCAGGAGGGGACTTACCCCCTGAGTTGTAACCACAGCCATAACTGAATCCATAGCCTTGAGTGTGATGGTGAGCGACACAGGCGACACTCAGGCTACATTGTGTCCTGTTGACTACTCCATCATCACTTTGATCGCTGTGTGTAAACAATACTCACGGCTGTGTGAGTTTAGCTGTCACTGAATCTCCATCTACTGGACAGGGCTGTGCTGAGGTGTGTGTGAATGCTGACAATATCCCAGACCCTGGACATAAGGTCAGAAATCCGTGTGCCCCCCCCCCCCTATTTCTTTCCTCCTCTCTTTCCTTCCCCACCCCTATTCCCTCCCCTTTCCCCTTCCCTTTTCCCTCCCCTTCCTCCTCCCCTTCCTCCTCCTCCTCTTCTTCCTTCCCTTCCTCCTCCCCTTCCTCCTCCTCCCTTTCCTCCTCCCTTTCCTCCGCTCCTTCCTCCTCCTCTTTCCCTTCCCCTTCCTCCTCCTCTCCTTCTTCCTCCCCTTCCTCCTCCTTTTCCTCCTCCCCTTCCTTTTTTACATCCTCTTTATATTATCTATAGATACATAAAGGACACATGAACTATGTTTGCAAACGGGGTTCCAGTAATTATTGCTACATACTTCATTTTTTTTTAATCACATAGAATCTTTCCCATAGCAACAGCCTATCAATTTTGCTCCTAAATTGAACTCTTTAGGAAAAGATTGTTTTTTTTTTTTTTTTTTTTTTTTTTTTTTTTTTTTTTTTTTTTTTTTTTTGGTCTGAACCTTTCTTCTGCAACTCACTGCTGCTTTATTTTCAGGAAAGAAGTTAGATACCTCTGAGCATCTAGTTTTATTATTCATAAAAGATGAAGAATTACTATTTCTTTTCTACTGCCTTCCAAATTTTTTATCTATCAAATAAACAGTTGAATCGGAGTTTGGGGAGGGGGATAACAAAGTACTATATAGATATTAGGTTTCATGAACTAAATGGAAACCATTTGCTTGGGATTTTCTTTCTTCTTCGCACCTGCATATTCGCGGCAGACAAGTTGCTTTATGAATGGGGCCTAATGAGACCCCTTTGGGTAGATTTGCAGCAGAGCCCCCTGCCGTCTTGAAGGTGTGAGCAGCGCTCCGGGTTGAGGTCGTCAGGGGACACAGTCCCTTGGGGCCCCTTTACCCAGGCTTGCTTTCCCTGTGCTAGGACACTGCTTCCTCCCTTCTGTGCTCCCTCTGGCCTCCTTATTCCCTGCTTGCTGCTGCTCTAAGTGCAAAGAGAGACAGAGGGGGCCTGAGAGCCAAGGCTGGGTGAATTGGCAATCACCCCGAGCTCACGAGGTTGAGCCAGGCTTTGGGGGCCACCGGGGACTTGGTAATATTTACTATCGTTTCTGATGCACCATCTCCTTCCTCTTCACTCATGAAACATACAGACGCCTTCAGGGAGGAGGTCCAAGTGAAGCCTGACAGCATTCTGGGAACTCACAGAGGGAGCTGTGGTCAAAATGTGCGAGGCTGAAGGAGGCCTTTGTGCCCAGAAGCCTCCCTGCTTGCAACCGTCCCCAGGCTGCAGATCAGCGCCAACTTATTTTCCAATGGAGACATCAGTGGTCTGGGGGGGTGGGGTGGGGTTATCAGGAAGGAACAGAAAGAGAAGGGTACAGTTAGCAGTTCTCCCCCAAACACCAATTTCTGAAGTCACAGGCCAGCATACCACATCCAGCCTATGACCTAGTGCCGGCCTTTGGTGGATCGGTTAGGGACAGTCTTTCCTGCGCCTTCCAAATGTAATTCTATTTTAACTAAGACAGTAGGAAAGGTGTCGCGGCTGAGCAACAATAGTAATTTTTTTAAAAGGAGATTCATTTTCTCCTGGCACTGTGGGTGGTTTGGAGTGGGCTTTACCTAGTCCTTTGCGGCTGTCCTGGGTCTCGCTTGCTGCGCTCCAGAGTTAAGGCGGCGCCGAGAGCCTGAGCCTGAAGCTTCAATCTCTGGGTTCCCACTACTTGCAAGGTTTTAGCCCAGGCTTATAAAAGTCATTTCCATTTTCAAAAGCGGAGTCGGTCAAACACTTTGGAAACTTTCCGCGAGCCACCCGCCCCCACACGCCCCCACCCCACCCCGCTCCATCTTGTTCGAGAAATGCAAATGTGAAGCCAATCCTATTTTATGTTAAAAAGTTGAAAAACATTTCAATGTATTCTTGTCTTGTATGACTGGCTGAGAGCCTCTAAATCCCCACCATTTACCAAATTAAACTAATTGAAAGTGCTTCCAAAAGCCACATCTGTAGGCTGACGTTCGTCCCCGCGTTCACTTTGGGCTCGGGAAACTGCTCTCCGTCCCATTGATCCCTGTATAGTCATGCCTGTCAGGAAGTCACATCAGCCATTATCATTCTAATTTTACTGCCTTTCTTGGTCCCTAATCTAATTTGCAACGATGCTTAAGCATTTCGCAAGGCCATAGCACTTTCTTCAGAATTTCAACAAGAGCATTAAACCCCCAATTTACATTAATGAAGTGCACATTTAATTAGGGGAGAAGGTAAATGGAGGGCTCTTCAGGAGCGGTTTGATCTGATGAGCACTCCAGAAGGCAAGGAGATGTATCTGATAAAAGCCTCGCCTTACATCACAGGGCCGATTCTCTTCCCGCTGGCCCCGAGGGCTTTCTCCCAACCTCTCCGTACCGTTAGTTCCCACCCATCCATAAACTCACTCTACCTCACTGAAATCTGCTCCGCAGCCGTTACAATAAAATATGAAAGCAGACCTGTCAACAAAGCAGGATGCGGGGCAAAGAGCTATTTAAGACGATCATGTGCTTTCCAGTTCTGCTGCCCTCCAAAGGGGAGATTAACTTGTTCTTTTCAATAATGAGAAACATAGAACGGCACCCCCAGCCTCCCTGGTTAATGAATGTGTTAAGCACACAGGCTGAACGGCCCAGAGGCACAGAAGACCAAGAGGCCTTTGGGAAACTGGTGGGCAGGGATGCACTTCTGGCCCTGGGTAACTTTTGGTGAATTAATTACTACATGTGATTTAAGTTGTCATGCTGCTGCCTGTGGCTTCGGACCAACAGGTGGATGTGTATGTCCACATACATATTTATTTCTGGACAATTGTTTTCTTTGATCTTTCAATATACTTTTTAACTGTACATACTTCCCTTTAGTTTAGAGTCCATGAAGTGTGAGGATGAAAGCAGAGTTTACATAAAGATTTTATTTTTGGAAACTTGATAGTCTTTCTTTCTCTTCTATTGGTTGTGGTGTGTGTGTGTGTGTGTGTGTGTGTGTGTGTGCGCGCGCGCGCGCGCGCGCGCGCGCGCGCGCGCATGCGCAAACATGAACTTTCCATGCTTGGATGTGGGGGCCAGACGTCCACTTTGAATATTTTCTACCATTTACTGCCTTGTTGGTCAGTCAGTCTGTCTGTCTCTTTCCTTTTCTCTTTCCTTTCCTTTTCTTTTTTCCTTTCCTTTCCTTTCCTCTTCTTTCCTTTCCCTCTCCCTTTCTTTTATTTCCTTTGTTTTCCTTTCCTTTCCCTTTCTTTTCTTTTCTTTTCTTTGTTTTCCTTTCCTTTCCCTTTCTTTTCTTTTCTTTGTTTTCCTTTCCTTTCCTTTTCTTCTTTTCTTTTCCGACACAGTCTTCCACTGAAGTTGTGACAGCAGTTGGTCAGCTAGACTGCTGGCCAGTGAGTGAGTCCTTGGGACCCACAGTCTCCACAGATTTGTGTACTTCCATTCCCCGATGGATACGGACTTTGGGGATCCAAACTCAGATCCTAATTTTTTTTTCCTGACACAGTTTCTCTGTGTATAGCTGGCTGTCCTGTGTAGACCATGCTGGCCCCGAACTCACAAAGATCCACCTACCTCAACCTCCCAAGTGGAGTGCTGGGAATTTAAGTGTAGACTCTCTTACCCCCCAGCACCATAGCCTCATTCTTGCATAGCAAACACTTTGCCTGCTGAGCCATCTCCCCGGGTCTCCATTGGTTATTTAATAACAATTCAATAATAATTATGATCAATCCTCCTGGGAAATTACATGGCTTCAATAGAGCAAGAATGACCCCATGACCGACGGCTACTTCTTTGTGTTTAACAGTTTATAATGTGTGCTACTGTGGAGCTAAAAATTGAAAGCATTTGTTTATAAGAGGGCATATTTAACTGTTTATCAGAGGGTTCACATTTAACTGAAATGTGAATGTTACATTTCCTGGAGACAGACAAACATAGGTTCTACCAGTTCAGCAGCCTCGGTCGGAGTCTGATGTGTAACCACTACTATTCTGAGACAAGTGTAGTTTTCCCACACAGATAGGATTGACCATAATTCCATAGGAAAGTAAGTAGGAAGTCACTTCCTTAGCATGAAACAGTCCACGGTCTAGAAGACAGGGCAAATGGTGGGCGACTGTGAAAGGGAGAAAGAGGCGAATAAAAAGAGGGTGAAGAGAAAGAATGAGAGTTAGGAAAACCAGAATGCACTATGGAATTGGGGCGTAGAGTGAGGACAGTGGTTTTCCAGCATGAACCCCAGGCTCTGGTGGGCAGACCTGCATCAACAGCGTGATAGAGCACAGCTCACAGCTTCTGCAAAGCTCGGCTTTCCCCACTGTGGAATGTAGAGGGTGGCAGTCCTTTATGCGGCTGCTCTGAAGTGAACACACTTCATGAAGCACTTAGGAGGCCGCTTGGTAGTTAATAAGCACTCAATAGACGGAAAAAGAATACTCAATATGTCTTACTAGAGAGAAGGCGAGGTTAGATAAACAAATGGAAAGGCCTTAGGAAACAGAATGTTACATGAGAGCGTGCACACAGTGCCTGCGTGGCAAGTGATACGGAAGAGCAAACTACATTTGCTTAGCCAGCAGCTTCTTATGAGACACACGTCATTCCTACGGGTGGGACCCATGCCATTCCTATGGGCAGGACCCATGTCATTCCTATGGGGGGCGGGAAATCCATACAATTCCTATGGGGGAACCCATGCAATTCCTATGGGCGTGTCCAACAGGGAAAGAGGAGACTGGGTGGACATGGAGAAGTCCGCACCCCCTACATTACAGGCTCAGTTTTAGAAGACCAGAACCTACTTTCCCAAGGGCCATTTCACTGGAAATTGTTTTTGCTTTAAATATACAAAGAGAACAGAGTTTCTTTGAGTTGCATGTAAAACAATATGGCATTGCTCAAAAACAGCACCTGCTCTTCTCTGTCTTCAACGACATCATTGCCGGTCACAATGCTCAAGTCTCCCCACAGAGATAGCCACTACTGTGGGTTTTCAAGATGTTTTCAGAGCTGTTTCATACATATCCATATGATTTGGTTTTTATATCGTGCCTTGTTTAACCTCTCTGGTTTCACTGAGGCCTGAAATCAGATCACATAAAATCCTACAGTGCTCTGCTCTCTTTCCCTACTAATTATAGAAGACTTGACCATCATTGTTATTGTATTAAATATTTTTATTCATTATTTTTAAGTTTGGTATGTATATGTGTGGTGTCTGTATATGTGTGGTGTATGTGTTTGCATATGTGTGTGTACGGTGTGTATGTGGTATGTTTGTGCATGCATATGTGTGTGTGCATATGATGTTGATTGTTCAAAGCTACCTAGAATTTGTGCTGGGGACTGAACTCAATCCTCTGGAAGAGCAGTGAGTACTCTTAGGCGTGGAACCACTTCTGGTCCTTGATCTTTACCTGAAAACATAAGAAACACACAAGCCTCCAGGACCCGACTCTTCTTGGAGTTCACGTTTCAAAAGGCCAATGTGGCTTTGAGGACGGTGCTCAGAGGCAGCCAGGCTGCAGAGGGCCCAGGCCTTGGATGTGAGTAGTGTGTTCTCACATCTACAGGGTCGGATCATTGTCCGATGTGAGGACCAATGCTGTGGATGACAAAAGGAAAGGTAGGCTAAGGACTGACATCAGTCATTTTTGCTTGGGATCCAGAATTTTCTGAAGGCACAACAAGCCTTCCTGGAGCCAAGGTGGACTCCACCGGTTCACCAGGAGAGAACTTTTATGGCAGCCAGTCTTCAATCCCAGCTTTCGTTCTTCATCTTGAGGGTAAAGGGGCTGCTGTTTCCCAGTGGGGATGAAGCCCTAATGAATTGGGTGATGGCTTTGTATTTGTGTATTTGCACAGTAGATGGGCTGTGCATATTTCTCCAGCAATAGAAGCTCAGTGTGTGCTGAAGAGCGTGCAGCCAGTCCTCATGCCAAGGACTGTGATACAGTTCACAGGGAGGGCTAAGCCTTGGCCAATGTACCTGAAAGCTTTGCTAGAAGCTTTGGCTAGAACTAGAGCACACCACACAGGTATTTGGACACGAGAGAAAAAAAGTTGGCCTTTAGTCATGATTTCTCAGTGCATTCAAAGCCTGTCAAAATAAGGGCGATTGATTTTTTTTTCCGTGTAATTGTCCCGTTTTCTCCAACCTCCTTCCACCCCATTTAATTAGGAAAGGGAGGACAGCAAATAGAATACGGGGCTAAGCAATTTCCCTTGTAGGGTTTGGTTAAGAATACCTAAGCCGTATTTGCCCTCTCTCTAAATATACTGCTTAATTGCTTGTGAGAATAGGAACTTGAGCTCTTCGGCAAAGAGCTTAAATTGGTTCTCTTGTTGACTCGAACCCGTATATGAAGCAGACAGGGCTACTGAGAAGATCACAAGGTCCTGGCCCACAGACCTCTTTTCATCACGCCGTATGTAGGATACACCAGTACTGCCCAGCTATCTTCAGAACCTCGGTGGGTCAGATTCTCATCTCTAGAGAAAGCAGCCACCGCAAAAAGCCTACCACCATCTTCTCAGGGTACCCTAAGTCTGATGTGGCTGGTAACCCCCATATTGTACAGATGGGGAGCACAAGAGGTAGAGCCACTGTCTGGAATCTTACAGTTGAAAATAGAGCCCAGCTGGCTGCCAAGTTTCCAGTTCTGCTTATGAAAAGAGACACGCCCAAAAAGTGGGAATAGATTTGACAGCACACCCCTTTCTAGGGCCTGCTCTGAATCACGTTCCCTCCCTGGTCCTCAATTAGTTCACCCATCATAAGTACTGTCATGGTTTCTTCTTTAAGTCATTCTAAAATGCATTTGTTCTCCATAATAGAGAGAGAAGCTCTAGCCAAATTATATTCTGATGTATCAGAGCCTTGAACCCAGGGGCCATTTTGCATTGCTGGCTAGGTTGTTGCTGAATACATTATTAGTCCAACAAGGTTTGTGCCGGCATTGTGAAGAGGCTCAAATGCATGTCTGGGTGGAATTAATCCTGCGTCTGTTAGAAGACTGTAAGATGCTATTCCTGAACCGAGTCGTGATGGAAATGGTTGTGTTCATGGCACAGTTGTCATGTGCCCTACTGGGACAGCTGTGCTAGAAGGCCAAAGAAGCTGAAGAAGGTTAAGAATTCTAAGTAAATGCTTCTGAATTTCCAAGTTTCCTCCTGCTCTGAGAGAGTCAACATCAAGCATCTTCCCAGTTACACAGGCGCTAAGAAGAAACCACAATGCTTTCTCCCATTTTAAGGGCTCAGACTCTTAGAAGAAGTGTTATGAGAAAACCGTGAAGTGACTTCCCGATGAGAATATCTTTGAGCCTGTTGGATCCAGTTACTTGCTGAAGGCAGTCCATGAGGTCAGCACTGTGCTATGTTAAGTCACCTGTCACCCTGACATCTGGATAGCGAATCTGCTCACCAGTTAGCTAGCCACTGCTCTACTAATCTGCATTGACCTGTCTCCTGGCGGCCGCGCAGAGGGAGTGGTTATTCCCCAATACTCCATTTAGTATCCTGAAGCTTAAAGCATCCTGGAGTCTCTGCAGTTAGGCAAAGTCCTCACCTGGTTGCCTGACAACTTGGAAATACCACCATTTGCGAAACTGGAGTCTCCCAGGTCTATCTATATCTTGGAGGTGAGAGTTGGCAGGGGCCAGGAAAACAGTTCGGTTTGTTCATCTGCTCAAATAGCAGATGCTTTGGGGCTGATGGGGCCTGTCTTTGCCAGGTGTTCATGGGTCACTTTTGTGAGCTTACAAGGACTCTGCACACAGGGAAGCTAAGAGGAAGAAACATTCTCCTACTGATGTTTCATGTGCTGGTATCTCTCTGTAAGGGTAAGTTTGGACTCTTGGAGCTTTGTGTATTCACGGCAAGGTTAATAGCAACTTGGTAGGAAAAATGTCAAGTAAGTGTGGAAACACAAGAAATCCATCTTCCCCATTGACAGCAATCATCATGATAGAGTAACTGAGAAAGAACAAACACTGTTTTCATTAGGGATGATGGGTTGGTGAAAATGAAAAAAATGACCAGAAGGAACAGGACCGTGTGCCCACCTTTTGTTTCTCTTCTTTCCTTTTTTTTCCTGTCTTGTTTTCAAGCCCAATGTCCATGTTACAAAGGCAGAATATCAGCCCACCCACTAGAGGACTGGAAGGGTGGAGGCCCTCACTTGAACCTTTATCCTAAAATCAGCCTGCAGTGTGACTCTGAAGTAAATGTTTGTCCTGCCAGCTACATCAGAGGCTGATGCTGTCTGGAAAACTCTTCGGAAGTCTGACATCTGAAGTCTGTGCACGCCCTTTCTGTCCCTGCTTGCAGTACTTTGGCACCCTATTGGACCTCTTTATTTGATCATCCATCTAGATGTTAAGATAGTTTTCTTTGGTTCCTGTCCTGGGAAAATGGTCCATACACTGTTATTATCATCAGTGCCTTCCTCCTTCTCTTACCTCCGTTTTTCTCTTTCTTCATCTCCCCCAGCTCTTCTTTCCTCTCTTCTTTGTGGTTCTTGGCTCATGCCTTCTCAGTGGCCACATAGACTTCCAAACTTCCTCTCTCCAAGGTCCATGGGTCTCCCCCTCCCCCTCCCTCTCTGTTTCCTTTGCGTGGTTTCTCCTCTCCTGATGTTGATTGACTTTACAATGTTGACCATGAGTTTCTTCAAAAAGTCTCTTTTAATTCCTGTGATGTCCAATGACTACAATTCTTCATCTATAGTTGTGTCTTCTGAATGATCTAGCTTCAGTCTTCACTTGGGCTCCAGAATCATCCAGTCTCTCCTGATCACCTTCAGATCAAGATGCAGAACTCTCAGCTCCTCCAGCACCATGTCTGCCTGGATGCTGCCATGTTTTCCACCATGATGATAATGGACTAAACTTCTGAACTGTAAGCCAGCCCCAATAAAAGTTATCCTTTATTAGAGTTGCCTTGGTCATGGTGTCTTTTCAAAGCAACAAAACCCGAAGCAAGATAGTACCCTTGATAGCACTCCTGCCCTAGTAACAAAGTCAGAAAAATAGATACACAACTCTTATTTGTATGATGATGTGCTATGATTGCTTGCTTATTGCTAACATTTTTTGAGGACTCAGTGTGACCCAGATGCTGCCCTTTATTTCTTACATGGATTTGCTCACTTAATCCTCACAGTGTAATAGGAACTATGTTATACCATTATTCCCATTTTACAAATTAGGAAGCTGAGGTCCAGTGATGGAGAAGATGAATTTCAGACTGGACAGAAAGTTTGCTGGGCCTTTATTTAAACACTACTGTAGACCACCTTGTGTGTATCCTGATAATGCAAGGCAGTGTCTATGCCACTGGAATATAACACAAAGTCTGTCACTATGGGTGGAAGGGAGGCTTAGCGACACAGTACTTCAGCTAAATCTTGAGAAACATATTTCCTGAAGGAAGAAAGAAGTAACACCGAGTGTTGGTTGAGGGGCTGGTGCTTCGAAGGTCTGCTGTGGTTTGGATGTTGTTAGGGAAGGTGGATTTAAATGGGCTGGTGATACACTGCCAACACTGAGAGACCAGAGGGAAAACTGTACACGGAAGAATGAGACAGACCAGCCGTGCTGTGCTAAAGAATCTAAAGCATCATGATGGCAGATGACTCTGGAGTTTCAAAGAAGAGGAGACGCTTGCATTGACAGGCTCACTGGCTGGAGGAGAGAAGTCCAGCAGGTTTGTCACAGAGGAAGTGAGGGGCGACTCCAGAGAATTCACAACAGTGGTGGTGGGAGGAGCCAAGCTCAGAGGATTGTGGACAAGCCCAGGTGGGGCCGTAAAGGGCCTGTTTGCTCTGTTTGATCCCTGGGAGCAAACGATGGTGGGAGGGGACAACGACTCCTGCGGGCTTGCCTCGGACCTCCACACGTGCACTGTGACACACAGGAGCCTAAATGTAATTAATTAAAAACGAAGGGAAAAGAGCCTCCTGAGGCTTCAAAAGGAAATAGTCCAGGCAGAAGGCAAGGCTTGTCTTATAGCCATGTAGACACAATCATGTTCATGTGTGCACATAGACACACCCATGTGCTTGCACACATGCTCACGAGCACTCTGGCTCTTCAGTGATGTGTAATGATGTAAATCGGAAAAGTAAGTTAGAGAGAAGCAGATCTGAGAGAGGATGTACTCACCTTCATCATAATCTAGGTCTAATAAGCAGATTTGGGGGGGGGTGTGGCTCAGCACGAGGTTATTCGTGAGCACGTGGAAGGCTCAGGGTTTCCTCTCCATCACCACACAGGGGAAGGCAACGCTTGTGAGTGGACTGTAGCCTGTGATACTGAGGTGGAAAGGTGCCCTGGAAGTTATCGCCTCTTCCCATGTGACTCCAGGGAATGCCTTACTCTGTTACTGGCGATGGTGCCAGTGGCCGACGTTCAGACAACCCTTCTGGAGTTTTGGAGTCCTGTGTGCCCAGCTCTCTGCATCTGAGCGTCTCTCCGCTGTGTCTCTCTCAGATGGCTTTGCTTAAATGTCCTCAGACTGTGAGCTCGATGGTGAGTTTACCCAGCTGGAAGGATGGAGCCTTGAAAGGGAAGCCTCGCTTTAGCCCTAAGTGCTTAAGATTAAAGATACAAGGCTCTATTCTTATCCAAACACACTAGGAAAACAGCTCATATTTTAAA
Source organism: Apodemus sylvaticus (assembly GCF_947179515.1). Lineage (NCBI taxonomy): Eukaryota > Metazoa > Chordata > Mammalia > Rodentia > Muridae > Apodemus > Apodemus sylvaticus. The sequence goes on from NC_067482.1 coordinate 8,350,188, forward strand.
TAGATGGCCATTAGCCACCAGCTGTGGGAAGATTAAAAATTGCAATCAGGGGCTGGAGAGATGGCTCTGTGGTTGGGAACACTGACTGCTCTTCTGGAGGTCTTGAGTTCAGTTCCTGGTGGCTACATGGAGGCTCACAACCATCTCTGGTGGAGATCCGATGCCCTCTTCTGCTGTGTCTGAGGACAGTGACAGTGTACTCACATCTACTAAACAAATAAGTAAATCTTTTAAAAAAATTGCCATCAGATGTTTACAGTGTTGTTTCACTTTTAAGTTTTAATAAGTCATTTATTTTTATTCTCTGATAGTCTAACATCAGAATGAAGCTTCGGTTACCTGTCTCCTCATCCTCCCTTCTCCCTCCAAAGTCTTGTTTGCCCTGCTCAGTGAGTCATTTTCCTTTGTGTATGCCCTTTTGTCACGCTGCGTGTGACTCGTTTAAATAGGACTGCCTGCAGGGCATGGTGGTTGGCTGTTTACTGGGCACCAGCAAGTCACCAATGGCTACACCACTGAAGAAAGTGGCCCTCCTCTGCCAATCTCTTGAGGGTGTAGCCTCATGACCCCCATCATCTTCCAGGGTGAGATGCGGAGGGACCAAATCCTCCCCAACCTATGGCGCTTCCTGGCTCTCTGCCCCCTCTTCTCTGGTGCTCCGTGAGCCATGTGCGAGTGTGCATGATGTGGTGTGTGTATGTGTGTGTGTGTGTGTGTGTGGTATGTGCATGCATGCATTTGTGTGTGTGTGCATACATGTGTGCCTCTGTGTGTGTGTGTGCATGTGCATGTTAGATATTCCATTCTGAGCATGTCATGGTCACTTACTCTTGACTAACCACTGTCAACTGAAAAGAGAAGTTTCTTTGGTGAGGACTTCAAGCTGCTTCGATCTGTGGGTATAACGGTGAGTCTTTGGACACAGTTTGATTCATACTGAGATTTTTAACATCTGGTGATCCTACCAATTCATCAGCTATTTAGCATAAAGCAGATGTACCTGGACTCACTTGTCCCCCGTAGTTCTGAAGTTGTACTCAAAGTTTCTCAAGCATGAGTACTCTGAGAACTAATGTTTGTGAGTATACTGGATGGGGGAGAAATTTGCTTCTAAGCAAAGAAATATTTACTACATAGAGTCACTCAATAGCAAAAGGTGGAAGGGTCTAGAATGTTTAAAACATTTTTCTCAAAGGCCTTTCTCTGATGGGAAGCAGGCCAGGAAACATGGCAAACCAGATGAGAACCAGCTCCAGTCTCTCACAGTCCCTTCTTGTTCCTCTGTGTGTAATATGCCTCCTTCTTGTTCCTGTGTGTGTAATATGCCTCCTTCTTGTTCCTGTGTGTGTAATATGCCTCCTTGTTCCTGTGTGTGTAATATGCCTTCTCCATGCACTCCATGCTTTTAGCACCTACATAAGATTAGTGAATGGAATAGGCTAAGGAAAAGAAAATCCCTGAACTAAAAAAGGTCCTGAACCTGGTTGGCTGATTTTCCCATGGTGTATTTCTAAATAGACTTTATTTAAAAAAAATGGTTTTGGATATAGAAAATTCTGAAAGGTGGTTTCTAGTCATCCTGTGTATCCCACAAACCAGTTTTTTCCTATAGCTAGAATCGTAGTCTAAGAGACTTGTTTCAGTGAACCACTCTTGATGGGTTTGGTCATACTTCCTCAGTTTCCCCAACGTACCTTTTGTCACTGTTGTTGGTCCAGGCTTCTGTCTGGAACCCCACACTGCATTTAGGCACCTACTTCTGAGGACCTTTCTGGCTAGTACATCTTCTAAGACTGTTCTTGATGCTGATGACCTTGGCAGCATTGAGAGGAATGCGGCCCAGGTAATTTGTAGGATGCCTCATTACTCGGGTTTGGTGATGGTTTCCTTACAATAAAACTTGAGTTCTACATTATGGGGACAAAAGCCACAGATATAAAATTACATTTTTTTAAAAATATGTATCTGGAGTACATACATGAAGGTGAGCTATGCCATCGATGCTGGCTCTGGTCACCTGGGTAATACAGATGTATCTGGAGTACATACATGAAGATGAGCTATGCCATCGATGCTGGCTCTGGTCACCTGGGTAATACAGAATATCTCCATTTTTCCATTGGAACTTGCCCCACCCCTCTTTCCATGTAGTGCACTGTGATAATGACCCACTCTGTGCAAGCCACATATGGAGTGGGCGTTGTATGCAGAGCTACACAGATTACAAGGTTCTGCAATGGGAATCCCTCTCTTCTTTTCTATTAATTGGCACCACCTGTTACTTGTACATCTTGTGGACACTCACGCTGTGATCTGGGTGATGACTTAATGCTTCCTTTACTGCTCCAATTGTTTAATTTGGGACCATTGAAAGGTCTCAGTTGGCTCCTGTGCGCTCCTTCTAGAACTGGCTTTCTCTCTGAGGAGCCCTCTTTTAATTGGAGAATGGTATTAGAAACCAAGATACAGTGTGCTTATTGATACAGAGACATCAGCTCCGTTAGGCTTGCTCAGCTGAAGGGAAAACCAATGTGATTGTAAGTATGTAGCTATTGAGCGATGTCTGCTCCCTGAAGTTCGTACCGTTCTGGACCCTAGGAGCATGACCTAGACTTTACAGGTACATTAAAATGACTAAATGGATCAGATTGGGCTCCGAATCAGCAAGAATACCTTCACAAGGGACAGGAAAGGACACACATACAGGCCAGAGGACAGGGACGTCTCCTGCTGAATTGCTTCAAGGGTGCTGGTGCTGGGGAGGGAGGAAAACAGGAGGAACTTAGAGAGACAGAATGCAATAGTCTTATATAGCAAGTCTGACTGGTGCTCCTCGGACTGTTCAAAGTCAACCACACGAATGATCAGAAACTCTGTGGAGGTCTCTCCCGGTGGCTTTATTCAGCTCCTGACATACTTATCAAGTATGCACATCAGGTACTTTGCACAAGTTATCTCTCATAACCCAAATAAGAACTGAAAGGTGGGTACTAATATTACCCCCACTTTACAGACGAGAAAAGGGAGAGGTTTAGAAACCTGTGCAGAAATTAGCTTAGGCAGAGTTATGAGCTCTAGCACTCTTTCATGTCTGCTTCCCAACACTGACTCGCCATAGTTGACATTTTGTTTCTGATTAGCAGTATTGTGTCAGTATCATTGACCAACTGTTCAGGGTATAAAGGAAGCATCCTTCACATAATGGGCATGCATCCTTCACATGATGGTCATGCACATGTCATATGATGGGCATGCACCTGTCATATGATGGGCATGCATACAGCTCATGATGGACACACATATGTCACATGGTAGTCATATGAATTTCCATTGTATCTTCTCTTTTTCTTTCACCTAGGAAGCTCATGAAAGTTTTTAAAATTAGATTTATTTTTATCTTATGTACACGAGTACACTGTAGCTGTCTTCAGACACACCAGAAGAGGGCATCGGATCCCATTACAGATGGCTGTGAGCCACCATGTGGTTGCTGGGAATTGAACTCAGGACCTCTGGAAGAGCAGTCAGTGCTCTTAACTGCTGGGCCATCTCTCCAGCCCCCTCATGAGGTTTTAAAACCTTTTAAATTTTATTTTCTGAGATTCTAATATAATTACAACATATCTCCCTTCCCTCTCCTCCCTCAAACTTCCCCAAATGCCCCTCCCCTCAAATTCACCTTCTCTTTTTTCTCTCATTGTTACTGTATTCATATACGCATAGGAGATCTGCAGACATCCCTAAGTACAACCTGCCCAGACTGGCCATGAATTATCCTCTCTCCTCCCTGCATTCCCTCTGCCTTCTGCCATCAATTTGCCTTAGACCTTGGCTTCCTCTGGGAGGATGCACTCAAATGCCTTCAAGAATCTTCCTGCTATCGTTCCTTGCTGGTGCCTTCAGTGTGGCTTCTCTGCACAGACAATGGAATTCAACACCCTGGAACCTGAGAAATATCCTGAGATGATCCCAGCCTTCCTGTCCTGCCTGTCAACGTCTCCCACTGCCTGTGTGCCACACTGGATTATTTAGCCCTGGTTGGGAACACCATGACCCTCTCCTTCCTCAGAACTTTTCTGTGGTTGTTATGTTTGCCCAGGGCATGTCTCTTCCTGTGTCTCCAGTCATTAAACCTCTCTGTGCCTTGCAGACTCCTGCACGCCCTCCCTAGCTGGGTGGATAGATTCCTTCCTGTCCAGCTCTTAGACTGGGAGTCCCGAGGCACAAAGGCTGGAGTTTGTCTTCATCACCTTTTTGTCTCCTGGCATCATTCTCATACCTTGCCCAATATTTGCTGAAAATATCAGATGACAGAAAGTGGATAAACAGGGAATAGATATTGTCTACCAAATAGATGCTAACACTCTACAGAACAACTTAACCACAACTCTGGACTCTAATGCAGTTTCAAGATACGCGGAAAGCGAAGAGAGCCGACACCACTCCTCCATCCATTCACCTTTTCATATTTATTTCTGCCCTTGGATAGAAAAGAATCTGGACGTACTGCTAAGTTAGCACGATAAAAGCTCTGACGCTTTGCCACATGAATAGCCAGAGAAAGCAGGAAAATAAAAAGAGTGCTTTTAAGTAGAATTTAGATTTCTGGCTAAAAATGTCCCATTAGAAAAAAAAATGCTGAACTCACTTTGATTTCAGATGGCTGAGAAATTAAACAACAGACCAAAGGGACAGAGCCGATCACCACAATGGGCTCCTGTGGCTCCAGGAAGGACCTCGGCTCTGCACAGAGCACAAGTGTCTTGACTCAGAGCTTAGGGTTCCTGTGGTGTTTTCCTCTTCAAAGCTCTGTGCAAACATGAGCAAAGTTAATCTAATTAACTTATTAGCTTTTTAAGCTAGTGGTACCAATTAGTCACCTCATCAGACGCTGGCTCCGGTGCCTCGTCGCACAGTGGATCGCTATAAAGAGTCTTTCATGAAAATCCCCAGGAGTGCAGCCCATGGCATTTGCGTGTGTTTTCAAGAGAATAGCAAAAAGAGCCCTGTGCAAGACAATTGTGGGGAATCCTCTCTGGGAAATCCTCAGTCACAGCCACCACGCTCAGCTCTCCTCTCCGGAAAGGAGATCACACAGCAAGCTTCATCCCAGAAGCGCAAATCCATCCCTTAAGCCGTGTCTAGGGAGAGGGTATACATTTCATAGTCTTATACTAGATGCTCCCAGGGGAGAAAGCCCCGACAAGTCACGGGGACTCATAGAAGGGCTGGCAGTTTGGGTGGTATTTTTTTTAAGGGGGGGAAGAGAGGATTCAAGCCGTGTGTAATGAGAATCGTGATCCCAAAACACAGTCCCAAAGGAAGACTTCCAGAGAGACAATGGGGAAGGGATAAATAGAAAGAAAGTTATAAATTCATCTATTTGCTCTCCCCGACCTTGCTTTTACTCTTCCTCACTCCAGCCACCCTGGGAAAGGCACAATGCTTTCCCCTGTCACAATATTGAGAAAAATTGAAATGGGGAATAAAGACCACCAGATGCTTTATTGTCTTAGCCGTTTCCACATAATTAGCTGGGGATAAAGGGCCTCTGCATGGTTTCATTGCATTGAATGAACTTGGATATTGCTACACAGTAGTGTGTTTTATGATTCATGCTCTGTTAGCCTGTGGCTTTTTCAAAACTGCCAGCTACTTTATCACTGCCGGCCAAGCTCGGGCCCACCACTTAAAATGCAGCAATGCAAAGTTAACTGTGCATGACAGATGTCCGTGAAATTGTTTAACACACACATACACGCTCACACAGAGCGCGGAGCTGGCTCGGGTCCTCTCAATGGTCTTATTAAACTGAAATGCAATGGAAAAGGCTAGAAAGGGGAAAAAAAATCTCGAAACTGCCCTCGCAGCACCCGCACTGCACCTCCACCATCACAGGGGTGGGGTGGGGTGGGGTGGGGTTGGGGGAGTGGAGAATCTTCAAACTGCTGTGGCACCTCCCCCCACCTCCTCCATCTCAGGAAGAACCCATCCCAGACTCTAGGGATCTTGGGTACGTTTGGAATGTCAAAGGGCCTTCTATAATAATTAAGTCACAAGAAAGGCCTAAGCCTGGTGTCCCTAAGAGCTGAGCAGGGACCCTGAGTGCCAGGGATTTCTTCTTTTCTCTCTCTGAACTGCTGGGGGCTCAGAGCGTCTTCCCACCCCTCTAGTCTAGTCCTGAGCTGTGGAAAGCAGTTTGTCGGTGTGATCCCCAGTCTCCCTTTTACCTTGGCAACTCCTCTCTGTCCCCACACTCTCTTGTTTTGTTTTTGGATACAGCAAGAGCAGCAGCCCACTCCACAGCCCTGGCTGGCCTGGAACTCCCTCCCTGTGCAGAAGGGATGGCGGCTTCAGGCTCCTATGGAAGCCCTATTCCCTCAGCAGTCTATGAAATGACACCCTGCTTTTTGATGATGCCAAGCAGAGGTTGTCCATTTTTTTCTCTCTCAAAGCTTTGAGACCCAGTCATGCACCCCAGAGGCATCTAGTGTGGCATTCTCCAAATACCACGACAGCAGGCGGGGGCTTCTTCATCAGCAGAAACATATTTCTCGCCTTCTTGGAACATTGAAGTTTAAGATCAAGGGGCTCGTAGGTAGCTTTGTGGTGGGACTTGTTCTGTCGCTTTGCAGTAGCTGTCATCTCCCTGTTTGTGTGACCCCGGTTTTTGACAATCAAACTAGTCAAGATCAAAATGTGTTCTTATTGAAAAGGGCAAGATGACCTACTCAGGGGCTGGGACAGAGCCTGGGAAAATGTGCCATATTTAGGAGCTCTAGAAATGCTTGCAATAAAGAAGCAGAGGAAGATACACTCTATACAGACATTTAAGGCGATCAATATACATTGTAGCAACTTGGCTTTCATTCCCTATTCTCCTTCCCAGTTTCCTCTTAACTTAGGGCACCAAGCAGAATGGTAACTGCCTCTCAGGTGGCTGGGGTGGGGGCGGGGGGGTGCTGGCACATGCGTAGATTCACACACAGGAAAAGGTGCTTATTTTAATCTCTTCAATGATATATTTTTGCTTTTTTTTTTTTAAATTACCACAAGAAGTGATAAGTTCCTTACGGCCCTTTCACGGACTGTGGCCTGGATGAGCCTTCCCCAATTTCTCTCCTCAATGCCATAATCCTTTTGACTCAGAGACTGGGACACTTACAAGACACAGACAAAGTGGATTTTTCACATATGTTTAATGGACACATTTCCCTCTGTTTTATACATTGTTGTTATTTATGTAATGTTCTTTTAACATGGGATAAGTTCATCTTAGAAAATACTTTCTGGTGAGTTTTGAAAATTGTACACCAAAAGCTAGACATTTGTCAAATGCCTTTAATCCCAGCACTCAGGAGGTGGAGGCAGGCAGACAGGTCTCTGGGTTCCAGGCCAGCCCAGTCTACAAAGCCAGCCAAGACTACACAGTGAGAACCAATTAAAAAAATGGAAAAAAAAAGGATTGTATGCTAAAACATTAATATTGGTATAACTACAAATGTGGGGGAGGGGCTATGACGTCTTTGAATTTTCACAGCCTTTACTTAAAACTTTTCTCACATTATTAAAGAACTCACACTCAGCAACACAGCATTCCATTCTGGAGAAACATGAAGACTCTTACTAACGAAATGGTTCAATCTTGAGGAGAGAAATAAAAACCTGGTTCAGAGGCCCTATATGCATTTGTCTTTGTGTGTATGTTGTACTTGAGACCCATTTATGTGTGTTCTGTGAGGGAGTGTGAGCAGACTGTATACTGTGTACGAACTCTGAGTATAAAGAGATAGTGTATATCTTGTGCCCATGGGAACAGTGTATGTTTTGGGGTACACTGTGTATGTGTGTGTTTGTGTGTGTGTGAACTGTGGGGGGGGCTAGGTATGAGTGTGGAAACTGATTATGCATGTGTGGACTGTCTCTCTGTGTATGTGTGTAGGTGTGTGCACGCGCACGTGCATGCGTGTGAATGTGTGTGTACTGTATGTATGTCCTCTCTGTGTTTGTGTGTGTACTCTGTGTGTGTACTCTGTATGTTTGTGTGTTCATGTGTCCTCTGTGTGTTTGTGCACTGTCTCTCTCTGTGTGTGGACTGTGTGTGTATGTGAGTGTGTGTACTCTGTGTGTATGTGTGTACTGTCTCTGTGTGTGAACTGTGTGTGTGTGTGTGAGTGTATGTGGACTGTGGGTGGCCTGCTCAACATTTTGGTGGATGTTTCATTCCCACCCCTTTTACTACGACCCTGGTCAGACCACTTTTATGCCTGTGACAGCTTCATGAAGCACAAAACACGGAGCGGTACATGGCATGAAATTGGCAACAAAGCCCAGCAAAAGGAGGAACAATTCTCCGGCAGGATGTGCTCACAATATGGCTGATTGGATCTGGAAGCAGATGCCAGCAGTGGGTATTGTCCTGGTGACTGAAAAGACATGACCCCCGAGAAACCCAAGACAAGGAGGCTCTCCTCCCGAACCAAGGGGGAGGGGAGAAGAGGTGAAAGCAATGAATAAATCAGGCAGCGAGAACCGAGAACGGGGAGAAAAGAAAATGCTAAAGAGGATTCTTTATGGGGAAGGGGGCAGTTCAGTATGCACCGCTCTCCTCTCCAGCTAGCTGAACACTTTCTCAGACAATGGCTTTTTAACAGATGGGAGAGCCCTGAAAGAGGCCAGCTTTTGCGCAAAGGAGAATCTCTGTTTGTTTAGTCTGTGCCCCCTTGCTCGGGCAGGTGTCTGCAGAAAGGGATCCAGCAGGTTAGAGCCTTCCAAGCCACTTTCACTGGGCAGCCAAGACCGCAGAGACAACTGGTTTGACTGGGGAGGACTGGGGCTGAGTCTCTGTGGGGCTTGTAAGAGTCTGAGGAAAGAAGCTGCTTCAACATCACCTCTGGGCGTCCGCTCCTCCCCCTCCTGCCGGCTCCCATCTCCCTCTAGCCCAGAATCCAAACTGTCGAAGAGCTGGCCATCAAGTGAATGCCGGCCAGGTGATGGGCATGGACCGCAGTCTCTGCGCTCAAACCAGACTCATTCTTCGAACCCTTTAAAGCACATCTGGACTGAATGGGAAATGCAACCCTGGTTTCATCAAATGAGCTCTTTGAAACTGGTTATGTTGTAGACAGGACACTGTGTTGTCCAGCACATTTTAGAATGAGTTGGACATCTCATCTCTGTCTTGAAAAGCTTTTGTTTTGGCACCTAGTAGTATCCAGTGCGGCATTGCCAAGGAGGTAGAATGGAGTTCTGGTGGAGGAGTGTCCGGGCTCACCCTTCCTGAATGAATGTCTCATGCTCTTTCAGGGATTTTCTTGAAGCAGAGTAATTTTGCACATTTCTTTAGGTAAGATAGCACCTGTAGAAGAAAAACACAAGGTCTGCTGTGCAAAGGGGCATTTGTAGAACTTATCTGAAACAGGAAAGGAGTAGCCAGGACTGCAAGGGATAGGAAGCTGCAGGTGCCTGCTTACAGTGTGCAGTGAGTGCACCAGTACACGTCAATAGAGGACCTGGGCTGGTGGGCGGTGGGGATTTTATATTCCTTTATCCAAAGGATGCACATTGTGTTGCCCAGTAGAATAACCTTCCATTCCTCTACTCACTGCCACCAACAGGAAGCAGTAGTATCCTGCTCTCCATGTGCCTTATATGGTCCGGGGGCTTGAACCCAGAGATGTGTGCCTGTGGGGCAAACACTCTCCTACTGAGCTGCATCCCCAGCCCTTCCTCTCCATCTTTAACCACTTTATTCCTAGCTTAACAAAGGGCCTGCCATGTGGGCCAGCGCCTGTTTCTGCAAGGTGGCTGCCAGGCTGAAGCTTAACACCCAGGGGCTCTGGTCTCAGGATTCCAGAAGGCAGGGCGGAGCCAGCGAGTCAAGGGCCATTCATGAGACAAAAGCCACTTTGAAAGGACTGGAGAGAACAGTCACGGATTAGGAAACGATAAAGGAAATTACCAGCCTCTCGTTACATGCTAATATCAGGGTCTAACGCTTTGTTTCTCATCAATCTGCTGAGATATAGCCAATCTTATATGACTTTAAAAGGGCATTAGTTTCTATTGCCTAAACTCATCAAATTTCCATTTAAGAGCTTTAAAATATATTCAGTGTTTTTGACATGAAAATTAAGTGTCTCAGTGTCCTTATTCTGAAAGCCCGTTCGTCAACACCTCCCATGTGTAAATCCTCAGGCTGGAAGGCTCAAAAGAGAGAGCCTTACTCCCAGTGCTCTCTGAGTCGGCCTTGGGAAGTCTGTCTGTCCTCCTTTTCCTTCACCCTTGGCTTTGCTGCAGATCAGCTGTCACAAAGGACAGGAGTAATGGAGCCTGGAGATCTGCACCAGGAACAACACTGGGTGTTTTAAATCAGGATTTTGTGCAACTCTCCACACCATCCTGGATTAAGGAGAACAACAGCAACAGTAACAAAGGCAAAACTGTGGTGTGGAGATGAAAACACATCACCAAAGTGTTGCGTTAATAAATTATTTCCTTTTGAAGGCCAGGTGCTGGGGCTGGGGGATGGCTTGGGTGGGGAAGTGTTTGCTTTGCAAGCACAAGTGTCTGAGCAGAACCTACACTTAAAGAAGAAGGTAGGGGTGCTTGTATTTATTCCTAACATGTGTGCATGTGTGTGTGTATGTGTGTGTTGGAGTGTGTTGGGGAACAGACAGGATTTCTGGGGCTGTCTGGCCAGCTAGCCTTGTTGATGCTGAAAGTTCTAGGCCGTGAGAAAACTTGTTTGAAAAAGAAGAATGAAATTAGAGAATGTTTTCTGGACTCCATGCTTATACACACACACAAACACACACAGAGACATACATACATACAGACATACACAGACATACATACACACATACACATACACAGACATACACAAAGACACAGACATAACATACAGAGACATACACATATAGACATAACACAAAGACACACACAGATATAACACACAGGGACATACACACAAAGACAGACACACACACACATATATGTATATATATATATATATATATATACACATACACAAACACACAAACATGCAAACAAACACACATTCCTACATACACATAGATACACATATAGGTAGGCACACACACAGTCACATATGCATATGCAGATATATACACACATACACGCACATATCTACACACACAGAGACATACATAGATATATATACATACAAACACACACATGTGCAGATAAACACACACATACCTACATACACATAGATATACACACTGGCAGATACACACACAAAGACACATACACACATGCAGACAAACACACATACTCACACATACCTACACACACACAATCACATGCATACACACAGACACATGCACACACAAGTTCTTTTCTGTTGCTGTGATACAAACTCAGAACCACTTCCTGCCCACTCTCTGCCTTCTGACTATGGTTCCAACAACAGCAGGCAGCCCTGTCCCGGCTGCTATGGCTTCTGTACCTTGATTTTCTCATCATTATGGAATGTACCTTTGAGCTGTAAGCCCGCATAAGCCCTACCTCCCTTAAGTTGCTTCTTGTCAGGCATTTGAGGACAACATGAGAAAAACAACTAAACAGTATGTAAAAATTACAGGGACCATTTCAACTAAGAAACACACTTTAGGGCAGCCAGCAGTGAAATAAAAGGTGGCCACAGGGTCATGTGTCTAGTCCAATGTAAGGACCAATTGTGGGACTGATAACCTTATGCCCTGGTTACAGGCACTGATGTGAACATAATTCCTCTTGAATGGAAAAATTTCCCTACATTTCTGCAGGGGAAACAATGGTATTCCTCTACTCTGTTAGTTGTGTGGGTTGTCTTACAATTCTTAGCTACCACAAAGATCAAGGGACTGACAAACTGGTGTCCCTTACTCAGTATCAATCATAAAATAAAGCAAAACCAAAACCAAAAAGTTTCAGTTAAGTCTCTGCATTTCCCAACTAAAAACTGGATGAGACAATTTTGAGCATCCAATGTTGACCCACTTTGAGATAAAACTAATCTTTCTACATTCTCAATTCTGTACTGTTATACAGAGGAGACAGACACAGGTGTCCCTCTGTTTGCTATCAGTGGACATAATAGTGACATTTAATTTTCAAAAATAAAATAATACTTGTTCTAGAAAATAGGTAATATATAAAGTAACAATATGACTGTCCTGTAAGTCTATCTCTCAAAGTAACTCTGAAGTTCACAGTATGACTTCGTTTCCTCTTGGTTTTTTTTTCTCTTTAGCACATCACTCTATGTGAATATAAAAAAAAAATGACATTATTCCATAATCTCTTCCTGCTCCCCGAAGAGTTCTTTTCCATCTTCTTGCCCACTGCCAGGTAAGCAAACACATCCATTTTAATTCACAGCAGTGACTGGATCGGGGGTTGACCATGTCTTCTGTTCTTCCTTCTCTAGGGAAGAGATAAAATGTGGGTAATTCACTGAGTCTAGGATGGGCACAGTCTAGTGCCACTCTGCACCATCCTGCTGCTCCATCGCTGTTTAAACCCTAATAGGTTGACCATCACTATCACTCAGATGCTCCTCCACTTCCTATTCAAATGTTCTTCCTTATTCTCAAGTCATGCCCAAGGTTGCTGTATTTACCCCTACTCCTGGACTGATGTCTGAGGACCATGGCTTCTTTTTCTCAATATTTATAAATACACTTCCTCTCTGTCCTGTGGGTAGGGCCCATGTCATTATGGAACTCTGTCTTGTCCTGACAGTGGCTGTTGCCTGTGTTGGTGTCAGGATTGGATCGGGAGGGTCCTGAACGGAGACCCAGGCTCTGACGTAATCATAATGACACGAACTTGGGCAAGCCACTTTATGTTCCACTGCCCGTCTTGGGACACGAACCACCCAGGTTGGCTCTGCCCTCACTCCCCTTAGTGATGACAGAGAGGAAGCGGCTCCAGATGGTGTGTGACGGAGGGCCTTGTGTGCATGAATGCCTAGATTACTGACTTCTAGAATGAGTTTTGAGTGAACTGAGAAGTCACTAGTTCCTGCTGACTTTCAGTACTCACTCCAGAATGTCCTGTAACAAGCAAGGCAGTGCACTGAGGACGTGGACCTGTTTGTGCCTCCAGCATGGATAGACATCCTTAAACACAGAACAGGTCTATATAGAACTTTGTACATAGCTTCTCTTTAGTCTACAGCCTAAATAATAAAAACTACTGCCCAGTCTTAAACACACCTCTCCTGTGAATCTCCTTTGATGGTAAGATGAAGGCAGCCCGCATTTTTAATCAGGAGGCAGCTGACTTATTTTATGGCGAATATGGAATTATGCTCTATTATCTATAGTGTGTTGCAAATAAAGCCCAGGAAAGGTTTTAGGTGATTCATTGGGTGGTAATTTAGGTCCATGCATATTATTATTGCTAATTAATGATAATAAAAATGATCCAAATGGCAGAACAGGGAGAGGAATTGCCAAGCTCGACGGACTTCCTGGAGAAGCGTCCAGCTGCCCCATGGATTCTGGGACTCCGTCTGAGCAGTTTTGTTGACTACATCCTCAGTCTCTGAAGCTCAGCCTACATGAGTTATCCCTCACCTCACGGGTAGCTGTCCCTTCCCCCGCCACCCCTAATTGTAAATTACGCCATCTCAACCTCTACAGCAGCATTTAATATAGCCGAGTTTATTGCTTTCTGTTTTATGAAAATTAATTACGGCTCACATTCTGACACTGAAATTAAAGGGTGGGTTCTAAATCTTGTACACAACAATAGGAAATTAAGAGAACATTCTTTATTATCAGAATAATGAAGACCAGGGATACTTATTTGTCTTCTCTTAAGGCACTGAGGGTGGGGAGAGAGAGAGAGAGAGAGAGAGAGAGAGAGAGAGAGAGAGAGAGGAAAGGGAGCTGGATGGAAGCTGGATATTGCTTCTTCATAACTTGGGTCAGTGCCACACAGAAGTCAAAATGGAATTGTATTTTAATTGAGAACTCAGGAGTTCAGGTTCTTCTGTTTTATAGAGCAGGGCATTGCCCTGAGATAGCGTGACTGAGGCAGCAGTGCTCCATGCTGAGAGTTTGCCTTGCCTAGAAGACAGGAAATGGTAAGAGATAAAGCCAATCGACATAGGTACAAAGGACACACTGACTTCACAAATGACACCCTAGCTTCAATGGAGCGACTTCTTTGGATGCTTCCAAGCTGGGAAACTTAGTTCTGAAGGTTATTCATTCATTCTGAGTATATTTCTGAATATATTCCTCATGTTAATCTACATTTAGCTATAGATTTGTAAGGGCAGCAGCCACATGTATGATCCAACCTCATAAGCACTACCAAGCTTGCAAATGTAATGAATGGAGTTCTTATGACCTGCCCCATTCACATATTAGAAACACACCCCTGAAATTACAATGTTAGGAAGAGGGGTCTTTCAGAGGTGAGCAAGTCATAAGAGTGAAACCTCTAATAAAACAGACTCCACTCCAGAAAATTATCTAACAGATAAGAACACAGTGAGAAAGTGGGTCCTTCCAAGATACTGAATTTACCTGTGCCTTAATTGTCTACTTTTGCTCCAGACTGGTGAGAAATAAATTTCAGAAGTCTATAAGGTGCATAGCTCATAGCATTTTGGCTTGGCAGCCCTCATGGGTTAATACAGAGAGCCGTCATAAAGAACATAATTATATTTAATGCTCACAAGAGTTTAATGAGAAAGGCAATTGTGCTGGTTGGTTTTTGTCACTGACACAAACCTAGACATATCTGGGAAGAGGAAACTCAGCTGAGTAAATGCCTTCAACAGATTGTCTGTAGGCAAGCCTGTAGGGAATCTTCTTCTTTTCCTTACAAGGACAACATCTCATTGGGGCTGGCTTACAGGTTCAGAGGTTCAGTCCAGTATCATCAAGGTGGGAACATGGCAGCATCCAGGCAGGCCTGTGCAGGAGGAGCCAAGAGTCTTCCAAAGGCAAACAGGAAAAGACTGGCTTCCAGGCTTCTAGGATGAGGGTCTTAAAGCCCACACCACAGTGACACACCTATTCCAAGGCCACACCTCCAAAGAGTGCCACTCCCTGACCCAAAATATTCAAACCACTACATTCCACTCCCTGGCCCCCACAGGCCTGCTCAAACACATGAGTCTATGGGGGCCATGCCTACACATAGAGTAATACAAAATACATTTAGTCCAACTTTCAAAGTCCCCATTATCTATAGCAGTCTCTATAAGGTCCAAAGCTCAAAGTCTCTTCTGAGAATCATCCGATCACTTAACTGTAATCCCCAAAGGAAGACAGGAAACCAGCTGGGCAAACGCCTAACTCTTCATCTCTGTGTCTAATATCAAAGCAGTCTTCAGCTCTCCAGCTCCTTTCTTGTCTGTGGTGATTGTCACAGACTTCTTTCTCCTGGGCTGGTTCCACTCCCTGTTAGCAGCTTTCCTTGACTAGTATCTGATTGCTCTGGTATCTTTAACATCTTGGGGTTGCCAAGTGAACTTCAACTTTACAGCTTCTTGTTCCAGTGTCTGGGATCTACACATGATCTTCTGGGCTCCTCCAAAGGGCTCAGGTCACTTCTCTAGCTCTGTCCTCTGTAGCATTATAGGCTATGGTTGACTCCACTCCACTGCCGCTGCTGTTCTTGGTGATCATCCCTTGGTACTGGCATCTCCAATACACAGGGTTCTTTTGCTGCAACTAGGCCTCACCAATAGCCTCTCTTAGGTTCTTTTGATGGTGCCAAACCTCAGCTTCTTTGATGACCCCTTCAGTCCTGGGCCATCAACTGTAATTTAGGCTGCACTTTCACCAGTGGCCTTCCATGATCTTTCACAGTGCCAAACCTCAGCTGTTCTTCATGACTCCTTCATGCTTTCAAAACCAATATCACCTGGGTGACTCGTACACGTTACCAAGTCCAGCTGCAACAAGATGTACAACCTTGGCTATCTCTGGCACAACTTCTTTGTGTTCTCAGAAAACACTTCTCAGATTTTTCCTCAGTGATGCTGATCTCTTCTTAATCACCACCAATTCCTTAGCTCCTGCTAATCTATTATCAATCGTCCCAGTAGTTCCTTCTATTTTTCACTCTAAAGCCATGTGTGAAGCTGCTGAGTTCTGCTGCTTGGAGGAGCCGAAACATGGCCCCCTTGTTCTGTTCTCCCTCACTGCCCAAGCTTGGCTGTCCTGAATCTTGTGCTCTGTAGATTGACCTTGAACTCTCTGTCTCCTGGGATTCAGGCATTTTCTTAATTAGTGATTGATGTGGGAGAGCCCAGCTAACAGTGGGGCTGTCACTTCTGAGCACCAGCTATCAGTGGGGGCTGTCACTCCTGAGCTTGTGGGTTGTACAAGGAACCAGGCTGAGCAAGCCATGAGGAGCAAGCCAGTAGGCAGCACCCCTCTATGGCCTGTGCCTCAACTCCTGCTCAGAGTTCCTGCCCTGACTTCCCTCAGTGATGGATTGTGACTTGACTTAAGCTGAGATAAACCCTTTCCTTCCCAAATTGCTTTTAGTCTCAGTGTATCATCACAGCAATAGAAATCCTAATGAAGACAGCATTTGATAATAGATCTAGCAATTGGGATCATCTCCTTTAACACTAGAGGAATACAGTAGTAGTCTCTTTTTGTGTAGGTTTCATTAAAACGCCATAAAACTCAAAATATAAAATGCCTGCAAATGGGAAGAAAACAGATAGGGAAGTCCAGAGACCTGTTAATTGGTCTTTCTTAATCTTCAATTACACAAGGCACTTCAGTTTGAAAATCAATGCCATAAAATGTTTAATAAATATTCATACAGCAGTCACAAGTCTGTCCTGTGTACACCCATGCAGTATTGGCAGAGCTCTGTCATTTCCTAGCCCTAGGCCAGTTTCTTTCAGGTAGGAAATCATGTCTCTGAAAGACACTCTAAAATAAGGGCAACATTATCAACTAAGATTGCTGCCACAGCCAGAAACTAAATGCTAAAACCATTCAACCGATTACAAGAAAAATATGACGTTTCCATGCGACGAAGTTAACAATCACCAGATTGCAGAGACAGCTTCAGGGTGGGAGAAAAATCCTTGCTAACTCCCCATCAGATAATGAATTATAAAAGCCATTCAATCAATAAGTGGACTACTGAACTTAACAGATGGTTCTCAAAAGGAAAAATATAGACAGGCAATAAATATTTGAAGTAATGTTCAACACCCAGAGCCACCAGGGAAACTCAAAAGGATTTTTGACATTTCATCTTGCTCCAGTCAGAATGGCCACTGCCAAGGAAAAGGGATAACCAGGCTGATGGGAATGTGGGGACAGAAGCGTCTTGCTCATGCTTGGTGGGGTATAAACTTGTGCAGCCAAACAACAACAAAACCCAACCATGTGACCTAGCTCTACCGTTCTTGGGTATACACCCAGAGGATTTAAGTCAGCATGCCACAGAGAAAATCACACTTATATAGTCACGCTTATTGCCTCGCAATACCTAACAACCAGGAAATGGAACCCTGTAATGCAAATGTCTATCGATAGCAAGTTTAAAGTGATATAATACAAAAATATTTTATAGATCCTGTTTACTCATCACTATGGAATGTGCTAAACTAGGTGTCACACAAATTACAAATTTACTACTACTACTACACATTGTCCCCCCTACAGGTATGTGAACACATGTCAGCGCAATGAAGTTAACAATATTCTGTGTTCCACAAACTGAGTTGTGGTGAACACAAGTCATCTTCAACCACATAGTTGTCATTATAGATAAACAAATCTATGGATTAGATCTCACTCCATTAACTGGAGTCAGTCAATTCAATTCTCACTGAATGTCTATCTGCCTTGGTACCTACTGGAATGTAGGTAGGAACAAAAGAGATACACTCTCTGTCCTCTGTGAGCTTCACAGCCCAGTTAGAGAACAGAGTGATCCTTGAGCTCAGCCTCCAACCTCAGTGCCAGAGCTGAGGAAAAGCTATTAGGAAGCCTGGACATTGGCCAAAGGAATACGTCAAAGTTTGAAAGATTTACTCAAGAAGATGGCAGAATCTTAAGGACTGGTGGGAGCCTGTGGCATTCCAGGTTCTACAAGAGAAGGGCAAGCTGTGGGAATGTTCACAGTGCAGGGCTGATCTGGAGTGAGCACGTGTGGAGAGAAACCATTATGATCAGCAATAGTCACAATGGCCATTGAGAAAGAGCAGCTTCACAGCTAGCATGGAGTTGTTGCTGGGACAGACAAAGCTGAGTGGAAAGAGAGTAAGAGGGAGGCTGAGGAGGCCAGGCAGCTACAGTGAACTGTGCTAGGTCCCTGAGCATCTGGGGCCGCTTGGAAGGATGTGCTCATGAAATAGCATTGGGATGCTCAAGAGAGGATAGAGCTATGTGTCTGAGCCAGGGTTTCTATTCCTGCACAAACATCATCACCAAGAAGCAAGTTGGGGAGGAAAGGGTTTATTCAGCTTACACTACCACATTGTTGTTCATCACCAAAGGAAGTCAGGACTGGAACTCAAGCAGGTCAGGAAGCAGGAGTTGATGCAGAGGCCATGGAGGGATGTTCCTTACTGGCTTGCTTCCGCTGGCTTTCTCAGCCTGTTCTCTTATAGAACCCAAGACTACCAGCCCAGGGATGGCACCACCCACAATGGCCCCCCCCCCTTGATCACTAATTGAGAAAATGCCTTACAGCTGGATCTCATGGAGGCACTTCCTCAAGGGAGGCTCCTTTCTCTGTGATGACTTCAGCTTGTGTCAGGTTGACACCAAAACCAGCCAGTACACCATGTCTCCCCAGGATTAGCTGTAAACATCCTCCCATTCCCCCACTCCTATAGGCAGAGCCAAACACCCTTGGCTCAAAGTACTGAAGCACATGTCCTGGGTGTCAATTAAAATGGACTGATTGACAAACCGCCCTCAGCACGAGAGGGTGAAATGTAAAAATAGGATAAAAATGACAAGCAGCGAGTTCGGCAGAGGCATCAGCCTGCAGAGACAGGCTGTCAGGGCTGTATGACTGCACTCAAGACAATGGTTTGCCAGGGAGAATCGGATTCTGGATTGCTACATTGTGCAGAATGACTTACTTCCAACCAAAAAAATTAAGAGAACTTTATGATGAGTTATGTGCACTTTAGACGAACCACTTAGAAAAGGAACTAAAAGTATAACAACAACAACACACATAGATATTTACTTACTATAAAAGAAATCTGTAGATGAGGCGCGGACAAGGACAGGTGTTGTAACTCAGCAGTACAGTGTGTGCATGTCTATCACACGCAAGGTTCCTAGGTTTGGTTCCCAGAAATGGGAGGAAAAAAAACGCATAATACAAAATAATCCTAGAGGGACAAAAGCGACAGGAGGGCAGTGGTGCAGCAGCCCCATCCTCGATTGCGCTGATGGCAGCCCCTCAGTAGCTGCATCCGCCATTGCACTGATGGTAGCCCTTCACTAGCCATGTCCGCCATTGCACTAATAGTAGCCCCTCAGTAGCCACATCTGAGGTTGTGCTGAATACAGTGAGTAAATGGTCCATTCAAAAGTAGATCTGGCAGGCTGGTGGTGACAAACCAGTTTCAAATGTGCTTTCGGTTTGAAAACATAATAGTACATTTAACTGCAAACATAGGAAAAGACCTTATTTGAGTAAAAAAATAAGACTGCGGTAAAATCGAAAAAAGTATTAGAGAAAAATGTTAGAGAGAAAGGAGATGGTTTACAATGATCAAGAGTTTGGATTCTAGGAGAAAATGGTAAGCAAAGACATAACAAAACCCCTGGTGATAGAAACCATAAAATACCTGAAGCAAAGCAGGAAGGTTGAAATGAGAGATAGGCAACATAATAATATGTTAACTGATAAATTCATTGTTACATTAAAGTATTAATTTTTATTATGTTTGCTTATGGGGGGGAGGGGCTTGTAGAAGTCAACCTCTCCTTCCACTATGTGGATCCTGAAGCTCAGGTTGTCATGGCAACAGTCATGGACAGAGCTCCAAAATGAGGGGGAACAGCAAAGCTACAGAAAACTAACCAATGTGTCAGCCAACTGACTGAACTAGTATCTTAAGGACGCTCTACCAACAAGATGCACACATGGTTTTCCCATATTTTCCCCCACGTACACACTGAGCCTTTCTCAAATAGCATACAGTTCTCAGTGTGACTGAATGGGTTCTAAGGACAGATGATCTCATCAGAAAAATGAAACTAGAAATCAACAGAGGCCCCAAATGAGAAGTCTGGACATCCACACAGACAGCATGGGGATTTTTTTTTTTAATTTTTTTATTCGATATAATTTATTTACATTTCAAATGATTTCCCCTTTTCTAGCCGCCCCCCCCCACTCCCCGAAAGTCCCGTAAGCCCCCTTCTCTTCCCCTGTCCTCCCTCCCACCCCTTCCCAGTTCCCCGTTCTGGTTTTGCCAAATACTGTTTCACTGAGTCTTTCCAGAACCAGGGACCACTCCTGCTTTCTTCTTGTATCTCATTTGATGTGTGGATTATGTTTTGGGTATTCCAGTTTTCTAGGTTAATAACCACTTATTAGTGAGTGCATACCATGATTCACCTTTTGAGTCTGGGTTACCTCACTTAGTATGATGTTCTCTAGCTCCATCCATTTGCCTAAGAATTTCATGAATTCATTGTTTCTAATGGCTGAATAGTACTCCATTGTGTAGATATACCACATTTTTTGTATCCACTCTTCTGTTGAGGGATACCTGGGTTCTTTCCAGCATCTGGCAATTATAAATAGGGCTGCTATGAACATAGTAGAGCATGTATCTTTATTACATGGTGGGGAATCCTCTGGGTATATGCCCAGGAGTGGTATAGCAGGATCTTCTGGAAGTGAGGTGCCCAGTTTTTGGAGGAACCGCCAGACTGCTTTCCAGAGTGGTTGTACCAATTTGCAACCCCACCAGCAGTGGAGGAGTGTTCCTCTTTCTCCGACAGCATGGGGATTAAGAAAAGATTCACCAGCCCTCAGCAGGAAAGCTGCTACCATTGATGGTCATTAACACAGAGATTTACAACAGAGAATGAGAGACTGAGCGGGGCATCTTACTTATCACATCCTTACACTCAGGGCTCAGGGATCTGTGAGAAAGAGGAGAGACACGGAAAGACTGTGAGAGCCGGAGGTGGTGGACGATTTTAAGGAAGATGATTTTAAGAGCATTTTTTCAGACACAACAGGGCAGAAGCATAAATGAACACACACTGACTGTGTCAATACACACAACATGCTCAAGCCAGACAAAAATCTCCGCACAAAGGAGAGGAAGAAGGTGTGGAGCCCTAGCTCTAGAGAAGCTATTTGTAAAGGATAGCTGCAAAGGAAAGGAAAATCGCCTTTCTTCCACCAAAAAATTAACACTGGGAATATCACTGATTGACACTGGCTCTATCAATCACAATCAATCAACGTGAGTGAAGGCCAAAGCTTCTGATGAGCTCTCACCAAAGCCTTTCAGAGGTGCCTCATCCCAGGACTTCAGCAAGGAAATCTGTGGGCCGGGAGGGTGGGCATTTGAGTATATCTGGCCTGCATTAAGAAATCAAGAAATTCAGGCAACTCAGCTGGCTGTGATCTGACTATGGAATAAGAAGGGATAATCCTCTGTGGAAGACTTGCCAGGCAAAGTGTTGTATTTGTCCTGGTCAGGTCTGAAGGGTCTCATTGGAGGTTAGCCTGGAACCAGCCTACTCAGAAATGACTACAACTAATAATGAATTTAGCAAGATCACCAGATAAAAGATTGTGGTACAAAACAACAACAACAACAGCAACACCCCACAAAACAACCAACCATCCAACCAACCAACAAACCTGGTATTTTTATGTAATAGTAATAGACTCTACAAAACTGAAATTAAAAACAAAAAAGAACAATCAAATCTATTAAAAAGAACATCAAGGGTCTCAGCAGAGACCTCACTACCCTCATTTACTAAATCAGCATAATTCCTAACAGTGCTCTGAATGTTTAACTTATATCCATAGGTAGGCGGAGCTCTCAACATTCACCAAAGACATATCTCCAGGCAACAGATGGAGACTACTTTGGAAAACCCAAAGTGGTCAACATGTAGAAAACAAGTAGTTATGGGGCACATTTCCAGCCTCACCTGATAGGCTTGTCTACAACACGGCTTCCATATCTGAGGCACAGGGAACATCTTGGAAGGGGGGCAGAAAGACTGTAAAAGCCAACGGACCAGGAAATACACTGTGCCAGTGTGTCTCCTAGAGATCACAGGGAAACTTTACCTATGGTGCTGATACAATATGGCTACCAAATAAGAGGTAAACAAGGATAATACTAATAGATATGCTATATGAAAAAGCAGAACTGTCGTAGTCCTCCGTACCTAGAAAAAACTATAGGCAAGCAAGGAACGCTGAACATGGGAGAAGCATCAGGAAGACACCTCCATCCCCACTCCACTGGTTACTCAATACCAAGTGGTCAGCTCGGAAACCATGTCAAATAACACTAGAGGGACTGAATAGGCTGTATTCATATATTTAGGTGTATGTGTGTGTGTGTGTGTGAGTGTGAGTGTGCATAACAGTGACAATTAATTAATAGGAGGCTATGACTTTGAGAAAAGAGCAAGGGAGTTTACATGGCAAAGGTTTAATTTTAAACGTGTAAGAATTATTAATAACAGCATCTAGAGGAGTAAAATGCTTAGGGCTATGTTCAATAAAAACTTGCAAGCCATTTATACGTAAAACTCAAAGACATTACTGAGAGAAATGATGAAAATGAAGGTCTGGAAAAGTGATGAGGCAGTCCATGTTCATGGATAAGGGCAGGTTCAATGACGCTGGTTAAAATTTAGCACAGTTCTTACTCAAATCCCATTAAGTCTTTTGCAGAAGTTGACAAATTGACTCAAAAATTTATATAGGAACATGACAACACAAAATAGATGCTATCATTTTGAAAAAGAACAAAATTGAAAGTTTTGTATTCTGAATTTTGGAGCTTACTGTGCTGTGTTGGGAGCAGAGTGGATGTGACGTAAGGACAGTCACAAGCATCAGTGGAACAGGTCTGGCCATCTAGAATTAGAGCCTTACTACAGTCAGTTAGTTCTTGAGAAATCAATCAATCCATTTTAATAGGAGAAAGGACAGTTTTCAAAACAATTGTGAAAAAATTGTGAAGCAATTGGATATTTGCATACAAAAGATGAGTTTAGAATCTTTATGCTGATGTATCATAGGAAGAAACAAACAGACAAACTGCTCCCAAGATGGATGATGTGCCTAACGAACGTAAGAAATAAACTGTAGAATGTTTAGCGAAAACATAGGTGAAAATGCTTATGACCCAGGGCTAAGCAAAGCATTTGTACATACTGCACCAAAGTATAAGTCAAGAGACTGAAATTATGAAACTGAACTTTGTCACAATACAATACAACAAAAGGTGTATTGTATTGTATTGACATTGTATGTGTCAGAACGAAACACAACAGCATAGGCAAGGAGAAAAATCTTTACAAAGCAAATATTTGATAAAGGACACATGTACTTAGGAGATATAAACCCTTCTTAAATCCCAATAGTTAGAAGACTAAGAAAGTGTGAAAGTAAAACTTTTGTGGGACTGGAGAGATGGCTCAGAGGTTAAGAGCACTGACTGCTCTTCCAGAGGTCCTGAGTTCAATTCCCAGCAACCACATGGTGGCTCACAACCATCTGTAATGGGAACCATTGTCATCTTCTAGTATGTCTGAGGATAGTGACAGTGTACTCATATATATAAAACAAATATAATATTAAAAAAAACTTTCATATGAAAAAATATAAAATAATTGAATAAGTACCTCACTGAGGAAGATGTGCAAATAGGGAACAAGTGTATGAAAAATTGCTTAGCATAGACAATTAATATGGAACTATAAATCAGAACTGTGTGATGTCACATGACACCCAATAGCATGGCCGTGATTAAAGGAGGGCATGACAAGTGCTGGAAGCATTTTGGAACAGGAACTCAAACACTGTCAAACTCTGCTGGTCAGAGCCCTTTTGGAAAAAAAATATACTGGGCTGGTTTCCTTTTTCTTTCTTTTTTTTATTCAATATAATTTATTTACATTTCAAATGATTTCCCCTTTTCTAGCCCCCCCCCCACTCCCCGAAAGTCCCGTAAGCCCCCTTCTCTTCCCCTGTCCTCCCAAGGGCTGGTTTCTTGAGATACTAAGCACAAATATATCATAAAGCTTGTTGTTCTACATTAGATGTCTACTTAAAAAAATAGATATTTGTGCAGGTTTTCACATGAATATCCATGGCAACATTTAAAAATAGCATGCTACTTGGAATAAGGTCAAGGTCTAGCAACTGGATAATATACTAGGAAAGTGTATGAAATGTATATTTTATATAGCAATGAAAAGAAACCAACTTTGGCACATGCTATACCAGAGAGAAACCAAATTATACTAAGTGGAAGGGGCTGAACTCTGTTCTAGTTTGCTTTTTATTGCTGTGATAAGATACTATGACCAGAAGCAACTTGAGAAGGAGAGGGTTTATTTGGTTTACACATTTTTATTAAAGTCAGGGCAGGAGCTCAAGCGGGAAGTGATGGGGAAGTCATGGAGTAATATTTCTTACTGCCTTGCTCTCTGTGGTTTACTCATCCTGCTTTTTTACACCACCCTCAACCACCAGCAAAGTGGTGGCATCTCCCACAGAGGACTGGGCCCTCCCACATCAACTGTTAATTAAGAAAATGTCCTATATATGTGCTTATAGGCCAATCTGGTGGAGGCAATTCTCAGCTGAGGTTCTTTCTTCCCAGATGACTCTAGCTTGTGTCAGGTTGACAAAAACCAACCAGCACACACACACACACACACACACACACACACACACACATTTTGTGTGTGTAGGAATCTTTTTGTAGGAAATACTCAGAAAAGTAGTTTTGAGTTTTGAGATTGATTAAGATGTCCTGCTGCATTGTGCGCAGGGGAGGGATAGTTGCATAATGAAAAACATATTAAAATTAGCTTTTACTAAAGCTTGAAAGAAGATAAGAAAACATGGGTATTGATTAGGTAAAGACACAGGACAGGAAGGACAGAGAGGCTCAGGGAAGATCACTTACATGCTCCCAGGCAAGCAAGAGCTTCATGAGTTTGAGGCAGTAAAATACATTCTCTGCCAGTGATGGCTAAACTACAAATATGTATGAAAAGCCTGTGAGGGTGCCTAACAATTTGTAAGGCTGTGAGGATGTCTGTTACTTTGTAAAGGCTGTGAGGGTGCCTGCTACTTTGTAAAGGCTGTGAGGATGCCTGCTACTTTGTAAAGAATGTGAGGATGTCTGTTACTTTGTAAAAGTTGTGAGGGTACCTGTTACTTTGTAAAAGTTGTGAGGGTGCTTGTTACTTTGTAAAGGCTTTGAGGGTGCCTGTTACTTTGTAAAGGTTGTGAGGGTGCCTGCTACTTTGTAAGGCTGTGAGGATGCTTGCTACTTTGTAAGGCTGTGAGGATGCCTGTTACTTTGTAAGGCTGTGAGGATGCCTGTTACTTTGTATACTAACTGGAAAAGGAAGGATAGAAAAAAGAAAACAGGACAGGAATGTTGGGCAAGTAAAATAAGTCAGACGATGGGCTTCATAAGTCAAACTACGAAAACGGAATTTTAGTAACTATAGATCTTTGATGGATATGTATATTCAGAAATAACCTGATTGCAGTGAATAATTAAACAATATGCTTAAAAAGTAAGTAAATTTACCAAGAAAATTTTTTTTAAAATGTGCTAAAAATCCCTGGGAGGGGGACATGCAAGGACTTGGAGGGAGGAAGGGAAAGGGAAGGATTATATCATTATGTTTTGATTTCAATTTTTTCAAAAATATAATTCCATTAAGTAGAGAAGTCCAGAAGCTAGGTTGATTGTGATCTTATAGCTTTAAGAGAAGGGGTCACTTGTTTTCATGGAGTGGATAAAGAGCCTCACGCAGGTCAGTCTGTACTCTCCAGCCTGCGGTGTGTTGTGTATAAAGAGTAACGTTATCTCTTGTTGGCTTCACTGTTAACTACAGAGGCAAAACATAATTTTTGTATATGAAGTTAAACTTTTTACATCCACGAAAGCCTAATTCCTAAAATTTCAAAAGAACTGATAATCAAAAAAAAATTAAAGAATGGTATTCTTGGAAATATCTTGACATGAGGAGGGTCTAGAGACATGGCCAACAGTTAGGAGATTATACAACCCTGGCTGAGGACCAGATTTTTTTTTTATCTCAGTACAAATGTCACGTGTCTTATCCCCTGGCTCCAGGGGATTGGATGCCTCTGGTCTCCTTGGGTACCTGTTCTCACATGTCTATACCATACATGGACACATACATGCATAGTCAAGAACAATAAAAATAAATCTTAAGGAAAATATCTACACACTCAACCCTGATGATAGTAATCTTGACAGATATCAATTACTTATTTTTCTCCCAGTTTCTCTATGTATACAGAGCATACATATACATAAGATTAATTTTTTTTTAAATGTCAGGATGTCAATACCAGCGCATGAGAACTGGTTAAAATTGGGAGTTTTGAGTACATTTCAAGTTTTTGATTCCTTGGGACTTAGCATTTCAAGTAATATTGGTAGATAATGCTTTTTTTTTTCATTTCAAAACCTGTTTTTCTCTTTCATTGTGCATTTTAAGTCTAAAGTTTACTATACTTCTAAAAGAAAAGGGAAATCAGCAACACAGTCAGACTTAGCCCAGACTTAGCCGGAAGAGAAAAGATTCTGTCCAGAGACAAGTTCTGGCAGGAAGCTAGGGACTCTATTCTTGTCTTCAGACTCCCTGCTGGTAGGGAGCCACAGGGCTGACTGGCAGCTCTCCTAGTCAACTTTCATTCTTGGCCCCATCTCAGCTCCTTCCTCACCTATGATCCCCCATCTCTCCCGGGGAAAGGCAACCAGGCTGAATAAAAGCAACAGGGTGGTTGTGTGATGGGGACCAGTGGTTCCCAGACAGTGGGTTAAGAGGCCACCAAATTGATTTCACTGGAGAGCAAATTCAGATCTGAACCCAGGTTTTCAGAGGTGAAGGACATCTATTGATTTTCGTCACAGTCAGTTTACAACTGAAATGATCGCCATTTTAGCCGTGTCAGACGGCACAGATCTATTGAAAATGAGTGCCGTTGCCCACTGGAAGCTGTTTTTCTTTGGACTGACTCCTATATTGTGCATCTTGGAGGGAATATAAAGCGATAGGATGGTGAGCAGCAGCTGAGGGATTCTCTGGTGACCATTGCTTACCTCTACAGGCAAGTGAGGCAGCCATGAAGGGAGAAAAGCTGGCTGTGTGGAGAGCAACTGTCCCTGCAGGGACATGCTTCACCTCGGCCACTGGCCACCGCCAGGAGGTGAGGCCAAAATAACTTTTGTAAGCCTCCAGCCCCCACTGTTGCAGTTGTTAAAGCCAGTGAGAAGAAAGAGTCTTTAAGCTGAAATCAACCAAGTAGAAACAAAAAGAACTATACAAAGAATCAACAAAACCAGGAGCTGGTTCTAGAGAAAAATCAAGAAGATAGATAAACCCTTAGCCAAACTAACTAGAGGGCACAGAGACAGTATGCAAATTAACAAAATCAGAAAGGAAAAGGCTGACATAACAAAAACTGAGGAAATTCAAAAAAATCATCGGATCCTACTAAAAAAGCCTATAGTCAACATAACTCGAAAATCTAGATGAAATGTATGATTTTCTAGACAGATACCGCATACCAAAGTTAAATCAGGATCAGATAAACCATCTAAACACTCCCATAATCCCTAAGGAAATAGAATCAGTCATTAAAAGTCTCCTAACCAAAACCAGCCCGGGGCCAGATGAGTTTAGTACAGAATTCTATCAGAACTTCAAAGACCTAATACCAATACAGGTATTAGGTTCAAATAGGTATTGACAAGGTAAGGAAGTAGATGCTCAGTCTAAATATTTTGGAAAAATAAATCTTTGTTCTTCCCTCAAATCATGAGACTCCCAGGAAGGTCTCCAGGCCCTCAATATGGTCCTTTCTACCTAGCAAATCTTTTCATAGCTCACCACTGCCCACATCCCAGGAACTCATTATAACACTGTACAGAGCTATCCTGGAAAAAGTCTATGGATGATTTGTTTTAAATCCAAAGTTATAGTCTGTGTTATCTTTACAACAAGTCTGTTACTGGTGGCATATAAATTAAGATGGAGCCTAAAAGATAAATTTATCTAAAAGCTACACAAGCTGAAAACCTCACAGTTGGGTCTGGAAAGATGCCTGAATGGTTAAGAGCACTTGCTGCCCTATCAGAGGACCGAGTTGGGATTTCAGCACTCACACTGGGTGGCTTACTAAAAAACACCCATGGGATCTGAAGGGATCTCCAAGGGGCTGGATCTGAAGACTCTCTGACTTCCATGGGTATCTACACACACACACACACACATGTGTAGGCAGACACAGACACACAAATGAAATAGAAAATAAATCTTAGAAAAGACAACCTTGCCTGAAGTTGTATTTCATCCACTCTGCCCATCACTGCTACAGTCACCACACATACCGCCATCACAGTGATGGCCCACATGTAACACTCATGGCTGATATAGTCACCACATATACGACCATGGCAGTGATAGCCACACGTGTAACAATCATGGTGATGGCAATAGCATGTCTACACACCAAGAACATAAGTGCATATTTTATAAACTAGGGGATGACAAGGTGTGGACAGCCAGGTATTGTGGTGGGAATTTTAATCTCAGCTCTAGGGAGGTAGAGGCAGTGTGATCTCTGTGAGCTTAAGGCCACCTTAGTTCTACAGAGTCAGTTCCAGGCTAACCAGAGCACATAATAAGAATCTTCAAAACAAACAGACAAACAAAACCCAAACAACCACCCCTCTTACCACTAAGACACAGGCATGAAGAAACAACAGTGAGTATGACAACCAGGATGAACTTGGCAAACAAGAACCTAGAGGGGTCCCCTCTTCACTTAGGTGTTAAATAGCATCTGCCCCTACTGCTGCTAGTTTACAGTTGGGCTCTTGTTACCCTAGAGAGATGGGGGGTGTGGGCACATAAGACTCAGAGTCATTCTTCTATATGAGCAGAATCAAGAGAGAAAAGTGTTTGACTGAGAACTTGGTTGAAGGATAGGCCAGTTATATCAGAAGAGTAGGTGCTGACACAGTGGCCTTCCCTTAGATCAAAGGAAAACCTCTGAGACTACCATGTCATCATCTCACAGGTCATACTACATGAGGTCCTTGAGAGGAGGCCTGGGTCCCTCTGTCATGTCATGTGTGAACATTACCTGAGGAGCTTACTCATTTTGATCTTTCTTGTATATTGACTGATCTACTGCTCTGAAATCTAGATGTTTAAAATGTTTATCCCTCAGAAAAAAAATATGGAGAAAAACAATGGGTGTCAGGAAGAAGATGGAGAAGACGAGGATGGTGTGGATGAAATGCAGCTGATAAACAAGTGGTGTAGATGCTAACAGTAGGTATGCACAGTTTCAAGTAGCTGTGCTGTGGCTGAGAAGAGAGTTCAGTCACTGAGGCCTGGCAAGCATAAATACCCAAGTTCCAGCCCCAGCACCCACTTAAAGAGCAGGCCACGGCAGTGTACACTTGTCTATCCCAGCACACAGAAGGCAGAGACAGCTGGCAGCTAGCTCAAGCTGAGCCAGGGACTTCCACGTCTTAGTAGGAGTCCTAACTCTAAGTCAATGTGAATGGCACTGAGGGTTCATACTCATTGCTGACACCTGACCTCCACATGTATTCCTGTGCATACATATCTCTACACACATATGTGCACACACACAAACACCCCTCGATACAAATGAAAAAATTACAAAATTGTAAGGACAAGGAAGTTGCCATACTTTGCTAAAGGTAGTGTGAACGGGCACGGTTCTTTCTGGCTCTTTCCAATGCCAGGGAAGAGATGGCACACCTGTAACTTGAAATTAGCCATGGTGTAAATATTCACTTCATGGAAGTCATATAATGCAACAAACCAAAGTGCCCACACCCCACGAGCCTACCCACTGAACTACTTTTCATATGCAGGCATTCTTTTTAAAAATTACAACCTCTACCCCAAACTAAGTACAAAGTAAACAAACTTTTCTAGGGACGCTGGAATAGGCTAATTTGCTCCTTTCAACAAGCTAAGGTTTGGGAAGTACAGGTTTCCCAAGAAGCTTCCTGAGGGCAGGGACTATACCTGCTTGAGTTTGTATTGTGTTCTCTGCATGTAGCCAGAGATATGAAGGACAATAAATATTTGTTGAATAAATGTTTCATTTTAAAACATTTTCTGTTTCCTGTGTAATGTTCTTGCCTTACATGAGTGAAAACAATGAAAATATATGGTTAATATTCTGCATGAGGTTGCCATTAGCTCCTGAGGGGAGAAAGTATTTAACATACGGGGAAGCAGAAGGTCCCAAATTAATCCCATCTTAACCTCAGAAAATGCATAAGGGAAGAAAATTCACATTACTGATTACACACGGGCACCTGACAGATAGAAACGAGATAATAAGTAGATATTGACTTCTGTTGAGGTGAACATCAAGATCTATTGACCTGAGAGGTAAATATTGACCGAGGTGAAGTCCAGGTCAATATTTGCCTCAAAGAACAGGAAATCTTAATGCCCACCAATATATAAAGGTTATATGTGAATTTTTACATACATTTTCTTGGCATAGCATTATGAAAGCTCTATAGGTTTCAGGCAAATGGACAGAAAATATGTTTTGAAAGTAAAAACTTTGTATAAACAGCAACTTTAAAGAATATAAATTCCTCTCTTCTCTGTTGCTAATCCTACAGTTGAGGGGAGTTGGTAGGACTTTGGTTGTGGCACAGGAAGGGTTAACAAGACCTTAGTGACATTACCCCATCCCTTAGGCAGGCACAATGGACATTTTACCAAAGCATCATGGCTACCAGTGATGTTGATGTCTAGACAACCTTTGTTCATCATGCCCCAGTCTTTCTTCTGAGACAGTAGATCATGAGCATGCAAGGTATCTATGTAAGCATTAGATTATAGTTTATTTCCTGACTTTAAAATGTTCTCTATCAAGGGTGATTCTATATCAGTAAATCCTGCTAATTGTGACCCTCTATGGGCTGTTAGAGAAGGAGTGTGGAGGTTTTGAGGGAGTGAGACATCTTAATTATCTATTCTTCACTTCCGAGTTCATTGGAGAAATCTTCAAGCTTCTAGAAACTTCAAACTGTCTAGCACCTGATATTCAGCGATTTCCAGTCCCCATGAGTTGGAGGGAGCGGCTTCCCCACAAAGTTGAGGGAGCCTGTCATCTCCTAGAGGGCACAGACCTTCAGGTTGATGTTCAACCTGAAGTGAACGTCATTTATTGCCTCGCTTCCTTTCCTATCCGGTTCTTGCTTCTGTGTCTCTTAATTCTCAGACCAAGAAACAAGATTAAATGTCCCTAAGGTAGACAGAATGTCAATATTTTAGCAAGACACACTTGGTATCCCGGCTCCCTTTCAGTTCCGTTGAGTTCCATGAGTTAGAGAGGATCCTAGACTCTTGAGTCCTCCCATACCATCCGTGGTGGATCCCAGAACAGGGAAGATGCCTGAAAGGGAAGGGTGAGAGGTCAAATGAGCGCATGCGTGAATGCGATCTCTTCACCATCCCTTTATCCTCTGCTACCTGAAGAATCCACAGAAGCTCCACGAAGGCGGAGCCGGCACCATGCAAAGATTTCAGGATCCGGACTCATGCCCCTCCCTCGCAAGGCAGTCTCTAATGTATGCATTGCCTGATTTCATACATGCTGATTGCGTAGCGATTTATTCTACAAGTGCCAAGGAGAAGAGTCACCCCCGGACTAAATGTAAAATCTTTATTCTCACCAATGTCTAAATCATTGTTTTCTCGCGGCTGAGATCATGTGGCACACATTATTAATAGCTCTGGTCTCTCCGCCACTTGACACGGCGCTCCAGCTGTCATTCTGTTCCCTGGCTCGTATGATTCTTGCACTGGTGAAGTGCCAGGCCCGGGTCCAGCCCATCAGTCACTGTCACCCACCACCCAGTGATGAATAGCCTGGCCGTCGCAGTGGCGAGGCCTGGGCTCTGATTCACAGACGCCTGACTTTTACCAACTCGAGCACACCAGCTGAGGCCTATCCCGGCTGAGGAAGGCCGCAGTGACCTGGAAATGGCCCCGCCTCCTCTCCCCAACTCTCTCTTGGTCCCTCCTTCCTCAGATTAGTTAAAAATGAAACAAATCCTAATGTGATCATGTCACTAATTATGCATTTAATTCAGTTATAAGGAGCTAATGGCTCCCTCAGTGACAGCTTTTACTGCTAAAAGGCAATTCATTCCTGAAACGGAGAAATCTAATTACACAAAATGCTTCATCCTAATCCTTTCAAAGAATAATCTTATTTGTAGACATTAACATCCCAGATGCTGCTGCTGTTTGTCCATTATGACAGTGTTTGTCCTGAATAATGTATAAATAGCTCTTTCTGGACAGTTGCATGTCACTAAATCAATACAATTTGCTGCCTTCTGTTACATTAAGTCGGCCTGGGCAGGCTGGAGAAAATTAACCTTTTGTTTTCCTCCCCTCCCCCTTTCTCAAAGGGCCTTCAGAATTAGAAATGAGCGAAGGATCAAAGAGGGCTGGGGTGAGGATAAAGGAGACAGCGAGGAGAGGCAGGTGTGGGCCACAGCCACAGTAGAGGGCTGGTGCAGATGCTGTGCCTGGACCACCAGCCACAGGAGGAAGAAGATGGCTGCCGCCTATGACGATTGCTCAGAAATTACTCCAAATATGGACTTGGACCAGAGCACCTCGAGTGTTGATTGTTTGTCTCAAGATTTCTTAATTCAAAGTGACGTTTTCTTTGCTAGGGGGCTTTGGATACCGTGTGCAAAGTTCAAGGTTCTGGAGTTGGAGACCTGCAATTATGAACACCATTGACTTCAATAGCCTTGTTCAGAATGCTATTTACAAAGCCTTGGGCATTGCATGTTCTGTGTAATCTATGGGGTAACAAAGGGTCCATCAAGGATAATTTCATCTGGTTCATACAACCCTGAACCTGAAAGGAGCCTAAAGTCGAGAACATGGAGGTTGAACGAGATGTCCAAGTGACTGGGACTCCACCCTCTGTCTCCTGGTTTCAAATCTTTCCACTGTGGTTCCTCAGCTGACAGAACACGCAGGGTCTCTGGCTAGTGTGGAAGCTGTCACAGCAGGTGTGCGTTAGAGGGGTCACAGAACTCAGGGCACATACTCATGTGCCCATACATGTCTCTACCACATCAAACACAAGGAGATGAGTTTTATTTATTGCAAGGTCATTTATTTATTGCAGGATCATCAAAAGATTGCATTTGACATTCTGAATACTACACACTCTCTTGGGAATGTTAAATACGGTTGAAAAACCATTTCCACAAAGGGCCAGGAAGTTCTTCCAGCTTCGTCTGTTGTGATGTCACAGCTCGGCAGTTGTAGGACAGACACAGAGACAGACAATGACTGAATGATGGTCACAAGGAGGTAGCACCCTATACCGTCCCAAAGAGACCCCCAAGGGATAATATTTTAAAAAGCTATTGCTTCTCAACTTTTTGCTGAGATCAAGTGTAAAAAATATGAAAGTGAAACAATTCTGGTTTGTAAACTTTATTCTTTGTAATGCCACAGTCTTTTTGCTCCTGCCCAGTGCTTTTGTCTTCTTAGATTGTCTTCTTATTGTAATATAGACATCTGCTGCCTTCACAGAAATTCAGAGACATCCACAGAGGTTCCAGCAAATAAAAGCAATATTTTAAAAAAGGGACTTTAGTGAGAATACCTTGTATTTCTTTCCCCTGCCTTACTTTTGTACTAAATTCACTGTGACTGTTTTAGGGGATGCCCCACCACTCAGTTTTACAATCGCATTATTGTTTTATTGTACTTTCTGGTACCAGAGATGAGGTAAGGGGCGCATGGTACAATGTAGCTATGGGCATTAGGGTCTTCTGTTTGAGTTAACTTGCTAGATCCTCAAATAAATGCTATCCAGGAACAATAAAATCAGTATCAGGCAGGGCTGTTTCTAAGGACAGGGCAGTGGTGAACCAGTAACGTTTACACTGTCAGCTTTGAGATGTGCTACTGGAGTGGAACAAACAGGTTTCTGGAAGAGGAGAAAGCCAGGTTTGGATTTAACTGTCTCCCAGAGCTCATATGCTAAAGGCTGATTGACAGCCTGTTGAACTGTGGGAATTGGTAGAATCTTTAGGAGGTGAGACTCCTTGGAAGGAGGTTACATCATAGGAGGCATGGCTGAGGAATAAGACCCCTCCCTCCCTCCCTCCCTCTTTGCTGCTTTTCCACTCTGAGCTGAGAAACTTGGGTTCATCTGCACTGTCACAGACCCCAAGGCAGCAAAATCAAGTGACCATGGACCATGAAACTCTGAGTCAAAAGATGCTTTTCCTTGCTCACAGATAAATTGCTCGGATCAGGTGTTTTGCTGTGGGAAGGGGAAGCTGGCTGACACTCCAGGTCAAAAATAAAGTAAGATAAAATCCAAACCACAAGCCTGCACCTCCATCTATGCTGTTGTCAAGTTCATAGCATGCAGCAAACAAAATTAGAGTCTTCACTGCACAAGGGTTCTTGATTATTCAAAGCACACAACACAGATTTGCTTAAAAGGTTTGCCACTGGTAGGCTCTGATGTTTATAAAATGCTTTGCATAATTCTTTAATTAACCATGGAGAAGAAATAAAACAGTCTATGGTTAATCCTATGAACATAGAAGTTGCAAAGAAAAGTTCTCAGAAATTTCAATCTAGAAGAGCGTTTATCTCTGCTTTTTCTGAAACTGAAGGGTAACACCATGGGGGGGTGGTGGTGGTGGTTGGATGCAGGAGCTGCAGTGTGCTAGAGAGGTTCTTGGAGAATTCAGAAGTTTGCTTTTGTGCTTTTTATATTAACATAGCTCTTTGTCTTGTGCTATATTCCTTTACTTATGTACACAAGAGTAACTTCCATGCTTCCTTCATATTTCCCTATACATACTTGTGAGACAATCCATTTTGAAAGCAAGCCCATCCCTGACTGATGGTCCATTCTTAGATAAAGTTGTAGAGCACAGTTCATAGATTAGTCAGTTCTAGAAACAAACCTTGATTTTTCCAACTATCAATCCTTTGGAATGAACCTTTAAGCATCTTAGGAACTATTATCGAATCCCTGAATATGTGTATCTTCTGAATTGCCAGACTTTCAAAATGGCTACGACCAGCCAAACTGACACAAAACAATCCTATTACTACTCAGAATGTGAGATTTTACAAGTGAAGTTAGCCAGTCAATTGAGGCAAAGGTTAACCCCAGTTATAATAGTCTCTTCTCTTGATATAGGCAGGACTTCTCCAATGGCATTGAGAGCTCGCTGTGGGGAAGGGTAAGATGCAGAACAGAAAGCATTATTTCTGGAAAGTAATTTGTTTGGGGTGCCCCTTTAAAGCATCAGGGCCAGTGTCACTGGAAAGGGCTCAGATTAGCTGATCTGGTTGATTGGACCTTAATCCATCACTGCTTGAGCCCCCTCAAATGTGTTATCACCAGGGATTTGTCTGGCTACATATGATTTCACACATCTGTCATCTAAATCACAGATCCAAATGCAAAGTCCAGCACTAGGAAACGTCACAGGCATTTGTGAAAATCCTTGGAGGAACTTGGGACCATAAATCAATGGAGGGATTATAGTTCAATAGCCCAACCTTCTCATTTATGACGAAATGATGCTGTCCACATGAATGCCTAGGTGTTATGGTGATGAAGCCATGAAGATATATTTGAGTGCAAATCTCTACGATCCTTCCCTAGACTGGTCTTTTGTACACTATGCCCATCACAAGAACCTTTAAAAAGAAGAGCAACCTGAAAAAATAATCAGTCATATGGAAGATTATTGACACTACCCTTGTGTATAGGCTGGACAAATTCCTATTCCCCAACACCTTTTTTTTTTTTTATATTAAAGATGGAAAACTAGTTGTAGTAATAGTAGCATAAATAAAGTTTTCTTCAATACTTGGTATAGCAATGTAGTCTGTAAAATACTTTATATGTAACTCCTGAAATACAGAAGATCAGTTTCTGGTGTACAAAGCTAGAATGGTAATCTGAGCTAGGATGTTGTGGTTTGAATATGAGACAGTGTGCTACAACTTGGTCCCTCTTAGTAAGGGATTTGGGAGGTGATATAAACTTCAGAAGATAAGTAAGGCTTAAGTGTAGGAAACAAATTGTCTTAGTTAGGGTTTCTATTGCTGCAGTGAAATAGTATGATCAAAAAAAATGAAGGGTTTATTTGGTTTATACTTCTACTTTGCTGCTCATCATCTAAGGAACTCAGGACAGAAACTCAAACAGGGCAGGAACCTGGAGGCAAGAGCTGTTACAGAGCTGTCTGGCTTCTCTTGGCTTGCTCAGCTTGCTTTCTTCAGGACCACTAGACCAGGCACGACATCAACCTCATGGGCTAGGCCCTCCCCCATCAATAGCTAGTTAAGAAAATGCCTTAGAGTTGGATCTTGTGGAGACATTTTCTCAGTTAGGGTTCCCTCCTTCCAGATAACTCTAGTTTGTGTGCCAAGTTGAACAGGACTATGCAGACACAGTTCAATGTCCTTGGGATTGTATATTGTCCTGTTCATCTCTCTCTCTCTCTCTCTCTCTCTCTCTCTCTCTCTCTCTCTCTCTCTCTCTCTCTGCTTCCTATTTACCACCAGGTAAATGACTTCACTGTCACATGCTCCATGATGCTCTGCCCTACGACATGGGACCAAGTCACCATGGCTTGAACCCTGATAAACCATCCAACAAAGTAAATTTTTGGTCTTTTAACTTGTCCTTATGTGTATTCTGATCAGCACTCCATAAAGCAAATAATAACTCATGGGACTTGAACCTACACCCACACAATGTCTGCCCTGTGCCTTATGACAATGAGAGCACTTACTGTGCTTTCATTTATTTGAGAAGGAGAGACTGAGAGGGTTAGAATGTCCAAATATGCTAACCCTTAAAGCAAGCCATTCTGCAAGCTAGATATTCTGTTTGTCGACCCTCAGAAGTTATCTGTGGGAAGAGGGATGCTGGGGATGTTCCCATCCATGCCCCTGTTCTCTTATCTGCACACTAAATGTGCTGAGTGCATTCCTTTGCGTGACTGCTGGTCCAGTTGGGGGAAAAGGAATGGGCTTACAGAGAAGCCACTTGTCTCTGGAGTCATTCGGAAAGTGTTGTCCAGTGGAAGGCTTTAAATGCTCCTAATCTGATCATATCTCAAAGTGGGCCACATCATGCAACAGGCCAGGAGCCTAGATGTGAGAAAAGAAAGATGGTGGGCTGTACCCATACTCTTGACTCTTCAGGGGGGCTGTTGACATCACCCATAAACATCAAACCCCGGTTTCTTTAGCCTTCTAATGTGGACTTGTGCCAGCCGCTTGGTAGAAAGCTTCCAGCCTCCCAGCCTCAGATCAGGGTTATGTCATTGTCCTGAGCAAGTCTCCAGCTCTCCGGTTTAGTCAACCACTGTGGCATTATGTAGCCTCTGATTATATAAGAAGGTCAAATAATCTTCCTCTTTCTATTGGATCTGTTCTTCCAGAAGCCCTGATTAACACAGCATGAAGTACCTTGGATACTTAACTTTTCTGTGAATGAGAACATTCACCCCTTTAACTCTTGCCACAGTTAAGAATTAAACATTTTTCCTGACTGAGATTGATATGTGATGAGCTGAGGGAACTTTCTGATGTTTCACAGCAGATAGATTTTATTTTCTTCTTTCATAAATTCTATATGAGAACGTTTATGTATTCAGTGTGACCTTCTCTGAACATTATTTCTGTTCTGAATTTAAATTTATGAACTAACAACTGAAGACCTTGGACCTTTATGCTGCTGTTTAGTGATTCTCGTGTATTAAGCATTCATTTATGTTCCCAGTGTCATGCTCTCCTGGTTAGTTTTTATCATCTTGACATAAACTAAGGTCACCTGGGATGAGGTAACATCAGCTGGACCTGGGCTTGTTCTGTGGGACATTTTCTTAATTAATGATTGATGTGGAAATACCTAGTCCACTGTGGGCGGTGCTGCCCCTAGGCTGGTGGTGGTCCTGGGTTGTATGAGAAAGCAGGCTGAACAATTCTTAAGCAAGCCAGTAAGTAACTCTCTTCCATGTTCTCTGCTTTAGTTCTTGCCCCCAGGTTCCTGTCTTGGTTCCACTCACGGATGAACCATAACTTGTAAGCCAAACAGACCATTTCCTCTCAGTTGCTTCCTGTCAGCGTTTAAGGGCAGCATCAGAGAAACAAATTAATACACATGTAAGTTGTTTATCATGTGCATTATCTCATTTAGCAAGGTTCCGGTCCCATAACTGGTGTGCCA
Source organism: Apodemus sylvaticus (assembly GCF_947179515.1). Taxonomy (NCBI): domain Eukaryota; kingdom Metazoa; phylum Chordata; class Mammalia; order Rodentia; family Muridae; genus Apodemus; species Apodemus sylvaticus. Next base: position 8,388,759 of record NC_067482.1, read on the forward strand.
GAAGCTATCCACCTACCTCGGGCCAGAACCATAGTCTGCCCTCAGACTCCTTGGCTTCACTGTCCTGCCTCTTAACTACTTTCACTTGCTGTGTTCAGTTTCCAAGAGAAATGAGAGCATGAGAAAAGGAATGTTGCAAGCTATTGTAAAGCTCGCAGATGCTGTGCGGCAGAGGAAAAGCCTGAGTTCCATTTGTTGCCTTAATGCTCCTAATTGATGAATTAAGACAGAGAATTGTGGCCATGCCAATGTGACATTAAATACTCTATCGGCTCAGTCCAATATGCAATCACAATGATTTTTTTTTTTTTTTTTTTGGCATCAGACAGATTTAAAAGAATGGTGATTAAACCAAACTTCTACTTTGCAATGTTGTTCTGGAATTAGGAACTCAACCCCAGACAAAGGATCAAGACCTTAAAACAAATGCATTGTAAACCCGATGACTCCCACAGTTTTTGGACCCCGGCTCTATGCATACGCCACACTTTATTTAATGCTACAGAAAGTGAAAACTCTAATCCTCTCCTTTTTATTTAATTCAGGGGCTACAGGATGGCAAGTGGCTTGGCATTGCTGCTTTAAGTGAATTGAGTATCGAGGCCAACAGAGTCCTTTCAGGGCCGCCAGACTTCCTTTGGAAACAGGCAAACATCTCTATTTTCTTTCTAAGCATCTTTGAAAGCATCATGATTCTTTCCGTAATGACATCTCTAATTCCCTCTGCCTTTGTCAGTGCAAACTTTTTGAGCTTTCTGTCATAGAACCAGGAGGTTAGGGAGCCTGGGTGTGTAATAGAACATTTTATAATCTAGCCACATGCATTTTGCTTCTCTGCGAATGACAAACTCCAACACATCCATCACAGTAAAATCAGGCCAGTTCCCTCCACACCCTTGATCTGTCTTCTGCACAGAGGTGTTGCAACTGGGTGGGCTGAAAAGACAGGGCACACACACCTCAGGTTTCCTGTCGCCTGGCAACGCTGTATCTATGGAAAGCATTTCTTGACCTAGACACTGAGGCAGTTTGATGTAGAGACTATTGACAGGGTTTCAGCTGGAAAGCCCTAGCATGCCTTTTCTGAAGCCACTTTTCATGTTGTGACAGCAATTCACACGTATTTGCCCTGTGGCACCGCCAGGCATTATGAGAGAGTCAGGAAACCTGGAACTCAAGACATTATGGGAAAATAAAAGGAACTGATTTTTATGTTGTTCAATAATGTTATATTATCTTTGTGATAGGCTAATTCATATACTCTACAGAAGACCATTTATGAATTAATGGCTTCAGATTCCAAATTTGATTTAAAAAACATGTAACTTTAGCTGATGGATCCAATTTGCAATTCAAATGAGTATTTTGTACGATTGCCCAGAGTCTTTAAGTCAATATGTTTAAATAGGTAAACAAAACTTCCCCAGTCATTTTAATAGCACTCTCTTGGCTATAATACTTCAAGTCTTTATGACCAGAAGTGACATCACTCACATAATTATACTCTCATATTAGTCCAAGCTAAAACAGGATATCCAAATTTCTGTTTTTCACTATGCAAAATATTTTTGGCAAAGTTCTATGCTGAGTTGTCTTTTCTGTCTTTAATCCTGATCATTTTTAAACCAAAGAAATACATTTTTAGAATGGACTTACTTATTTAATGAATTTATGCTGGAATAACTACATTGTTTTTTACCCAAAAACCCATTCAAATTCAATATCAGAAGAAAATGTAAGTTTAGACCCAGTGTAAGATGGCAGCATCTAACTTTAGTTACCTGTGGGTTGAGGGATCTGGGATAGCTTGTAGCTAGCCCTTCAGCCTTGAGATATCTGCAACCTGAGAGACAGTCATGGGCCAGAGAGATGTTGTCTTAGTCAGGGTTTCTATTCCTGTAAAAACATCATGATCAAGAAGCAAGCTGGGGAGGAAAGGGTTTATTCAGCTTATACTTCCACATTGCTGTTCATCACCAAAAGAGGTCAGGACTGGAACTCAAGCAGGTCAGGATACAGGAGCTGATGCAGAGGCCATGGAGGGATGTTCCTTACTGACTTGCTTCCCCTGGCTTGCTCAGCTTGTTTTCTTATAGAACCCAAGACCACCAGCCCAGGGATGGCACCACCCACAGTGGGCCCTCCCCTCTTGATCACTAATTGAGAAAATGCCTTCAGCTGGATCTCATGGAGGCATTTCCTCAGCTGAAGCTCTTTTCTCTGTGATAACTCCAGCCTGTGTCAAGTTGACAAATAAAACCAGCCAGCACATATGGCTCAGCAGGTAAAGGTGTTTATAGATCCCCAGAATTCACATGTCCGAGAAAATCAACTCCACAAATTTGTCCTCTGATTTGCACATGTGCAGTGTGGCATACATGCATATAATGTACATACATACATACATACATACACACACCGGGCTGGGGGAAGAGCATATATAGATAAAAGAATGAAGTTATTTGAAAGATAGGCATGGTGCATCCATTCCAACTTTTGTTGCTGGGTTCTTTGGGCAGAATAAGGATCAGGATTCCTTAAATCGACAGCAGGTAAATTACATTTCACTAGTTGAATCTGTATGTTCTTGTCATCTGGTTCTGTGACTGGCTTGATTTTGGCCTGTTGTCCTGTTTACCTGTTTAACATTTAATCCTGTCCATTCCCTCATCCATTCAAGCCCCCTTGTATGTTCTGTGCGGTTGTGCAAAGATGAAACTGTGCAATCCCTCTGCCTTCATGCAGCCATGTGGAGAAAGAGAAATGGTACAGGACTGAATGACACTACACGAAGGTGCTTAGTATTCTAGAGGAAAGAGAGGAAGATGTCAGAGACTGACAGTCTGAGAGGACACACCATTTTGTTAATAAGGCCAAAGACTTGATCAGGAAGCATTTAATCAATGACACGAAGGAGGCGGAGACATCAGCTGCCAAGGCCCTATGTGCTTCAAAAAGGAAAACAAATTCAGAGGCTTCTACAGCAAGGCGTGCCCCGCCATCACGTTCCTAGGATCTCCTTGCTGACTGACCCTGGTATGAGTGTCTGTACTTTCCAATCTCTCCATTGGATATGAGCCAGTGGGTTTCCTGGGAAGCACTAGAGTTGGACAATTTTGGAATCATATCCAAAGTGATACGTTTGAAAGCCTTTGTTCTTTAATGAGATAGGGTGTAGATGGGCCTGCTTGTCCGAGGAGGGAGAGGAAGAGACAAGCATGCTGAGGGTGGATATCTTTTTCATCTATGTGCAATAAAATATTTGCCTGATTGGCCTGTTACTCAGCAATACTAAACTTCATTATTGTGATAAGGATCCTTATTTAATTAATTTGTTTATAATTGATTCCAAAATAGTGCCTTGGTCTCTTGGTGGGTCTCTTGGGATGATGAGACCTGATCATATGTTGATAACTCCTCTGACTGTTGGCACACACATTTGTTCAGTGACTGTCTGAAAGGTAAAACAGCCTTCCCATGAGGGCAAAACTTGCTCTAACAGGGACGGGTCATCAGGGAGTGCAGGGGGAAAGTGGCTCTTTGCGTCAGAGAAGGGCAGAACCTGAAGGAATATGGAGGGGAGAGATCAACCCCAAGTTATTCTTGAGAACGGAAAATGCTCTTTCACTTAGTGTCTAGAACAAATGGAAATTTCAAATATTAGTGCACTAGAGTTTAAAGAGGGCATCTTAATTTGCAATTCTTGCTGAGGGATAATGTTTTTTAAATTGTCTTTTAAATTATTCCGTGGATTGAATTGTGAGTCCTAACCTAACATATTTATGTGTTGGAAGTCCTATCTCTTGTTTCTCTTGAGATGACAATGGCTGGCCTTTAAGAGGATAACTAAAGTTGGGCTATAAGGACTGAGGCTTGCCTAACATAACAGAACTATAGATTTATAAAGAAAGGAAGCTCACTGCTGTGAACACAGGGGCATCAATGTCAGTTGTCTGTTAGCCAGGAGCATCCTCAGCCTATCTGATCCCTACTTACTCCTCACATCACACAACCTCCAGCTCTGTCTATGTTGCCAGTGGGCAGCAAACTGAGACAAATGAGTATCTGGATTACTACCTTGTGATCCCAATTACTGCTGCCTCTGCCTGTTGGGGAATGCCAGTCTAGGTCTTGAGGATGTGGGTAACCTGGTAATTTAGCCTTAACTTCCAAACCTTGTGGGCTTCTGTGAGCTCCCTTCTACAAGGAAAATACATGTGGGCATGGGATCTGAGGGTTTAGCGAGGCCTGCTAGTCCGTTTGACTTTCTAGTTAGCGTTCTTCACCTCCATCCCTGATCAGCTGTCGAAAAGGCAAGCAAGCCACTCGCACTGCTCCACAGCCCTCTGGTTGTACAGGGATTGTGAGGGACATGCACTGTCATGATCACGAGAGCATTTTGAAAACTCTCAAGTTTGAAAGAAAGGCAAGCTACTAAGAATTCCGTAGCTGTGTGCTGTATTTGCAGACTCTGGAGAGGCCCTGAAGTTTGGGGGCAGAGCTCTGCTCTGGTGGTGCCTAGCAATTAGCATATCTACAGCTTCTTTAGCCATTCCCATACATTATCCACCAGATTGTTCAGGATAGAAGAACCTTGCAAAGGATGCTTTGGGAGCTTCAGAAGACAGGTTCCCTCCATCAGCACAGGACTTGGAAACATTGCGGCCTCCCTGGGCTCTGTGGCAAGTGACAGCAACCCTGAGAGGTCAGGCAGCCAGCCTCACAAGGTACCCAAGGCCTGCCACCTCTCCATCATTGTCAATAAGCAAGATGGAGAGACCTGTACATGATTTCATTTACTATTGCAATGATTACATAGCTCATTGCCTTCCCATTGTTTCAGTGATAGATTTAATTAACTTCCAATTAATCATAGAGGGTGATATTTAATGCTCTGCCCGGCACTGTGCACAGTGTCACAGACCAAAGAATATATTCTGAAGGCTTCAGTAATCAAGAGGTCATGGAAGATAGATGTTCTTCACTGAAGGAGAGGGAAGATAAATCTGTGTGTCCAGACCACTCTGGCAAACTGTTTTAGGATAATTGTTTTGCATCCAAATGATAACTTTCCATAAGGGCCAACCAAGCAGAGCACAGGAGAGATAGATGGAGGGAGAGAGAGATAATAGGGTTATAATACGGAGAATTTGCTTGGCTGTGATTCCCATCTGATGCCAACCAGACTCAGCTCGCTAGGGAATTCTGCTTGGATCTGATCTGCAACATGGCGGAACTTTATGTTGAACAGATACTGTGCATGAAGGAGGCCCAGACAGCTCATGACCAGGACCTGTGTGTGTATGTGTGTGTGTGTATTTTAACACTTCAGGAATAACTGAAATTTTGTTCCTTATGTGAAATCACATCTGATTCGTGGAAATCATGTGATTCATTTCTAACCCTGCAATGAAAAACTTAAGTCCCTGGGTGCAGTGGTGAGGTGGTGGTCATTCTCTGTTCTGCATTCCTCAAAAGGACAGGACCATGTGACAAAGGATCCTTGGGCTAGCCCTGGCATCTGAGATGTCTTAATAAATGGATCTCAACTACTGAGGAAAGGTCTGAGCGTTTTCATTGAGTCAGAACCCAACCACACACTTGAGGAGCCTGGCTGGACTTGGAATTACAATCACTTTCAAGCAGTGGCCCAGCAACAAATGCTTAACGCAGTATTCTCCACTTCCTTCCTTCCCTCCCTTCCTCTCATTCCTCCTTCCCCGTCCCATCCACGCATCTATTCACAATTACCAATAAACATTTTCACATAAAGAAAACAAGAGTCAAACTGAACATTGACGTGACTGGTGATGGCATTTTACCCAGTGTAATAGTACAGACACTGGAGAATACACGGCTACAGTATTAGAAGAGATATCATTGGGGTCAATAATATGTTCTAAATAATGCAAACTGTTGTTTAGAAGTATGTGTATTTTTGGAAGACTATATCCATGACTTTGATGTAGTCTCTGACCATGAAAGGCTAAGGACCCCAGCACTGCAACCTCTTACCCCAAATGTAATATGTCTGTGTCAAGTTATGTGAAATAAAGGTCTATTAACCAACTCTGTACACTTACATAATCTCTTATTTTCAAAAAAGCAAAAGATCTCATCCTGCCTGGCATCTCTAACTAATTTAACTATTTAGGATAGAATATGATTTTTGGTTAGTGCATACACCAGGCAGACTTTGCATTTGCTGCATGCTTCATCTCTCACGAGCCCCGCCTCTGATGGAGGACCCACAGACAAACAGTTGACCACGCTCATGGTTATGATTGGAGTATGCACACACATGTGCATGGGTTTGTGCTTTTGCACATACATGTCCACATCATAGGGACCAGTGTAATATAAATGACGTGAAAAAGAGATTCAAGTGTGGGAGGTCTGCATGGTTCGCTTCATTGCACCCACCAGGGGTTAAATGCAAAACGCAAGTCCCCTGCCTCACTAGGGTGCCCTTCTTCACTCTGCAGTGAACAAATTGGAGATGGAACAAGAATGAACTCCTGCGTCACCTACCTGCCCTTTCAGTCGAGAGCTTGACATCTGAGCAGGGCCATGAGATTACAGTCACGACCCAGTGCAAAAGGATGAGAGGCACTTGCCACTCTTGTTTCAATCCTGGTCATAAAAATGCATTGAGTTTGGCGCGGGTTTGTTCTCGTCGAACGTGTCATCATAAGAAAGCAGATTCCATAGAATCCTCTAGAGGGTTTTCCTGGATATATTACGACACGTACCTGGTTTGCTCCTGCTGAGGAGTTGAGTGATTTCTCTCTGTATCACAGGAGGTCACTAGAATCTATTTTTGGGGGCATAAAAATGAAGATTCCTTTCCAAGACAAACTACTTCTTCGAAGAAACAATGGAATGCTGGCTGTGTAGCCAACAACATCTCTTGGGAACTTCACCCAAAGGAAGTAGCAGGAGAAATGTAATCCGTCTGGGCAATGACTCGGGGCACAAATGGCTCACTAGTTCCCGGACACCTTTCTAGATGATCTGCTCTTGGGAGCCTTTATCATATGGACCTGGGGGGCGGGGCTTCATACAAACATAGCATTTCTTGACATATATAAAGTTTAAGTGTCCTTTTCAGAAAAACCCCCATCTTAGCTAAAATGGATATTGTGGTCAACTCACTGTCTATTTCAGGGGCTGAGGAAGTTGAGAGTGTGATGGAGGAATCTCTGAGAGAAATTCCTATGGTACATACAACTGTGCAGTGTGTCACAGAGCCAGTGTGTGTGTGTGTGTGCGCGCGCGCATGTGTGTGTGCACAGTCTCTGCCCAGGTGGGGGCCAGAGGTTTATCTTGAGTCTCTCTCTTTTGCTTTCCTCATGTTTGAGACAATCTTTCTTTCCTTTCCTTTCCTTTCCTTTCCTTTCCTTTCCTTTCCTTTCCTTTCCTTTCCTTTCCTTTCCTTTTTCCTTTCCTTTCCTTTTCTTTCTTTCTTTCTTTCTTTCTTTCTTTCTTTCTTTCTTTCTTTCTTTCTTTCTTTCTTTCTTTCTTTCTTTCTTTCTTTCTTTCTTTCTTCCTTCCTTCCTTCCTTCCTTCCTTCCTTCCTTCCTACCTTCCTCTCTTTCTTTCTTTTTTCTTTCTTTCTGTTTTTTTTTTTCCCGACTGAGGGTTTCTTTGTGTATCCCTGGCTGTCTGGGAACTCATTCTGATGACCAGGCTGACTTCGAACTCAGAAATCTGCCTGCCTCTGCCTCCCAAGTGCTGGGATTAAAGGTATGCGCTACCACTGCTGGGCGAGACAATGTTTCTTATTGAATCTGGAGCTCAGGGATTGGCTACACTTTACCCAAGGAGCCAACTCCCGCACTGACCCCCTACTTTACTCAAGGAGCTATCTTCCCACTGATCTGCTCCATTTTCCCCAGGAAGCCATCTCTCCCACTGGCCAGTTCTACTTTACCCATGGAACCATCTCACCAGCACCTTCATATATTCAATTTTTAAATGTGATTGAAGAAATATATATTTTTCTTATGCTTCTCATCTACCTTTACCTATAAATAAAAAGATATCCTACAATCTTTTTCACAGACTTTTCATAAATGGGATTTAAACTTCGTAAACTGTTTTATGCAACATGAATTTTAACATCCTTATTGATTCTAAAGTGTTGCTGACCCAGTTGGTCCTGAGATACAAAGATGAACAAGGCAAATCTCCCATTGCAGAGGCTTTAGCTTAGCATTGGAGGGAGACTGGGAGGCAGGTCACCTCAGTACAAGTGCTAAATACTATGCTTGAGTTATGGAAGATGGCACCCAACCCCGTAAGGAGACAGCAAGAGTTTCTGGTGTAAGGGATATATCACTGGACAGTGGGTAGGGAACGATAATTAACTGGGATTTAGGCTGTAATTATTAATTAAGAGACTTCAAAATATAGTGGTTTATGCTGGCTAGAAGTGGATTTACCTCCATGAAAATCTAAAGGTAGGAGCTGAGTGCTGCACCTATTCTGGGCTGTGCTACTCTGAGCACAGGCTGAGCATGGAAAGGGCCAGGAGCAAGGGAGGCCAGCTGCTGAGGTGTCCATTACACGATATGACTGACGCAAAGAGTGAGGAGAGGTACACAGCAGAGCTGAGTGGCCACCTATGTTCAGTTCAGAATGCTTTTGGTGGGGATTAGGATTAAAGGCAGGGTTAGTGGTAATGGTGTTTTATTGGCATAGAATTCCACTCTGTAAACTACGGCACTTTAGAACATCGACTCTACAAAGAACTACAAAGAACAGGTCAGAGAAGACAGTGGCTAGTCCTTTAATTATCAGTAACTTTCAGCATTCAGTAGAAGAATATAGAGAACAACGGGTTACATTTTTCTTTGAACTAGAGACTACATTAGAATTCCCCTTAACTATGTCTATTAAAAACTTCTAAAAGCATGGTCTAGCAATGCACAGCAAGCAGTTTTAATATGATATCATAGGGAGGTAGATACTATTAAAAATTCTTCTTCATGGCCTGATCATATAGATAATGCATGTTTATTGCTGGCAACTTAGAAATAAACAACTACTTTGGATGCCCCAGTGTAACAGCAATTGGGGTTGCATGTGTGTACTCCTCCAGAGAGGGCACATGGAGAAACTGGAGCAGAGTGGTGCAGAAGGCATCTGAGGACTGACATGGTAGGGAAGAATTTCTGCTCTGATATCAAGGAGAAGACCAATGTCCAAAATGGTGAGCTGGACTTTCAAGGTGGCTTACTGTTAATGCCAAGTGCTAGGCTAATAAAAGTGACTATGACATTTTTGACACTCTTAAGGGATGGGGGCATAAAAGATGGAACATATGGTCAAGAAGGATGTGGACCAAGTAAACTGTGTCCTTTGGACTGAGACCCAAAAGGCTCAATTCTGTAATGAACATGGCTGCGGGTTTATTCATTGATTGTGGCTTAGATCAAGTTAGCTCATTGGACCAGTAGGGGCTCAATGCCATTAACTGAAATTATATGACCCCAGATTGCTAATTCCTACACAAACCCTGCAGACCAATGATAATTGTCCCAGAAAGAAGTTAGCACTATCCTAGGTCTAAAAGTGTAATATTTACATCAATAAGTTTTTAAAATTCAACAACTGCTTCACAGTCAAGGAGAGTCAGGTACTTAAGTCAACAGGAACTAGAAGCAGAAAAACACAGAGAGTTCAGACAAATGGCTCAGATACTGGAGTCATCTAGTCCAAGGGAGAAGAGGATCCTGGGACACAGGCACGCATGGGGAGGAAAGAAGCCCGAGGGGAAGACATGGGGGAAGGCAGCCATCTTAAAAATGGCAGAGAGGCCTCATGAGAAAGCAAGCTTGTTAACACCTTGACCGTGCATCTCCAGGTTGTAGGATTCTGGAAAACCATTTCTGATGTCAGCATCACTCAGGCCATAGTGCTCTGTTATGGCGACCTTAGCAAACTGGGGCAGCCTCCATGTGTGCCTTGCTTTCTCCAGAAGAACTCTAGTGCACTCTTGCTGGGCACAGGAGGAGATAAGCTAAGATACGGCCAGAACCATTCACATGTGCCTTGCCTTTCTACGGAGAATTCTGAAACAGCTTCTGAGCCCAAGGATGGAGCCAGACGACTTAGACAATGCCATGGGTTTGATTTCTCTTTTCCTGAAGGTATGCATAGCGTAGCATTGAAAGAAGGATTCTCCTGTCAACAACTGAAACTAACTGGTCTTGGGGTTAGAACAGGTCATTCCTGGAAGTGGCATTTTAGAAAACGATCAGGTGTTTCATTTCTGTGTATGGTTGATCTCAGAAGTGACTTCAGGAGACATGAGTTAAACTTTCTCTCCCCCCCCTCAAAACTGCAACTTCAAGTGTGGAGTAGAGCAAGCCACACTTTGTGGGGCGGGGCTGGGGCTGGTGGGATCCGCCTTGGCTTCCCAGGCCCTTCTTCCTTGAAATGCTTTTGCCTCTTCCCAAGGATGAGGGGAAATATGTGGGGTATTCTGCACCCAACTCCAAAATAGGCTCTTATGTCTACATTGCTTGTAGTCACATTCACTTTTACAATCTAGGATTTGTGCACGTGTATTATGCATGTGTTTGCGTGTGACTGAAGGTGCCCGAGTGCCCTGACATGCACGAGGAGGTCAAACGTAATGTCCAGAGTTGGTTCTCTGCTTTTGTCTCGTTTGAGACAGGGTCTCTTTGCTGTTTGCCCTGTATATGCCAGGGCAGGTGGCCTACAAACTTCTATGGATTCTCCTGACAGACTTATGTTGCCATGTCTGGCTTCATGTGGGTTCTGGGAACCCAAGCTCAGGATTTCCTGCTGGCTTCATGTGTCTCCAACCTTAGGACACCTACATCTCCCTCTCTGTAGTAAACGATCTCGCTTGAAACTTGCTTCTCATAGCACCTAAGCCTGGCAAACACACTGGGAGCAGAGGTAAAGGGGTAATAGTGGCTCAAGGCCTAACTGGAGGGCTACGTGTAGCATTGAGTTAGCACTAAGGATTAGACAACGTAGAAAGAAAAGGACTCATGGATTGAGTTCAGCACACCTAATTTTGCCATATTAGGGTTGGGTTTGTAGATTACAAAGGAAACTTTATATAGAAAAAACTTGAAAACAAATGAGTAAGAGATTATTGTCAGCTTTGTTATTGGGAAATATGGAGTATTTCAGAGTTCTACTTGCATAGGTGAGTAGAGACATCATCATATGATATATGATATATGACATATGACATATTTTATATGATATATGATACATGATATATGACACATGACACATGACACATGATACATGACACATAACACATGGCATATGGCATATGACATGACATATGGCATATGACATACAATATATAATATATGGTATAGGATGATATATGATATGTGATATGTGACATGTGATATGTGATAAATGATTATATATGATATATGATGATACATGATACATGATATATATGTATATATATGTATACACACACACACACACACATATATATATATATATATATATATATATATATATGAACACTGAAACATAATTTAGTAGTCTTTTTTTTTCTATGACACAAACCACATTCAGCTCAGGAATGCCAACTTAAGCAGGAGAGATGGAGAAATGACAAGTGTTCTCTTTTTTACAGGATTGTAGGAAGTAAGACATTGCCTGATGGAGTTGTCTATTGCTTTCTCTTTATCTCTGTTTTTTGTAGAATTCACAAAGTTATGCTATCGGAAGGTGTGAAAATACTATTATTTATTATTATTGATGGGCCATCGAGCACCCATAGCCTACCAGGAAGAGAGAATTTGATGAGACCATGGTTCGTGTGGGTGACTTGATTTTTAGCAACATCAGATATGCTTCTGAACACAAGTACAAGATGTTCATGTCTGAGAAGAATGTTCTCTGTCTGGTGAACTGTCTCTGTTCCTGATCAGCAGACTAGAAAGATAATCTTGGAGCATTCAAGTGAGGCAAGGGTTAAATTGAGAAGCTGCTGCTGATAGTCGCCCAGTTAGATCAGGTAGGTGTCTGTTTTTGACAAGGCTTTGCCTGGCACACACTTGGAATCAGAGAAGGAAAATAAACAACAACAACAACAACAACAAAAGAACACATATCAACCTGTGATCACAAAGTCAATTCATTTTGGCCACTTGCTGAAGTCCCCTGGCAGGGGACTTCATGAATGGTATCCTGTTCAGCTGCACAGAGAGCTGGGCTTCTTCCGTCTCCTCCAGCACATCCACCTCACCTACCATCAGTTTGACTCTAAACCTAGTACAATGGCTATCCTTTCTTCCTCTTGCCTAATCCATGGGAGAAATCATTGGTTTTAATGGATCTCCGTGTTTGAGATTCTCTAAGAAAGTGTCTTACCCTCCATCAAGCAGGAAGAAGAGAGACTTTGAGATGAAGGATGGGGAGGAGGCGAGGTTGGCAAGGTGGCCCACAGGTGGGAACCATGTGGGCCATTACTTGGACTGATGTAGTGGCTATTTACAGGCCTTCTGACTTGTCCAGATGTGGGCCTACTGTATGGAAGACAATTTTAGAGAATATTTCCTTTTCCCGTGGGCTTTTGTGTAATCTTAATATTGCTCTCTGGGAGCTCCAATTGAGAGAAAGCTCAAGTAAACCTTGATCTCCTCTTCTGTCAACATTTCTGTATGCAGGTCCCTTTTCTGTAGACATCTTCAGATTAGCCTAATTAACTCAAAACTCTTCTCTTTTAGCTGTAACGACTTTTCTTGTCTTCCTGTTGTTGTTATCTTCCCAGACATGCAGTCAAGTCCTTCTAGACTGTTGTAAAGGTGAGATATGACCTGGGAATCAGGGTCTGCTAACATACTTGTCTGCTAACTTATGATTCGATTCCAGCCAATTCCTAGTCCCCTGCTATGTTTTAAACAATGGCCTTAGACAAGCTGAGAAGGTAGCACAGGCTAGTAGCCAAGGTGGCCCTGATGAAATGACCAACCTTTGACAGCTGTGCTCATTGTCAACCGATTCCCCTCCTCATCTGGACCCTACAAAGATTTTGCCAAGCTAATTTTGTCCCATTCATTAATTAGTAATATAAATACATATGCTTAAATTAACAACTTTCCCAAAAAAACAGTGAGCCATTAATAATGAAATTTTATAATCATCGTAAAACCGTCTAGGGCCTGGAAGATGGTGCAATAATTCACACCTAATTGCTTTCAACCTTGGGCTCACAAACACGGGTGGTGGAAGAGATGAGTTCAGACACTGTAATTCATGGTGGGTCATGTTTTATTCTTTCACTCATCCTTTCGGGGCCTGGGGGAGTTATTCAGTGAGTAAAGTGCTTGCTGTGCAAGCTCAAAGTCCTAAGTTTGGATCCTCGGCCTCTCCGTAAAAGCCAGCCATAGTGCTGTTTGGATCCGCCAGCACTGGGGAGGGTGAAGATGCATGTACCCAGGGGCTCCCTGGCTAGCTAGCGCAGCTCAACTGGAGCATTTCAGCTGCAGTAAGAGACCCTGTCTCAAGAATGAGGTGTAGAAAAGTTGGAGACACTGGCATAATCTTGGCCTTCACATATGTGTGCATAGACAAGTATATAACACACAATGGGGGGCAGGGAAGGAGAGAGGGAGGGGAAAGAGAGGGGAAGTGGGAGAGAGATGCAGAGAGAGAGGAGAGAGATAGAGAGAACTATGCCAGGATCTTGGGTAGGAATGTGGTCTGCTGTAGGAGCTAGCTCACGGTGTCTAGCATCGTCAGCCAGACCAAGACCCATAATAAATGAAGGGTCTGAAAATCAGAAAAAGATAACTCTATTGTGCAATATTAGTGGCCACACCCTTGACAAATAATGAACGCTCAGATGAGGCTTGGCTTGTGCAGCTAATTCTTTCTCTCTTTCTATGTACTTTACTCAACAGAACCCATCCCCAGGCAAGTGGCGTCACTCGCTTCCAAGTGGAGAGGTAAGTTGGAGATTGGGATAGAGCACTGAGGAGAGCAGTGCAGTCGTTGCAATGGGATGAAGTTGGAACCCTCAGAGTTGTCCTGCAGCTCACTATAATTCTCTGTCATAGCATCATTTGCCAAACAAGGAGACTGGGAAAATGACCCAGAAATTTCTCCCATTCAGTTGTTCCACATGTTACCTCAGGAATCTCAAACTGGCTCTGTTGACAAGGGTGTCACGAGATTAATGTTGGTAGATTTGGGTGGAGATGTTTGCTGTTTCTGCTTTCTGTGATATACAATATTTTTCCTTTAGTGAATTCTATTGAATTTCCTAGATGAAACACTGTAACCACTGACGACATTGTAGACAGTATGCTAAGCAGTGGGAAGAGGTGATTGAGAAAGAAGATGGGAGCCAAGTGTGGGGCTTACAGGAAAACACTAGCCTGACACATGCAAGGCACACATTCAAAAATGTACATCACTACCAAAACAATTCCTGTTTTCCTAATGAGAAGTCTTTCAGGCAGTGCAGGGAGCAAGTTGAGCACGCGAGGCTTCAGGGCAGTAGAGACCAGGCGGCTGCCTGTCCATGGCACTGACACACGCCTAACACTTAAGAGTCAGTCACGCTGTGTGCATGGAGTCACTGTGGAGAGAGCATCTCTTCACTCACACATTCATGACTCAGTGAGGACCAAGTGGTTCAGAAGCACCGTTGCTGTTAATTAGCACCTCTGCTGTATCGTATTCACCCTCAGAGTACCCGAACTTCTCCATCATGTTAGACGGTTGGAAATGCATGCTTGTCCTATCTTCTGGAAATCTATAGCTGGGAAGCTTCAGCTGGGTCAATGTAATTCCCATAACACAGGTTCTTTGCCCCCCTTCAACCCCACAGGTACACACACATGCTCTCTCTCTCTCTCTCTCTTACACACACACACACACACACACACACACACACACACACACACACACACACACACACAGATACTATGTAGTGCAGCAGGCTGGCCACGCTGCTCTTTTCTGGCCACAGTCTCCCATGCGCTGTGATCGGGGTCATGTGAACGTCCCTGGCTGCACAACTTCCCTTGTATTATTGCAGCCACTTCAAAGAAGATGACAACCACACGAGGCTTATTACACACCCACCTTGCTATAAGCAATGCCTGTTTCATGAGAAAACACACCACTAAAAATTCTGGGGTTTAGGGAAAACTTGTGGACAAAAATAATAGCTGTATATTCTGGGCAATGGGGCACATTCTTTACAATCAATGTGATAACAATGGCACCATTTTTTCAACCTTCATTTCTACCTACTTTGCAAGGTTCATTTCTGCTGGAATCAAGGTGAGTTTTCTCTGCCCCCACCCCCAAAGCCTCTGATTAGCTGTAAATTAATCAATATCCATCAATTTCACAGGAAAAAAAACCATCCTAATCAGTTTGGTTATCAATAAATGAGGCCTCTATCTTGCAGTATCTTTACTTCAGATTTGGGAGAAGACTGCACAGTTTGAGCCAAATTGTGGTCTGTTCCAAAGCATTTTACAATGCTTTATTGATTGGTGGAGAGGAGAAAGCACTCAGAAGTGACGAGTCTGCCAGATAGTTACAGCTTCGATGGGCAGAGAGGAAGAGTGGCTCTGAATGAAAGCCTTCTGCTATACAGTCTTCCTCATTTAACAGCTTCCATAATATGGAATAAATGAGAAGAAATGAGTGCTCTTCCTGCACCAACACCATCGTTTTATGGACATCAATTTCTGTAATATCCCCACCCAACTGCTTGACTTAGTGGCCACACCCTGCAGGGACTGTCTCTTCTCACAGTAAGAGTTTCTAGTAGACTCCTCAGCCCTGATACTGTCTCACAGCCCCATTAGCGCTCTGTCTTAGCGACTGAGTTTGTGCTTGGGAAAGTAGTTACTTTTCTCACTGATATAACAAAATACCTGACAAAGGCAACTCAGGTTTCAGCCATCAGCTATTGGCTGTTTGACCTTGTGCAACTCTTAGGGTTCTCTGTTTCCTGCTAGTGAAACTGACAAAGTAACCATGATAAGCCCCACCTGCCCACACTCTTGCCCCTACCCCAGAGCTCCAGACCAGTGCATACACAAGGGCAGACGGTTTCTGAAACACAGCTGGCATCTTGGCATCCTTTCTGTTGGTCCTCTTGGATACAATCTGCTTAAAAACAAAAGTAAGGTAAAAAGAACTAGAACGAGAGAGAGAGAGAGAGAGAGAGAGAGAGAGAGAGAGAGAGAGAGAGAGAGAGAGAGAGAGAGAGAGAGAGAGAAATAACAATTAGGGAAAAACTGCTAGAAAAAAGAAGTAATTTCCAATGACACCGAACTATTCCCCCAAGTCTTTAAAAATTCTCTGATTGAAATAAATGATTATGCAAAAGTCCCTTATTGATGTTCTCTGCACGGCAGTGAACGCCTTGGAAATCATGTAGAGGTAATTGTGAAAGAAGTTACATGCATAAAATTACTTGTCTCATGCAGTGAGGATCGTAAATCGTCATAGTCGATATATCTGTAACTCTTTTGGTTTTTCTTATTTCCATAGATTACAACAAAGATACAATGGGTTTGTGTGACTCGCAGACCCTGGTGAGACCCTAGGGTCTTGTGGATAAATATCTGTGTGATAAGGCCTGGGTGAGTTTGAGGCTAGTGAGGGCATTAGGGAGGCTACTAAGGCTTCTGCATCTTCTTCCTACCCCTTGGTTTCTTGAGAAGAGAGTCTTGCTCTTTTCAGGGACCCAAGGGTCCTTATCTACCTTCTTTTGCCTCTTACTATATCTCCGAGGTTGAAGTGTATCAGTATCTGTGGCCACTGATGCCTGAGGGGGCTGCTGGACCTGACTGTTATCGCTCTTACAGCTCCTCTGGCTTGAATGTCAGCTGTGGGAACTGCTCAGGGAATTCCCATGGTAAGGAGATTCTGTGTTGCTCGCCGCTGGTTTGTCTGGAAGGAGACTAGAGGGGGAAAGTCTTGTCCTCTGGTTACCTTGGAGTCTGTATGCAGCAACGTAGCATTTCATTTTGTCCTTGGGAAGACCCTACTGGCAGTCCCTCGGATATTTCCTCTCAGTGGCACGCTAGCCAGCCATGGCAGGAATATTGATTGGGAGTTACCAGATGAAATATGTGTGCTGGTGGACGTGTTGGGAGAAGAGCAGATTCGGCCCACGAGTCACATCGGAGAAGAACTGGGCAATTAGGCGCCTTGTTGAGTGTTCAGGGGAGAAGATTCTTGCTTCATGAAATACACTTTGCTTTGCCTTGCGGAGAATTTATTGTTCTTTCATTTGATGCGCTCTTTTAAGAGGTCACTGCCTGAATTTATTCCTTATCCCGTTGTCCTTTGCTAGGCATACGTGCTGAAGTCCTTTCTGGGTTTCAGCTGCCTCAGAGCCGATGCACTCCTGAAACTGCTTTATACGATGAGTGGATATTTTGGGTTTGGGGCAGGATGACAAATCAAACTTACTCCTGCTAGATAAAAGGAGAATGATGAACCCGGTCTGTTTTCAGAAATAAAACACTCCCAAACCAATGCAGCCATACAGGTCGCCGAACCGGTTCCTTGGACACAGAGGAGCCGACTGGTACCGTGGCCGGCACTCATCAGTCAGCACTGTGCTTCCCAGAGAGTCTTCAGTGCATTCTACGAGGGGGACATGTGTCCAGTTTATAATTTACCCTTGAAGAAATCGAGGCAAACTAAGAGAGCCCCAACTGGGAGTTCAACAGAAAGCTGCTCAGATAAAAGGTGCCACTTTGTCACCTGGAAACCGAGGCCCCTAGACTGTCCCAGCCCTGCTCCCCTTTCAGTTTGACTTTGTGCTTCCCTCACCTTGGCTCCAATCCTCAGCTACCCTGAAATTTGTCTAGTTCCCCAAATGTACAGAGTTGGTTTACTTGTAACCGTTCCATCACCTGGAATCTTTTGTTTATATTTGTCTTCCATTTTTCTCATCCAAAAACTTAGAAACTATTTTTTTTAAAAAATTAATCTTGTTTTTATAAAAGCATTTTGCATGCTACCTACATTCTCACCATGCTTTTGATTCTATAATGTGGAATCCTTGCTACGACACGCCCTTGCTGCACAGGGTTGTAACCAGATTCCAAGCACATTCATTCATACTGCTTGCACACAGCAATTTCTGGTCATCTTCCGACTCTCTCCATGCCCATGTGGCCTGGTGTAACTACAGTGTCATTCTGCACGCTAATAAACATATGTTTGTCTTCTTCAACTTCAACCAACTGACTCATCGCAAGGATCATATATAATTAATTTCTGTATTCTGGAACACACATTATTTTATCACAAAGGATGGAATAACTGAGTGAAAGGTTGAAACTAAAGCTTGAGAAATGAATGCTGATTTTCTTTTAACCCAAAGCGGAAGTGGCATATATAAGACCCAGATGCCTTTTTCTTCCTTCCGGTGTGCAGAAGAGATTTCTTGATTGCAGAAGGGCTTCCCGGCCGACCTACCCGCAGCCTAAGCTTGGAGAACCTCGCAGCTCTGCATTCGTTAGTACCTAGTATAGCTATTCAAAAAGTCCTGTGCTAGCTAGCTTTTTAATCTGAGTAATAAGTAGAAACAGTTGAAACAGTTGTGGCCTGTTTTCAGGCCTGTATAGGTAGTCTCTGCATAGCCCTCTAGACTGCATGTGGAGATTGACCCAGGCGTATGGTGTGCTTGGGCTCCTCAGTCCTCTGATGATAGCTGAGTTTGGCTAGGCACATAGGGGAGAGCAGAGAGAGGCCAGGTGCTTTGCTCTATGTGAATTGGTGCTTTTACTGAAGGCCATAGGCCCTGGCGTTCTTCATTGCCTGCCACCTCCTCTCTCAGCTGCCTCTACCCCCAGCCACTGTCACATATGCGTTCTTTTCTGCAGCATTTGCTAAACGTTGGTGCCCACAAAGTTTTGTCTGTACATTAAACTCACCCCAGTTTACTCAATTTGAGGACATCTCAGCTCCTGCTGGCAATCTTGACTGTTGTCCCTCCAACGCGTGTAGGATCCTTGCTGCTTTGCACACAGGTACAGTGCCCATGTGAAGTACTTGTCAAACCTTAAGTTCTAATAAGTTAACAAGAGATGACATGATAATGGTTTCTTTCCCATCCCAATTGGTCACTTTGTGTTCCTGCGGTGAGGAAACCATCAGAGCGGAAACTGGTTGTTTAGATTGTCATTTCCATGCCATGTGACCAGGTGCTGGAAGTACAGCTCCAGAAACAGGAGAGCAGGCAGTAGTTCCTGCTGGATTTACACACGCAGAGGCAGACCTGTGCACATGGGATGTGCTCACTGCGTCTGCTGCTGTCCCATTTCTCAGGTCTTGCATGAGGCAGATTGAAAGAAGGGCATTAATTAGGGTGGGCCTAAATAGTGCTTGATTTGCAGCTTCTAGTTCCAAAAGGACTTATTATTTAGTTTAGTTTGTGTGTATGAGGTAGTGTGTATGTGAGTATGTGTGTGTGTGTGTGTGCGCGCGCGCTCGCCCGTGCAGGTCCATGAGCCTGTGCAGGTTCATGCGACCATGTAGGTGCATGTGTGCATACGCCTAGAGACCAGAAGTTCATATTGAGCATCTTCCTGGAGACAGGGTCTCTCACTCATACTGGAGCTCACTGATTTGTCTACACTGGTTGGCCAGTGAGCTTCAGGAATCCACACATCTCTGCCTCCCCAGTGCTAAGATTACATGTGCACGCTGCACTCACCTGTAAGTGGGAGCTGAAGATCTGAATCTCAGCACCCCAGGCTTACACTTTACCACCTGATCCATCTGACAACCCTGGAGAAATGCTGTTAAATAATGAATGAAAATTTCACTCTTTGTGTTTGAGATTCTAAATTCTTCCTTCTTACAGAGAAATGCCTCTAAACATGTTTCCACTCTTGCCCAAATCAAAGTCCGTGTACTTGCGATGTGTTTGGACAGAGTTTGCAAGAATCTGACTGGGACTTGCAATCGATTCCAGTCTAAAAGGAAATTTTGTCTATGCAGGATATTTTGTGAACAATTGAACCATAGTTTTTTTTTTTATTTAGATGCATTTTCAATTGTAGAAACTTTCAGGAAAAAAGTTTACATACATCCTTTGAGATTTGGCAAAACGGCCGGGCAGTGATGGTGCATGCCTTTAAACCCAGCACTTGGGAAGCAGAGGCAGGTAGATTTCTCAGTTAGAGGCCAGCCTGATCTATAGAGTGATTTCCAGGACAGCCTGGGCTATACAGAGAAGCCCTGTCTCAAAACAAAACAAATCATCAACAACAAAGAGATTTGGCAAAATGCTATATAGTTATATCTTATGCCAATGTAAACATGTCTCCACAGCCACTAAAATATTTCATTAATTCCTCAACTAATGTTATGATCATGACTTGTTAATAACTGGCCTCTATAACTTTTACATAGGGCTTGATACTTTATGGATTTTATTTTATTTTTTATTAGATATTTGTTTTATTTACATTTCAAGTGGTATCCGCTTTCTGAGTTATCCCTTTGAAAACACCCTCCCAGGCCCCATTCCCCCTGAAACGCCCTCCTCCCCACCCCAATTTCCTGACTTGCATTCCCCTATTCTGGGTTGTGATAGTTTTTAGTCAGAGCATGAATAAACTCTTTTCGTTTGAAATAAGGACTCCCCCCCCCATTTTGATGAGAACTTAAATAAATCCAAGCAAATCTGAGGAAAGCAGTCACCTTGGTTGAAACAAGGTCTTACTCTGTGCCAAGCCAAAGAATTGAATTCCAGATGGGCGTAAAGTCTGTAGAAACCATGTTTGAAATGACCAGGAAGGGAGAGTGATTGTGCCTTAAGGCATTGTAGCTGTTAAACACCTTGCTTAAAGCAGTTGCAGAAAGCCAAACTCCAAAGCAGGAATCAGATATTTTGGTGTAGATTATTAATATAATAGATACTCGCAGAATATTAGGAGTTGAATGGATGGCCTTACTATTGACATCAATTTTTAAAGACATTGGCTAGACTGAGAACCAGAGACTTTGGGTGACAAGAAAGAGGAGCTGATGAGTAAGGCCTTTAGTCTTTGCTTTTATTCTCTGGTACAGCTCAGTTTCTTCCGTAGATCAAGTACATTCAAGTTTTAATCCAGTTTAAATAATTCTTTTGTCATCAGAACATGAATATTAAAAGAAATTTAATCAGAGATGTTCAAGTTGCTAAACTAGAAAAATTAAAGAAATATTAAAGAAATAAAATCATATCCATGTATTGGATAACTCAACGCTAAGATGCCAGTTCTTCGCAAACTAGTTAATAGACCGTTATATTATATTCCCATGCAGTTAGTGTACTGTTCATCATAATCCCAGTACAGTTTCATCTGGTAGTAATTGACAAGCTTGCTCCAAAGGTTCTATAGAAAGAAAACAGCTGACATACTTAGAAACAGACATGAAAATAGACCCCAATGAGGCTTTAGCTTTCTTCATATATTTATTGACTATTCTTTTTCATTGTGTTTTTTTTCCTGTCCTTGTTGGAAATTAGTCGACTGTGTGTTAGGGCTCCCTGCTCTGCTAGGGACTTATCCATCAGTTTTATGCTAGTACTTCATGTTCTTAATGTCAGAGCCTTGCATCCTAAAGTGGCAGTTTGAATGAGAAATGTCCCCTCTTGTATGGGTATTTGTACACTTTGTCCCAGTTGGTGGCTATTTGGGGAGATTTGGGTGATACAGCCTTATTGCAAGAGGCATGCCACGGGGAGGGCTCTGAGATTAAAAGTAGCCTCGGGTTACTTCCATTTCATTCTCTCTGCTTGTGCTGTGGTAAAGACTTGCAACTCCAGCTTCCTGCTCTGGGTGCTAAGCCTGCTGTCAGCTGCCCGCTGCCCGCTGCTCGCTGCCCACTGCCCGCTCGCTGCCCACTGCCGCTGCCCGCTGCCCGCTGCCTGCTGCTATGCTTCTCTGTTTATGCACTCGAACTCTCTAGAATTGTAAGCCAAAAAAAAAAAATCTTCCTTCTAAAGTTTCCCGGTCCTGGTGTTCTATCACAATAACGAAAAAACAAAAACAAACAAGCAAAAAAAAAAAAAAAAAAAAAAAAAAAAAAAAAAAGCAACCAATCACACACAACTTTTAAAGACTGAATTTATTTAAAGATTTAAAATATTTTATTTCACGTGTCTGTGCAAGTGTCTGGATGTGTGTGTGGGTCTGTGTGTGCATGCGCACCTGCGACACTGAGAGGAGAGTATCAGTCAGGCATCCTGGAGCTGAACTGACAGGATGTTGTGAACTGCTCGACAGATATGCTGGGAACTAAACTCAGTTTCTCTGCAGGAGCATGCTCTCACCTAATGGGCAGTTTATCCACCATCTGTGTTATGAACTTAAAATCACAACCTATGATGCCTCTACCTATGTTATATAAGAGGAATAAGTCACAATGTTCCAAAGTACACCAGAGTGGCTAAGTTCATAATATTTATATCTTATGAACTAGTAGAATAAAGAAAATAAAAGTTTCTAAACATAAATTATCAATATTTAAAGAAACAGAAATGTTGATGACCCTGATTTAGTCATTCTACATTACACATCCACATTGTCACACTGTAACCTGTTTTTATCTATTTTTATCCATATTGTCACACTGTAACCCATTATTATCTGCATTGTCACACTGTAACCTATCATTATCCATACTGTCACACTGTAACCTGTTTTTATCTATTTTGTCACACTGTAACCTGTTATCCACATGGTCAAGCTGTAACCTGTTTTCCACATTGTCACACTGTAACCCATGATTATAGTTAGCTATAACAGTTGTCAACTTGACACACATGGGAAGAGGGAACCTCAATTGAGGAGTTGTCTCCATGAGATTTAGGTACGTGTGGAGGCAGTGTTTCTCCATAGTGCCTCTCTCTGCCACTGTGAGAGCTCCTCCCCTGATTTCCCCTCAATGGGAAGGTTTCGTTTGCTCCTGGTGTCTTATCACAACAGTAGAAAAACAAGATACCCATCAATATGAAACATTTGTATATGTCAGTAAATTGTAAAGCACATGTATAATAGTGTAGACTGCTAGATATGTTCGTTTTTTAAAGATTTATTTATTTATTATATGTAAGTACACTGTACCTGTCTTTAGACACACCAGAAGAGGGCATCAGATCTCATTACAGATGGTTGTGAGCCACCATGTAGTTGCTGGGATTCGGAAGAACACTCAGTGCTCTTAACCGCTGAGCCATCTCACAGCCCATGTTTGGTTTTTTAAACATAACGTATTTACTCATTCTCTGGGATATTCCCAGCATGCACCCTGATCACACTCATTTCTCAGTTCTCCCATGTCTACCTCCACTCTTGTGATCTCACCTCAAAGTAAAAATAAAAATTAAAATTAAACAATATGAAAAAAAAACCAGAAAGCAAGTCCAATTTTTATTCTCTATACACTCACTGGAGCATGGTCAAACCCTCAGCGGCCGGCCCCTTCAATAGAACTGAGCCCTTCCTTCCCTTCCGCATCCCCGCCAGAGGCTGTTAAAGCAGTGCTCTGTTCTTGAGCATCCCTGATCACACCTTTAAGGGTTCTCTTCAGGAACTTCCTTTCTGGGCTGTTACCTTTTTCTGAGGAGAGTGGGTTGTGTCGGGGTCTGGTTTGTCAGAGGAGCCCTCCAGACCCCCTCTCTCCACTGTGGATTTGTAGTCATCAGAATCACAGCAAAAGAATCGTCCTTGCAGTCACATCACAGTCCACACGGTTTCCGGCAACAGCACAGACCGTGAATTCAACTCCTGGCTTCAGTAGGACCAAGGACCCCAACAAGGCCCCCGGGGGCAGCCTGAACCACGGACACCATCATGGCCTCAGGGGGCAGCGCCAGAGCTCAGCTCAGTATGGCCCCTGGCTGCAGCGTGGCCCGCCGGCATCCGTATGGTTTTGAACTGCAGTACAGATCATAGACATGATTCACCTTCAGTGGTAGTACAGGCCACAGCCATCGACATAGACCCTGGGCTGCAGCAGGGCAGGACCTCAGACCCA
This sequence comes from Apodemus sylvaticus, assembly GCF_947179515.1. Lineage (NCBI taxonomy): Eukaryota > Metazoa > Chordata > Mammalia > Rodentia > Muridae > Apodemus > Apodemus sylvaticus. Next base: position 8,412,789 of record NC_067482.1, read on the forward strand.
GACATGGCCTTTCATGGCAACACAGACCGGGATTTCTCCATGGCCTCAGGTGGCAGTGCAGGCCACTCACATCTGTGTGGCCCCCAGAGGCAGCTGTGGACATCAACGTGGCTTCAGGCTGCAGCACAGACTGGACAGCGGCTTGGCGCTCGGTGGTAACATGGCCACAGTCTTCAACACAGCCTGGCTTATATGTTTAATTCTTAGTAAAATAGTTTATGCAATACAAAAATTGTCCATGATGGCCTCTAATAATATTTTTTATTTCTGGTATCAGCTTTGAATGTCTTCACTTAAAACACATACATGTGTCTGTGATGTGTCTTTTCAATTTTTTGTAATTTATTTATGAGTTTGTTGATTTTATTTTTAGAAAACTCTTAATTTTATTGGTTTTTTCCCACATTTTTTCTAATTCTTTTATAGCTTATCTATTGTAAACATTGATTCTGGTCTGAATTATTTTCCTGATGTGAATGTCAGGCTGTTTATTTGGGACCTCTCATCATTTTTAAGGTAGTTATATGCTAGTATAATGTGGTGTATAATGCTATAGTGTGGATGTATAGTACTAAAGGGTGAGTGTATAGTACTATAGGGTGGGTATATAGTACTATAATGTGGGTGTGTAGTACTATAGTGTGTGAGTGTAGTACTATTGTGTCGGTATATACTACTACAGTGTGTGTGTGTAGTACTATAGTGTGTGTGTGTGTGTATATGTGTGTGTGTGTGTGTGTGTGGTACTATCCTTCTTTTCTTTTTTAATCTTTTCTTTTAGAGTGTAATATGCAGTTCCATCACTTCTCCCTTCCATTCTTCTCCCTAACCCCATCCCACACACCATTCTTTGCTTCTTTCAAATTCATGGCCCTTTGTCCTCCACTCGTTTCAGAAGAGGAGACAGAAAGAGCTTAAGAGCCAGAGGATCAGGGAGTTTTCGATGACACCATGGCCGTGTCCACGAAGTCTCACCAGAATGACTATCTATCATTCCTATGAGTGTACTGTCACTGTCTTCAGACACCGGAAGAGGGCATAGGATGCCATTACGGATGGTTATGAGCCACCATGTGGTTGCTGGGATTTGAACTCAGGACCTCAGGAAGAGCAGTCAGTGTTCCTAACCGCGGAGCCATCTCTCAGGTCCTGACATTCTTTTGTTAAAGTTGCTTTTGCAGAATGCCACAGGGAGCGTTGTTGCCGTTTCATCTGCGATGCTTTAAATTCTCACTTTTAAAATTTATTTAACCCTTGGGCTACTCAGCAGAACATTGTTAAGTTCACACACACACACACACACACACACACACTTGTACCTTTTCGAAAACTTCTCCCAGCATTCATTTCCAGCTCTCTCCCATAGCTGTTGGAAATAATACTGTTATCAGTTTGATCTCAGGATTTGTTGTTTTACTCTGGGATGTACCGTGTGGTTTCTCCTAGCCACTAGTTCATGAGCAGTGAGAGGCATGCTGACTCTGTTTAGTCTTTCCCTGGATGCTGGGTTGGGAAGCTCCACAGAATCCGCAGGACAGATATGACACCATTTGAACACCAGGGCTTAGAAGCAATCACTGAGGGAGGCCTCTGATATCTTTCCTGATATCTTGCATGGACTGAATGCAGTGTCCTCTCCAATCCTCCACCACAAGCTGCCAATGTTCTCTCAACTGCAGGTCTCTCCCACCACCCCTGCCTGTGGTCCCGCTCTCTTCAGTGAAGCAGTCTGCACAGTGGTGGGGCTGTGGTAAATATGGACTCCTTCCTCTTTCATTTAAAGTAGATTGGTAGTCTTTTCAATAGACCATTAGAAGAGTAACCACTCTGTGTGATTTAGGGAGACTCTGAACTTTGACTGTGTACTGTATAATATATGGCTGGCTTGAAGCTCTTGGGTCAAAGGTTAGGAGTAAAGAATTTATTGCTAGATTATGTCTCCTCTCACATTTAAAGAGATGGTATATTTGGAACATTAAATTATGACTATTTTTTTCCTTCCAGAAATGGTCTTAGAGAAGATGTACTAAATTAATATTTTCCAATTGTGGTCAAAGCCTTCTCACTATTTACCATATTCTCAGAAATGGTTGAAGGGAGGAAGACTTAGGGTAAAGGGGAAAAAAACCCCAAAGCTCTAGCCAGTAGTGTTGAGTTTAGGGTTAGACCAAAAATAAATAAATAAATAAATAGATAAATAAATAAATAGATAAATAAATAAATATACAGGATACCGGCAGTGGTAAATTTGTACTTCCTAGAACCTAGGTTTGGAAACACTTCTGATTTTGAATGTGTCAGAAGGCAGTAGTAGGCAGAAACATTCCAGAACTATTGTAAGAGAAAGCATTTTAAAGAAAACTCTTTTCCTCGTGGCTGCACCACCATAAGCAGCGTGAAATACAATCATGTTGTGCCACCTCAGATCATTCCGAGGGTGACATGAATAGCTAGGTGCTGAGTGGCCTCTCACACTGAAGGTGCTCCTGTTAATCCCCTCGTGGTCAGATGCCTTGTCAAAGGGTGTGGCCTCTTAGGCTTCTTTTCTTGTGCCAGCAGTTGTGTTAGGCATGATGCCTGGGATATTTTCCCAATCCTTTCTCTAGTCTCATGAGACAGTAACTAACTCCCCCTTTCTGGATAAATGTCAGTTCTCAAGGTGTTCCAGCAGATGAGGAAGAACAAGGATTTGATCCTGGTTTTGTAGACACACTATGTGTGTCTTCCCAGCGATTTTTCCTGTGGCTCACAGCAACTGAGCCAAGGCTCCACCTGTCTCAACACATGGGTTCATACAACTGCCTATCACACATGGGTTCATACAACTGCCTATCACACATGGGTTCATACAACTGCCTATCACACATGGGTTCATACAACTGCCTATCACACATGGGTTCATACAACTGCCTATCACACATGGGTTCATATAACTGCCTATCACACATGGGTTCATACAACTGTCTATTCCTTTGTGAACCCACCTAATACTCCTCTCATCAGAAACTCAACATGCAATTGGCATGATCTACGAAGGTGAATTTATGCAAACGTACCCAGAGGACAGGAAGCAGAGGAAACCATCTAGCTTGTGTGGCTTCCTTCCTAGGGACAGACTAGAAGGAAACACTGAAGGACAGGAATTAGCTGTAGTAGGGAATTATTGCAAGAAGAAACCACTACCATACCTAGGAGATTTATGTGAGCCGTGCATCTTGGTGGCAGGCAGCCATTGTGGTTGGAGGGCCTTTTAGGTAAGAAGAGGCCAGCAGAGGGGGTGTATTAACTCTGGGAGGACTGCAGAAGGCAGAGGAGGTGGGGGGTAGGGAGCAGAAAAAGCACAAGCACTGTAACCGCGCTTGCTGCTGGTTTTCAAAGGTGAATCCTGCTTGCACTGGATCAGGAAATTGAGGATGGAATTAGAGTTTTGTCTGGAGGACATCTTCCGACATGCTTCTCATTTGGTCACACAGACCCCGTGTAGCTGTGTTCTAATTCCCTCCCTTGGCCTACTCTTATATCGTTATTCAATGAAGTAATAATGTTAAAAGCAAGACAATCTATAATGCACTTTCAATAAAACTCTGAAAAACAGTCATTGATCTTTCCGTATGTTGGCTACCTACCCCCAGCTGTCTTTTGGCTCTTGATGGTGGAGGTGGTTAAATGACCAAGATACTTAATATGTAAGTTATGAAACATTTCCACTTCCTTATTTACCACTTAATGGTCATTAAAAGAGAAGGAACATCATCCTTTTCCAGGTGATGTAAGATGGATCTTGGCTTGAATAGAGTACTCATTTATCAATAATCAATTACTCAGTTAACCATTAAAGATAATAATCATTTCCACCACACTTACAATAAAACGCTACAAACGCCAATGAATCATTATTTTACCCTAGGGCAGAACTTAAATCAATTTCTTATTACCATTCATTTTACTTCTGTAACTGTGATGGACATTCAGAAGGCTGGGGCATAAGAATACCCTTAGCTGGGTGCAGTGTTTGGAGGTAAGGGCCTGTAGCCGGGGACCCTGTAGATTTTGCTGCAGACAGGGCCTAAATGTTTCCAACACGCACATAGCATTTTGACTCATGTTTCAGTTCTTTCCCGTGTTTTCCTCATGTCCTCAGGAACCTTCACTGGGGATTGCCAACTGGAACTGACTCACACTCCTCCAGTTGGCATGATACCCTCTTTCCTCTTTCCTCAGAATAAATCCAGTTTTATTTTGTACATTACCCTAAAAGCACTAGGTAACAGCTCACAGCTATGGAATTGTGTGGTCATCAGCCTCCCATCTTGTTCATGATAAAATAAAAATGTCTTGAGACTGATGGGACCCCAAAGGGTCTGGGTGTCTACACAGCTCTCAATCTCATCATATCCACTACACTGTGTTCATCTGCTTGTAGACAGGCTTGTTGACTGTTGGTTGTGACTCAGATTCCCTTGGGCTGGGAGTTCTGAAGCTCTCATATTGGGAGGTCTCCCAAATATGCTAATTTCCTCTGCTGTGAGGGTGCTAACATGGAGCCATGAGTATGAGCTATCAGTTCCTCACTGGGTCCATTTTGTGGAAGAAGGGGTATGTGCTTACTGTACTCTGAGGACCACATACTTACAGCTAATCACATGACCCCACCTGAGCATGACCTCAGACTTACAGCTAATCACATGACCCCACCTGAGCATGACCTCAGACTTACAGCTAATCACATGACCCCACCTGAGCATGACTTCAGACTTACAGCTAATCACATGACCCCACCTGAGCACAGCCTCAGGCCCTAATGTATGATGAACACTTAAGCTAACACCACTATTTTAGATAGTTTTATTTGGATGTACTAAAGTTGTTTATGAGTCAAAAGCTATCATTATAGTCTATTAGCAGGTGAATAAATGCACAAATGCCTCAAACATTAATAATATTTTTTTATATATTTTACTAAATTTAAAATATTTTCATGCTGTATTGGCTGGTTTTGGGTATCAACTTGACACAGGCTGGAGTTATCACAGAGAAAGGAGCCTCCCTTGAGGAAGTGCCTCCATGAGATCCAGCTGTGGGGCATTTTCTCAATTAGTGATCAAGAGGGGAGAGCCCAGCCCATTGTGGGTGGTGCCATCTCTGGGCTGGTAGTCCTGGGTTCTATAAGAAAGCAAGGTGAGCAAGCCAGGGGAAGCAAGTCAGTAAGTAACATCCCTCCATGGTCTCTGCATCAGCTCCTGCTTCCTGGCCTGCTTGAATTCCAGTCCTGACTTCCTTTGGTGATGAACAGCAGTGTGGAAATATAAGCTCAATAAACCTTTTCTCCCCAACTTGCTTCTTGATCATGATGCTTTGTGCAGGAATATAAAACCTAAGACACATGTGTTTCTGAAACTTAAGTAGAGTCAGAGCTAAGAAAAGTAGGGACGGAGTTAAAATTAGTTGAGTATTGTCTATTACAGTGGTTATCAACCTTTGTAATGCTGAGGGCCTATAACACAGCTCCTCATGTTGTGGTGACCCCAACCATAAAATTATTCCATTGCTACTTCATAACTGTAATTTTGTTACTGTTATGAACTGTAATGTAACTGCCTGACACTCAGGATACTGCTACCTGGCCCCAAAGGGTCATAAACCACAGGTTGAGAACTGATTCTTTAGTAGCTCTTGTCCACACCTCTGAGGTTTACCTCGATAAAGTGGAGTCTGAGGAATGCTTCTGAGGAAATCTCCCGCTTTGTAAATGGGAAAGAAAAAATAACTATTCCCTACATAGTTATTTGACATTTGAAAAAGGCTTTAATTATAGTTACCAAATTAAATCAGCCTTACAATGAGTTGGAAAATGTTCTAAAGATGAATCACTTAGGGCTATGTCAGTCAAAAAACACATTAACATTTCATACACAAAATTCTCTATGATTTTAGAAGATGTGATTGAAAGGCCGTTTTGTCTGTGAGGTCTCGATGAGCTGTTGGTAGTGGAAACGATCTCCAAAATGTCCCCTTCTGGAATCATTGTCTCATCCCGTTCTGTCTGGTCCCAAGATCTCTTACTTCTTTTAACACACAATTTTAAAATTAAAAGTTGTATGATTCAGTTTATTATAATGTCTTGCTCTGAGAGAATTAATATAATTTCTTCTACCTTCCTCTTGCATTGTATTTTCATGTTAAGAAATCTTAAATCATCTCCCATTGTCTATACATAAAACTCTTTAATATACTGAATCACGAACTCATTTTAAATATCAAATAGTTGTAGAATTAATCCCAAATCTATTTTACATGGTAATAGGTCACATGTTTTCAATCACTGCACTTCTTTTTATCAGTTCATATGCTCCCTGAATAGTAATATTGTAGGTACACTGGAAGAATATATAGTATTTCCAATGTATTGGTTGTCTAGGATACCTATGTAACTTAATTATTAGTAAGTATTGCAATGAAATTTATGTCTCTAGGTATAAGTTGTGATTTAAGTCTGGAATCTTCCCACAGCTTTGTGTGTTTGAACAATTGTCCCCAGTTGGGGACTTGTTTGGGAGGTTGTGGAAGCTCTAGGAGGTGAGGCTTGGCTGGCTGAGGTTGGTTGCTGGGGAAAGGCCTTACTTAGAGCATAACGCCCTGGCCCTCCTTCTAGTCCAGCCTTCTGTGTTGTGGTTGGCTGAAATGTAAAGATGATCAGGGTAGAATCCTTCCTTTGATGAGCCACTTTGCCAGTCTTCCTTTGCTGTGATGGACCAAGAAACCCAGCAACCAGGATCAGATTAATCTTTGCTACTGAGTTGCTTCTGCCAGATACTTTGGTCACAGCAATGATATATGACATTTACTCTACATATTTATTTATCTCAAAAACATTATTCTTGAGTTGTTTTTAATTTAATAAGAAAAGTAGAGGATACATAATGAGACCCAATGTTCTAAAGTCATCTTTGCATTGTGTAGAATTTACCGATCCTCAATCACTAACTAGTTCATGCCAGGAGATATGCTGATAATTCAACTAGGCTGCCACTTCTACCACTCAAACCCGTAGACCTGTAATTATGTCTATAGGGTACCAGCTTGACATTACTTAATAGTGATGAGTCTATTCTTAGCCTACGCCTTCCAAAATTTACTTCCAGATTTATAACCTAGAGCAGTAGTCTACAGATCATTTTAGTTTGAGCTCAATTTCACTTGTAAAACTTAAGCATCCCATCTAACAGATATTCTTTTTATAAACTACTATATTTGTAAAATTAAAAATTAACTTGGAAAAAATTCAAAAGGCAATTTTTTGTTTGATATATTTTTTATTTACATTTCATATGATTTCCCCTTTTCTGGCTCCCCACTCCCTGAAAGTCCCATAAGCCCTCTTCCCTCCCTCTGTTCCCCCATCGACCCCTTCCCACTTCCCTGTTCTGGTATTGCGCTATACTGCTACACTGAGCCTTTCCAGAACCAGGGGCTACTCCTCAGTTCTTTTTGGACATCATTTGATATGTGGATTATGTCTTGGGTATTCCAAATTTCTAGGCTAATATCCACTTATCAGTGAGTGCATACCATGATTGAACTTTTGAGACTGGGTTACCTAACTTAGTATGATGTTCTCCAGCTCCATTCATTTGTCTAAGAATTTCATGAATTCATTGTTTCTAATGGCTGAATAGTACTCCATTGTGTATATATACACCACATTTTTTGTATCCATTCCTCTGTTGAGGGACACCTGGGTTCTTTCCAGCTTCTGGTTATTGTAAATAGGGCTGCTATGAACATAGTGGAGCATGTATCCTTATTACCTGCTGGGGAATCCTCTGGGTATATGCCCAGGAGTGGTATAGCAGGGTCCTCCAGAAGTGACGTGCCCAGTTTTCTGAGGAACCGCCAGACTGATTTCCAGAGTGGTTCTCAGCCATCCGAAGTTTCAAAAAGCAATTTTATTAATTCATTTATCAATAAGAATAACAAAGATGTTAAATGTTAATAAAACTTTAAAAAAATATTCCTACACTTTTAAAACACACACACACAAAGGAAAGGGTAAGGGTGGTATCATCAAATCTTTTATCTAAAGATTTATTTTATTTATCATATGTTAGTACACTGTAGCTATCTTCAGACACACCAGAAGAGGGAGTCAGATCTCTCTATGGATGGTTGTGAGCCACCATATGGTTGACTGGGATTTGAACTTAGGACCTTCAGAAGAGCAGTCAGTGCTCTTAACTGCTGAGCCATCGCTCCAGTCGCCAGTTATTCTCTTTGATACTCTAATAAACTCCACGTGTTTTCATAAAACTGCTTGCCATGTGAGAGTTGAAATCTTTGCACTCTTGCACAGAAATGAATTGTGCTGTCTTATATTTTGAGAACTTGGTCCTAAACTTGTACATGAGTTCATAGTGTCATATATTAGTCTTTTGGAAAATATTGGTTCACTGAGCTATCTAGCTGTGGTGGTTTGAATAAGAATGGCCCCTATGGGCTTATATATTTGAACGCTTCATCATCAGGGAGTGGCGCTATTTGAGAAGAATTAGGTGGTGTGGCCTTGTTGGAGGATGTGTGTTACTGGGGATGTGCTTGCACTTTTAAAGCTCACACCAGCCCTCCCCCTCCCACATACTCTGTCTGTCTGTCTGCCTGTCTGTCTGTCTATCTCTGTCTTCTTGGGGCTAAGGCTGCAGCTTTCAGCTACTGTTCTAGCTCCATGCTTTCCACCATGCTCTCTACCATTGATAATGAACTGATGATCCTCTGAAGTTGTAAGCAAGCCCTAGGTAAATGGTTTCTTTAATGAGAGTTGCCTTGGGTGTGGTGTCTCTTCAGGGCAACAGAACAGTGACTAAGACACTAGCTCTTAGAAACACCAAAGCATGTGTTGTCAATGTGCTTTACAGATCATATCAGAAAACTCTTTAGATGTTGAGAAATTGTTGAGTTTGTGAGGGTAGATAGTTCATTTCAAAATGTTAAAAATTTTCTGAAATTTCAACTTTTGTATGGACAATAAATATTGTTAATTGTTCTTTTTTTTAAAGTCACAAACTCATATTGATGAGTGTAATTCTTCCAACTCTTAAGGTCAAAACCTGTTGTGCTTTTAAGAAGTATTACTTGGTGGGGGAATTCACCAATGGCTGCTTAAGGTGCTAAGAATCAGTGAGTATTGAGTGCTGAGTCCTCTACAGGACAGTAATTACCTCCTCTGAGGTCCAGGTGACACTGGGAAACTGTGAGAAGGAAGAATGTAAGAGAAGGAGGACTGTGAGTGGCTGCCCTCTGGCATGCCACAGACATTTCAATACTGAATCCATAGATACTGTCTGCCTGCACTGGCCCAGCACAAAACAGCCTTGGGCCTTAACTGCCATTGGTAAAGGACTGGCTTGGCTACTGATGCTTGCTGAGGAAAAACATCATTGTCTTCAGTTGTGAGGTCACTGGGGAGCCCACCAGGCTCAATTGGGCAGCTCTACAGCACAGTCACCAATGGCCCTGGTTAAACTCAACTGGGTATAAAACAAAATAAAAGGACTGTGGGAAAGGGAAGAGGAGCACCATGAGAGGTGGGAAGAGATAAGAGAGAATGGGAGGTGGTGGTAATCAGAATATATTTGGGAAATTGTCAAAGGACAAGTTTAATGAATAAGAAATGATGTTTCTGAAGAGTGCAAACACACACACACACACACACACACACAGACACACACACACACACAGACACACACATGCGTTTTTTCCTGAGATGACTATCATCTCACACATAGCGGAAGTGCTTAATGACCTCATGGCATGTTGTCACAAAGAATGTTAAAACAGGTGCACTTGAAGTTGAATGTTAAAAGACTTCAATTGTGTTGATTTATAAAAGAACATTTTTCTTTTTTTCTTTTCTTTCTTTCTTTTTTTTTTTTTTTTGCAAGAAACTCATCTTAAGAAGTTCAAAGTCATAGCAATGAAGACCATAATGGAAGTTTGGTCAACTGTTATTGTTTATAGTGAGAGTACACATCCCTGCTGCACCTTCAGTATTAGCACCCCTATTCCTCCCTTGGCATTATATCTTTATTATGAGCCCATGGATGCCATGACAATTGATGTTGTAATTGTCTTTAAGCATGAATGTGTTATGTGTGGCTTTTGTATTATCAGTACAGTCAATGTAGTGTAAAGTGAAAATAATGTTCTTAAAGTATAAAAATTGTTTGACCTTGTGAACTCTTTTTTTATTTTTTTTATTTGATATAATTTATTTACATTTCAAATGATTTCCCCTTTTCTAGCCCCCCACTCCCCGAAAGTCCCGCAAGCCTCCTTGTCTCCCCCTGTCTTCCCACCCACCCCTTCCCACTTCCCTGTTCTGGTTTTGCCGAATACTGCTTCACTGAGTCTTTCCAGAACCAGGGGCCACTCCTCCTTTCTTCTTGTACCTCATTTGATGTGTGGATTATGTTTTGGGTATTCCAGTTTTCTAGGCTAATATCCACTTATTAGTGAGTGCATACCATGATTCATCTTTTGAGTCTGGGTTACCTCACTTAGTATGATGTTCTCTAGCTCCATCCATTTGCCTAAGAATTTCATGAATTCATTGTTTCTAATGGCTGAATAGTACTCCATTGTGTAGAAATACCACATTTTTTGCATCCACTCTTCTGTTGAGGGATACCTGGGTTCTTTCCAGCATCTGGCAATTATAAATAGGGCTGCTATGAACATAGTAGAGCATGTATCCTTATTACATGGTGGGGAATCCTCTGGGTATATGCCCAGGAGTGGTATAGCAGGATCTTCTGGAAGTGAGGTGCCCAGTTTTCGGAGGAACTGCCAGACTGATTTCCAGAGTGGTTGTACCAATTTGCAACCCCACCAGCAGTGGAGGAGTGTTCCTCTTTCTCCACACCCTCTCCAACACCTGCTGTCTCCTGAATTTTTAATCTTAGCCATTCTGACTGGTGTAAGATGAAATCTCAGGGTTGTTTTGATTTGCATTTCCCTAATGACTAATGAAGTTGAGCATTTTTTAAGATGCTTCTCCGCCATCCGAAGTTCTTCAGGTGAGAATTCTTTGTTTAACTCTGTACCCCATTTTTTAATAGGGTTGTTCGGCTTTCTGGAGTCTAACTTCTTGAGTTCTTTATATATATTGGATATTAGCCCTCTATCTGATGTAGGATTGGTGAAGATCTTTTCCCAATTTGTTGGTTGCCGATTTGTCCTCTTGATGGTGTCCTTTGCCTTACAGAAACTTTGTAATTTTATGAGGTCCCATTTGTCAATTCTTGATCTCAGAGCATACGCTTTTGGTGTTCTGTTCAGAAACTTTCTCCCTGTACCGATGTCCTCAAGGGTCTTTCCCAGTTTCTTTTCTATTAGCTTCAGAGTGTCTGGCTTTATGTGGAGGTCCTTGATCCATTTGGATTTGAGCTTAGTACAAGGAAACAAGGATGGATCAATTCGCATTCTTCTGCATGCTGACCTCCAGTTGAACCAGTACCATTTGTTGAAAAGGCTATCTTTTTTCCATTGGATGTTTTCAGCCTCTTTGTCGAGGATCAAGGGCCATAGGTGTGTGGGTTCATTTCTGGATCTTCAATCCTGTTCCATTGATCCTCCTGCCTGTCACTGTACCAATACCATGCAGTTTTTAACACTATTGCTCTGTAGTATTGCTTGAGGTCAGGGATACTGATTCCCCCAGATTTTCTTTTGTTGCTGAGAATAGTTTTAGCTATCCTGGGTTTTTTGTTGTTCCAGATGAATTTGATAATTGCTCTTTCTAACTCTGTGAAGAATTGAGTTGGGATTTTGATGGGTATTGCATTGAATCTGTATATTGCTTTTGGCAAAATGGCCATTTTAACTATATTGATTCTACCGATCCATGAGCATGGGAGACCTTGTGAACTCTTATAGATTCCCAGAGATTCGTGGACATTTGGAGAACTACTGCCCTTGAGAAATTTTTGCATGCATGTAAACACAGACCAGGTACAATGAAGAAATAAGGGAAGCTGCCTATTGGCAGAATAAACATGTGTATGTACACATAGCATATACACACAGGTGCACACACATATAATTTCAGAAACACATGGATGCAGAGACAGGGAAGATGGATCAGGTAGGGAGGGAAGGACTAGATAAAGGAATCTAGTACAGCAAATTTCCTCTAGGTTTGAAGTATTGTACAATGAAAGTGGCATAAAATGCGAAGCTCATGCAGAGGGCTCTGTGGCGTCAGATACAGGGAGAGAAGGCTGTGGGCGGAGCCGCTGCTGACCTTCGTTATTGGTAAACAAGGAAGACAATATAGACCATAAGAGACACAGCTCATAAAGTTTTACTTGAAGTGACAGTGAGAATCAGCATTTCATGAATTAGGAATTAGGAATGCGTTTTAGTAGCCCAGCCTAGACATAGAGGTGCCGAGTCTACAAGAACTGTTTAGGGATATCATCGTTTCCATGGAAATGTGAACAAAGAATAACAGGAAAAAATAAAGCAAAACCTTCAAAATCAAGAAGCCTCAGGATTCTAGGAACAGAGCAATTTAAATGAGATGGCGGACCATATATGACTTTTAAATATGTTATTTATGTGTCACTGTTGCATAGAGCTATTCCGAGATGTAAATTGACTGGAGAATTGTTCATAAGTTGTTTCAAGGTATAACTGTACTTGCAACTTTTAAAAGTCCCTTCTTATGCTCCATTCTAAAATAACCCTATGAGATATGGCTAGAAAATATTTGACCTACGTGAACTTAACCTAATAGGTTTCTCCGCTGATGAAATGAACCAGTTGAAGTGAAATCAGAAGAGTAAAGGAAGGTTTATTGAACAGCAGCTCTTGGGCGAGTCCATTGATCTCACAGGTGGAGGACAGGGAAGTCACGTTTTAGTCCGGGCTAAAACAAGGGGGCTTTATGGAATTTGGGCATGGATGATGACATTTGAGCTAGGAGCTTGGATTATGCCCATATAAGGTAAAAGAGCTGAGCCCTTGGGCAGACACTCATGGGGGGGAACTGGAAACTCAGAGATGGCGAGAGATGGCATGTTAGCCCCAAATATTCTCCTTGAGGGTGGTGTTGGGGGAAGACGAGCAAATGGGGAACAGAAGTTCCAACCAAACAACCTACATTTGTATTCAAGAATCTAGCTTTTCAGATACTCCAAGAAAGCAACACCAGTCACAGAATGTTGTCTGAATACAGCTTGCTTTCTTTTGATGTATACACTAGATACATGGATGATGCCTGCCTGCTCACAGACCCGTATGATACAGCACAGACCCATATGATACAGCACAGACCTGTATGATACAGCACAGACCTGTATGATACAGCACAGACCTGTATGATACAGCACAGACCTGTATGGTACAGCACAGACCCGTATGATACAGCACAGACCTGTAAGATACAGCACAGACCTGTATGGTACAGCACAGACCCATATAGTACAGCACAGACCCATATAGTACAGCACAGACCCATATAGTACAGCACAAACCCATATAGTACAGCACAGACCCATATAGTACAGCACAGACCTGCATGATACAGCACAGACCCATATAGTACAGCACAGACCCATATAGTACAGCACAGATCCGTATGATACAGCACAGACCCATATAGTACAGCACAGACCCATATAGTACAGCACAGAACTGTATGATACAGCACAGACCCATATAGTACAGCACAGACCCATATAGTACAGCACAGACCCATACGATACAGCACAGACCTGTATGATACAGCACAGACCCATATAGTACAGCACAGACCTGTATGATACAGCACAGACCCATATAGTACAGCACAGACCCATACGATACAGCACCGACCTGTATGGTACAGCACAGACCTGTATGGTACAGCACAGACCTGTATGGTACAGCACAGACCTTTATGATACAGCACAGACCTGTATGGTACAGCACAGACCTGTATGGTACAGCACAGACCTTTATGATACAGCACAGACCTGTATGGTACAGCACAGACCCATATAGTACAGCACAGACCTGTATGATACAGCACAGACCCATATGATACAGCACAGACCTGTATGGTACAGCACAGACCCATATGATACAGCACAGACCCATATGATACAGCACAGACCTGTATGGTACAGCACAGACCCATATGATACAGCACAGACCTGTATGATACAGCACAGACCCGTATAGTACAGCACAGACACATAAAGAGGTAGGGTGGCTGGAGCTTTGCTCTGTGTGGTTTCTCCCATGTGGATCTGGGTTCATCCAACCTACCAGTCTGTAGTTTGACGATCTACAGGTGATCTTATAGATAATGTGTAAGTACATTGTATAAGTACATTGTTCAGGTAGGCGGGACTGAGTAGGCATTTAATCTCTCTCTTTTGTCACAGATTTGGACCAAGAGGAGCAGATGGTCGCAGGTGAACTGAGTGGAAAATTCAGAGGCACGTTAAGTAAGGTTCTGTGACTCGGGTCCAAGAAAGATATGGAGGAATGGGCGGGGGGAGGGAGTTAGTGTGCAAACTGTCATGAGACGAGAAGAATGGATTAAATGTGTCCAAGAAACAAAGACATGAAATAAAGCACTAGGTGTTCATTGCAAGCAAATACAGAAAATAGCCTGTTTTCAGAGCTGTCTACATTCTTGATGCCTTAGCTACATCTGGATCCAGCATCCTCACCGAGTGGGTGGGTTTCTAGCCATACGACTATTTAAGTTTGATAGTATACCTCTGCCTATTGGGTGGATTTGTGATTTTAAAATGCAGGTACTGGCAGCAGAATGTTATTTATATCCATTCATTATTTATGGAGCATGTTTGCCAATGACTTTTTACTTAAAATAGCCAAAATCTAGGAAAAGCAACTTTCAGAATAGAAATGCAGTCAAGTGATGGTTAGGGGAGGTGCGGACCTTCTTACTTTAAAAAGAGACGCCAAGAAGGAAGTTACTGTTTATCTAGTTTCTGGGAAAATAACTAAATCCTGACTTTGTTTGTTCAGCTGAGTGTCTAGAACTGAATTCACCGCTGTAGTGTGACCAAGGATTGTCTTCCTAGAAGACTCTCCTCCAGACACAGTCTGGAGCCTTTGAGGGAATTTAGCCTGGAAGGAACTTTCTTTTCTTCACATATGATGTGATTATCTCATGTTAGAATGGTCACAGATACACTATTGACCACAATGCTTTGCCTAGAAAGTCTGAAAGTAAATTTGAACCTGCATACATTCAGAAGAGAGGACTACTATATACAGATTTATTATTAGCAAATAATCCCTGTAGACTTTCTTCACCTCTTTTATCATTGATTGTACAATGTTACTGATGCATTCAATGTGTTGATTCAATCCTTCAACAATCGTATGAGATAGATGTTATGGTCAGTCTACTTTTAGGTGAGGGAAAGGGCCTGCGGTTGCCTACGTCACACCACTACAGAAGGTTGAAGGAGAATTTGTGTCCAGGCAACCTGGCTCCAAAATCTGTTATCACAACTAATACATGTTACTTTGTTGACATAGTTATAGGACCCATCATTGTCTGTATTAAAAATCGAGATAGTTCATTATCTGTTCTCCCACATGCATGGTTTGTTAGTGGCTTTGAGTGTCATTGCTTGTGGCTAGCCATTGCACTGGTTTTTATTATAGAGCCCAAACTTCTTAAAGTTGTTGATAGTTACTTTTTATTTGATAAATGTTCTACAAATCTATTTCAGACTCTGTTTGGAGTAATTGCTTTTTATCCTGGATGTGGATATTATCACTTGGCTTCAGAGACCATGTCTGAGTGTTGAAAACTATGAATTTTGTGTTGGTGAATGAGTGCCTTTCATTGGCATATTTCGAATGGTGTACAGTCTTTGTTTTGGTCAGGTAGATCATGTATTCAGTTTGACCACGTGGAAAACTAACCAATGTTATATAATAGAAGAAATCCAGGGTAACTTGTGCCCCAGGGATGCCTTGATCCCACTACCAAGGCAAAGGAGGTATTCTGCGTGCATACAGAACGCCCAGATCTGCAGAGTTCACACAGGCTCTACAGTCACAGGAACTAATTGCTTTGCTCCACTTCATTTCTTACCTTCTGGTTACTTGTATCTTTGTTGTGATAAGGGAGGAAGAGTTAGTTTATTACAGAGTTTTGGAAGACTCAAGGCATCATGGTCCAGAGGGAGTGGCTGAAAAGTTCTTGCTGTGACCTCTTAGTAAACTGAGAGAAGGGATCTTGCTCCATACACTAGAGTTTTTGTCTTTTCTTTTATTTGGAACCCTCAGTCCGAGGGATGGTGCCATTCACATGCAGGATAGGCCTTTCTCCTTGAGTTAGTCATCCCTGAAAATGCTCTGGCAGATATAACCAGAGAAATGTCTGGTGATCCAAAGTCCAGACAAGCTGATGTGAACAGTAGCCAACACACCTAGCTTCATGGTGTTTCGCCCTGTACACAGGGTGCTTAGTTTTCAGCAACAATAATGTATGATCCTTGTTTGCATTTGGCAATTTTGTGTCTTCCAGTACTGTGTACCACACATTAGAACTGCAACCCTTCAGCTCAGGGAGCTTGTGGTCATGATATCTCGCCTCGCCTCGTCTCTCTGAAATTCCCCAAGGAAGAAATCTAGGTAACGTTTGATTTACCTCCTTTCTTTCCAAGATCACAGGTGAGTGCTGAGTCTTTGTCTAGTACTCAGACAGCACTTTCAAATATTTACCTAGAGCTATAGAATATATATTCTATTATGTATAATATATATTATTAATATGTAATATATCACATAATCATTTTAGAAAGAAATATTGATTAAAGTTAATTACTTAATGTGAATTTGTATTAATGGATGCAAGATAAGCAAACAACATTAAAATGTGTTAAACTTTAAAAATTTTAACAAATAGCAACATTTGAAGTAAAAGTAAACTCTTCTAGGAGTGGGAACTGCTTTGAATCTAAAGCCGCCAGGGGTTAATTTACGCCTCCTGGAGCTTTAAATCATTCTGGTTTTGAGAAAAGCCACCCAAATTCTTTTACAGACCAACAGTCTTGGCATTCCTGCTCATGGGAATCTGATGATAGCTAGATTAACAGTGTGAGAAAAATTCTCTTCTGTGGGCATTCTACTGGAGGAGACGGGAGTTGATCGGCCTGGCCCTGTTTGGTTTTTCACGTAGTGAGAACCTCCAGGACTTTGTTTATTGACTTGGATTTTAGTTTAATGCTCCTTGCCACTGGATCCAGCTTGGGGGCAGGGTAGGAGGGAGCGGAGCCACCACACTAAAATTGCTTGAGTAAAAAAAATGATGGACCCTATTTAAAGAATTCCAAACTCAGAAATACTTATCCTAAATCTGACAGCTATAAATAGTTCCTTTGTCACAACTCTTTAGCTATACAGTTCTCTCCTAAATTTTTTTCCATACCAAATGTCTCTTTTCCCAAGGTTCCTCCTGGCATAGGATTGGTGACAAGTCTTCTTTTGCTTATCTTTTCCTATAACCCATTCCATTTACAGGAATCAGAGCCATTTTCCCGCCCTTGCCACATGATGGTGGTGCTCCTCAGTCTGTACTGCTAGTGCAGATTCTCGGGGAAACTTCCAAGTTTGGCAAGGTTTTGTGTTTAGCCGGTTACACAGGTTCCCAGTGACCCTAGTAACCTGTGTCATAATTTGGGATATCTCTGATGTCTGGCAGAAAGGTTTAGGTGCTATCTAAGATTTTTGCCTGCCAAAGCACATAACTACCATCTTCAATCATGCTCCCTTCACGTATTCCTGCTTGTTTCTCATATACACTTGAAAATGACTTCCTATGGTGTTAATAACTGTTACCACTAGGCGGTGGATATCACTTTTCCATTTTCATCTGTTTATGTGTATTTCTACTATTGCTGTATAAGTGACTTAAGCAGTTGGCTGAATTGGCAAGCTTTAAAGAATAACATTGAGATTATAACCACAGGTGGAAAAGCACGTGGGTTGGGATATTGTAGGATTTCACCATTTCCAAAGTGTTCGTCTTTCCTTCCAGTCTCCATCACTTCTTTAGTATTTCTCTAAGGCAGAGACACCCAGGGCGCTGGAAAAATCACACGTGCACCTCTCCCCTCTGCTGCTCTGAGATCGCCCACAGTGGAAATGGAGAGACTGACAGGGGCATGCAGTCCTGTGCTCATGGGCGGGATGCTTCTTCCTCGCATAAATTACCCATAAAGGGAGACCAGAGAATTCATGACACTGCTCCTGACAACATGGAAATTCTTTTTAATGGGGGTGTGACCTGAAACAAACCTTTGATACCTGATCATGATGATGGGCTGTTTATTTATTTCTTCTCCTTCGTCTTCAGCAAGAAAGATGATTAATGTACCTACCTTTCCCACAGTGGCCTCTGCATCCAAGGTGCTGTCCTTGAAGGACATTCAATGTTTTAAAATGCTGATCCATCTAATTTTCTCTTCCAGGCTGTCTGGGGGAAGACACCAACGATAACCCCTGAGGATTGCCCTCCAACCTGTGCTTGAGAGGACAGATCGAAAGGAGAACTCAGGGAAGAGTTGCTGGGGCCTTCTGAAGAAGGTTTATGGTGCTGTGGAGGCTGAACCCTGCATATCTGACACACGGAGGCCTCGCAGAGAGACAAAATAAAACACGTCAAACAATAGCTCAGTTTCTTCCTCTGATATGTTGAAAGATGCTAGTATTAATAAACACATATGGCCTAAAACTTGTTATTTTAGACATTTTTAGATATAAGTTCAGTGAATTAATTATTCAAGAATTATGAGATGTACATCGTTATACAGACTAAGAGCCTTCGTCCTACACGACTGGAGTTCTAGGCCTTTGGAGCAGTTGCTTTCCGTTTGGGCCCCTTGTAGGCCTTGCCGCCCTCCCAGCCTGTTTCCATGTCAGTGACCCTGACTGGTTGAGACAGCTTCCCTTCTTGTGACTTGCTTGCACTCCGTCACTCCCTGGGGCACACCCCTACTGCAGCACATGCAGAAGTTTTTGTTTTAAGGATGACTGATAGTTGTGTCATGCAGAGCACACCACTGATGGCTTCTACTGAGGAGGACTCAGATTGCTTCTACCCCACGACTATAAATAGTACTTCTGGATTAAATAACTACTCCAATTCTTACTTTCAATTCCTATGGAGATATATTCATAAATAGAATAGACAGGTACTAGGAAATCACACTTTGAATTTTCAAAGAACCACCTTAAGATTTTAAATAGCAACAGTACCATCTTATCCTAATGTCTTAATTACTATTGCTTGTGATTGCACTTGGTTATATATTTAAAAATTATTACTGTTAAACTATAAGCAGTTTTAAGATGTTTCTTGGAATGTTAGGCTATGTTTTAAAATTTCAACCCTGTGCTCCAGAGCTGAAGATACCGTGGGTGCTGCATACTTTCATTCCCATTGGCTGAGGGCCAGAAAGCCACACATGTAAAGCCATATACCACCACTAGGAGGCAGCTGTGAGAACCTTATGAATGGGCCATTGGCATATGTGTCATGTGCTGGAGACAAGGATGCAATCCCATAGGCCAGTCACTCCGTGCTGCGGCCCACAGGCTCCATCAGAACTCCCTAGGAGCTATTTGAACAGCAACACAGAGAAAGAGGCGGAAACTGGGGTGGAAAGCTTGTGTTCAGAGTGTCCAAGTATTTCTAAGTTCACTGAAGTTTAAAAGCTGCTACCGGCTCCTCCCTGCATTCTAGTCTATAATATGGGGGTGTTTACACTCTCTCTGTTTCTGTCTTCTCTGTCTCTGTGTTTCTCTATGTCTGTCTGCCCCATCTGTTTCTCTCTCTGTTTGTTTCTGTGTTTCTCTGTGTCTGTGTTTGTCTCTGTCTGTCTCTCTTTGTCTCTGTCTTTCTATCTCTCTCTCTCTCCCTGTCTGTCTCTGTCTCTGTCTCTCTGTCTCTGTCTCTCTCTCTCTCTCTCTTTTTCTCTTGTCAGATCCCTGGCTTGTGAGAGATTGTCTTTCTGTTTGGGCATAATCTCATCAAATTTAAGTCTTCTATTTAATTACCAAAACATCTCTGAGTGAATGCATTATGTCATGGCAGCCGTTGAAGGTTTGTTTCCGCAGGTTCCAGAGCCCCGAGCCCAAAGTGCAGACCCTACATCAAGCCATAGTACCATCCTGCGGACAGAGTGGTGACAGGCCTGGCAGATACTCACGTTTGCCTGTCTTCTAGTGAGTCAGACCCCAATGTGTGGGTCAATGGCTCCTTAGCTTGGGGGGGATCTAGGCTCAGGATGGCTAAGATGCCCTCCTCATTCACTGCCATTTTTCTGCACCCAAATCTGAGTTTTCCATGCTCTTGGCCTTTGGTTGGTGGGATGCCACTAAGTCACAAGGAAGAGAGTGGCAACCAAGCAGTCACTTGGTCATTTAACTGCTAACAGCTGAAGCTCTCTATCTTTGACTCAATCTCCTAAGACGTCATGTGGGCTGAAGAAAGGACAAAGGCATAGGGGAGCCCCTAGAGACTCAGCCAACACCACCACAGCACAGCAATATTCAGCTTCTGAAACCCACCACAGTCAACAGAAGTGACGTTACTCTAACAAACAATTGACTCTCCTGTCTCTGGAACCCACCACCGTAGTGCTGAGTTCACAGGGAATGAGAATCAGTAACCAAGCTTCAAAGTCAATTTCTAGGAAGCTGAGCTGACCTCAGCATTGCCCCATCTGGGTTTAATTTGCTCAGTCAATGAAGTTGATCAAGCAATTATTGTACTTGGGAAAACGGGTGTCTTCCCATGTAACTGTTACACACAGTTCTGGGTATATGCTCATGACTAAGGGAGGTGTAGGATATGCTAACCTGTGGAAGTCTCTCAGTTGATAAGGATGCTATTAGCAGCTGTCAATGAGTCTCGAGACAACGATGAGGAGGAGAGGAGATGAAGCCAAGTGTAGTCTTTGTGCACAGGCTCATGGAGAAGACACTGCAGCCAAATCCCAGATGACGGGACAAGAGCATCCACAGGCGGACATGTGCTGGCTTCAGTCACCTTCCAACAAAGTCTCAAAGCTAAGGAACCAGGAGGAAGTGGCTGGAGACTTACGTGGCCACATGGGCAGCAGTGAGCACACAGAACCTGTGAGGTTATGGGGAGGAGTGCCAAGCCATGCAGGGGAGAGAGGCACAGGGCTGGATGCAGGAAGTGCAGGGGAGAATCACTCCTCACCCTACCCCACCCCACCCTCGCCCCCAGTCTATCTTGTAGGAACCATAGTGCTGGGCTTTTCGAAATCAATCTGTTTATTTTTGAGATACCTCTTTGACTGCGCCTTCCCAGACCAAGGACTGTGCCATGTCATGAGTGTGGTCTCCTGAAGGGACTGCTGTGATTAAAACGCTTGGCTTAAGGGTGACACTCTTGGGGTTTACCATGCAAATGTCAGGAGGTACAGCCTACTAGGCGGCCCCAGATGACTAGGGAATGGCTAAAGGAAACAATGGGTTCCCCTCTATCCTCCTGCTTTTGGGACTGACATGTGACTCTCTTATGTCCGCCACCCTCACCAGAGGTCACCCAACCCTGAACCTGAACATCTAACATCATAGATTAAGAACCTTTCTCTTTATAAAGTTGGCAGACCCAGAAACCTCATTATAGTAACCCAAGGATGACTAATACAGACTGTGTTTCAGAATTTATTTTGAAGTCTAATAGCTAAATCAGTTTGTGCACTACGTTGTCTGCCATGAGCAGTTATCTTGAGAACTGCTGTTCTATCTCTCCCTTGCTTTGGTTGGTCCTCTATAGGGAGGGGAGCACAGAGGATTAACTCTGGGG
Organism: Apodemus sylvaticus; assembly: GCF_947179515.1. Classification (NCBI taxonomy): domain Eukaryota; kingdom Metazoa; phylum Chordata; class Mammalia; order Rodentia; family Muridae; genus Apodemus; species Apodemus sylvaticus. The sequence continues at coordinate 8,434,660 of NC_067482.1, forward strand.
CTCCGCATAAGGACTATACAGGAACCAGTATTGTATCTGGTATTTCCGCTTACTTTACCATATAATCTCACCTGAATAGAGTTAGAAGCATTCCCTATGAATTATTTATTTGGGCACATGCCCCGTAAAGCATGTAACGTTTCTAACCCTTTGGGATTGCGGGTGGTTTCTGCCGCAAAGATTCAGAATACAGTCTCTGTAGTCACGATTTACCAGTCACCCCCTCAGCTCATTTGCAGCTCTTAGCCCCTGTGGGTAAGGAGGCCAAACTGTTTGCTGGGAATTCACAGCATGGATATATATTTTTACTATCGTAGCAGAATTGTTTTGAATATAGTTCGGCCACAGGATTATAGCTCTCCAGGAGGAATACTTCATTCTGCTGCTGTCCTCCAGCCGAGCACACAGTCCCACAGGAATGAGCTTCTTCCAGAATGCTAACACAACCTGCAGCCAGATGCCAGAAGAACTTTCATGTCCTGGGAAGGTTCCCCTAACAACTGATCGCCCGGTGCAACATGGCCTTACTCCTTGGAGCTGCAGACTGGGAGGCACAGCTGTTCAGAGCTGTCTGTGTGCGTGTCTGGTGTGGCACACATCCTCTGTTCCGTCCCCTCAGTGCCAACGTCGAGGGTCTTGATAGGTGCTTCTGCAGTGTCTTTGGAAGTCGGGTGCTGCAGCACCTCTGCCCACAAGTAGAGTTATTTCTCCACTTGTCCAGGATTGCTTTGACTCTTCAGGATTTTTGTTTGTTCGTTTTCTAGTACTGTTTCAGAGTGCCACTGGAATTTTGGAGCTTAATAGGGAAAGGATAGTAAACACACGGTTATGCAAATAATCACAGTTTTGATCAAAGAGCTTTGAAAGAGGCATGTGGTCGAGATAACACTGTATATGTGACAAATCATTGACCTAAACAGGAAGGTCAAAGGTGCTTTTCTCAGGACCAGAGTTAAGCTGGGACACAAAGCTTCAGTAGAGTTGGTCAAGAGATGAAGGAGTTTGGGGTAGAGCAGGTACCAAGGCATGGAGGCGGGAATCAGTTCAGCCAGCTGGAAAACATTAAGGCTAGTGGTCCTGGATTAGAAATCAGGAAAGGGGATCAGTGATGGACACTTCCCTCTGTCTCTCAAACAAGTTTCAAAATCTGAAGATGCCCATCTCATCCGACGGACCAGTCTTAACAGTCTCTCGGGCCGGGACAACAGTGACAGAAAAGGATGCTGCATAATTTTGGTGCACACTTCACAAGAGGACTAGGAAATCGCACGCCTTAGCCTGTTTCATTTTAAGTATGCATCTCTAACTAAAACAAGTGTCTAAGTCGAGATGCAAGTGACATCAGTGTTTGAGAGGTCCCTCCCTTTCAAACTCATTTAAAGTCCTGTCATTTCTCCCCTTTTGTTGGATGCTTTAAGAAACTTTTTTTTTTTTTTTTTTGAAAAACAAGTCAGGCAGAGCAGCGCCCGGTCTCTCCGGCCTGGTTTTCTCAGTCCGGCGGGCTGATTCTCACTTGTCACTTTGAATCCTTTATTACAACAAAATATTATTTTAAAGCCACACTAGCAGTAATTAGAAGCAATTGAGTTTTATCAACTAACACAAACCGTGGGATTTCAAACTTGGAGTTTTGCTGGTATTTTAATGAAGTGTGTGTTTAACGGTCCCAAATCTTCTGTCAGGCGAGCAGCTGAATAGCGTATACAGACCTTTGATGGAGCGACCATGTGTTAACGCTCACAGGCGGCAGGCTCGCACTCTGGCTCCTCACATCCACACTTCACAGATTTGTCTCCCAGGAACATTTTATTTTCTCTTTCTCCTAATGAATATTAAGATGGTCCCCACACTTACTCTCAGAAAGTTTGGGGGTTAAAGATGAGTTTTCCCACAGACACCTTTTAGTGTTACATACTTAGACGTGAGTAAAGGTGACTTAGGCTTTCTTTCTGCCAACTACCTCACTTCAGCCTGGATGGGAAGAGGATGCATTCTCCAGAGTATGCGGGCTGGTTTTGTGAGAATCAGGAGATCGAGAAAAGTAAAGACTAAAAGCGAGAGGGAGGTCTCTCTCTCACTCAATGTGGAGATTGTCAGTGAAACGAAAACGGCAAAAAGCAAAGTCGCTTATTAAGAGGGGTATCTCCTTGACCACGGACCAAATATCTCTAGAAAAGAGCCTCTAGTGTGCCCAGAACAGCTCGAAAAACCAACACTGACAGTGTCACTGTCACCGTGCTGGAGCCTAGCTTTTCAAACGATGGAAGCCTGTGCCTGTCGGAATAAACATTAGTTGGGAGATAGCTAGATCACAGATTTAGGCCCACTAAGCATGCAATTTAAAATAAAATCTAGCACCTTTGATCAGCTTTTTCACCTCAATGACTATCAGAAAATGAGATTCACCATGCATGCTGCCAATGGTGCCAATGGTGCCATTCGCCCAGTGCAGTTACCCAGGTGCTTGAGGGATTTGTCATAGGAAAGGCACCCTTGTCAAATCCCAACCTGGAGCTGTGATGGCGTGAGCAGACACAGGGTCATGCATGGCCATCAGGGTATGGGGACCAAGGGGGCACGCTTTCTTCTTTCATCCCCTAGCCTGACGTGTTTGAGAATGTCCTTCAAACATCTCCAGGCAGTCTAATGGAACTGAGAACCTGTGGTCATGGCCACTATTGCAATCAATCTTTCTGTGGCCTTTTTTTCCTTCCCGTGTACCCACACTAAAACGTCTGCTTCCCAGAATCACAGTTTTGACACTTGTCTTAGGTTCTGGTAGCAGAAGACGCATCAGGACCAAGGCATCTGGGTATAGAGAACAGGATAAGTCGATGTAGAAGCCTTTATCATGAAGTGTGCAGATTGTGGGAGCCACTTTCCAGTGTGACAGAAGCCAGGTGGACAGTTTATTATCTTATGCATGGTTGATTATCCTAACGGGTAACAAGGCCAGAGGGCCCAGCAAAATACCAGACCAGAGACCTAAGATGATGGAAATAGATCATGTCAGACAAATTCAGAGGCCAGAGGGCAAGTACAGTGATCTTGCATGTCCCACACCAATGGGTAATTAGCACCAAGCCCCAGATATGCAGCCAAGCCACTCAATGGAAAAATCATAGACTTCACCTTAGAGCATGGGCGTTGGCAACTGGAGAGGCCTGCTCCCGGCTGCTTGCATTCCCCTTAAAGCCACCGCATCACCATTCACAAGTTTTTCTCCTTTTAAAATAGAAATTATGAAGGGAGGTGCTTTCCTTGGGCCATCATGGTTGGATCAAAAGCAAGATATTCCCGGTGACCCCTACAGAGGGGCCAGAAGAGCCAGGAGCATCTAGGTCATCCCAAGGGTTTATTAAAACTGCAGAATTCACATTTCAACAAGGTCTACATTTCCCAAGCCCAGAAAACATTGCCTTAGAGGGTTTAGTTTGATGAATGGAGGGGGGGGAGGGGAGGGGAGGGAGAGGGAGTTGTTCAGCTGATTCACAATGTGAGGTGTGAGATGACGTCAGGGGCGTACTGGAGAAGTTTTTGGACCGAGGAGTTACAATGACCCAGCATGTGGAAAGCGGTGGAAGTTTGACCAGTGGGAGTGCTGAAGACACACTCAGCAATGCTAAAGAACTCTAGATGTGGGGCAGAGGGTTGGCTCAGTGAGGGAGGGTGGCTCAGTGGTTAAGAGCTGCTGCTGGCTGCACGATCATTCTGGTCCAGCATCACAGGAAAGATCGGTGTCCTGCTAACTCCTGTAACTCCTGACACCCTTCCTTGGCCTCTCGGTAAACCCCCTCCCCGCTCATGTGTGCTTGCACACATGCATGTACAACACTCACACAGACATACATATGTACACACAGAGATAAAATGAATAGTTTTATTTTCTTAAAGTCTTCAAATTTAGGGAGAGATGTGATATCATACAATCAAATAAGCAAAGTTTCCCCAAAACGCAACTCAGTGTAGAAAAAACCCCCAAAAACCTTAGCATCAATTGTTACCAAATTCAAGGAATATTCCATAGTATGTGTTACCTGTGCTCAAGTGTTTTCTTCTTTCTGGGGATCTTTACAATGGGAATTATCTGGAACATGATCAGGGAGGCTAATCCACAAATTTTCACCATAGACGACTTATTGAGGGCATACTCTGTATAGAGCAATGCTGGACTGCACAGAGATTGATTCAACTTTCATGCTCTGAGGCTTGGATGGTCATATTCTTCTAAGTTTACAGAACTACCAATTAAGAAGGTGTCTGTCAGGGTTTCTACTCCTGTATAAACATCATGACCAAGAAGCAAGTTGGGGAGGAAAGGGTTTATTGAGCTTACACTTCCACATTGCTATTGATCATTAAAGGAAGTTAGGACTGGAACTCAAGCAGGTCAGGAAGCAGGAGCTGATACAGAGGCCATGGAGGGATGTTTCTTACTGGCTTGCTTACCCTGGCTTGCTCAGCCTACTTTCTTATAGAACCCAAGACTACCAGCCCAGGGATGGCACCACCCACAAGGGGCCCTTCCCTCTTGATCACTAACTGAGAAAATGCCTCACAGTTGGATCTCATGGAGGCACTTCCCCAACTGAAGCTCCTTTCTCTGTGATAGCTCCAGCCTGTGTCAAGTTGACACATAAAAGCAGACAGTATGGAAGATATGGGGCCAAATGGAGATTTCTTCAGGATGCTGAGACTGTTCTACACAAATATCAAAGTGCTACGGAGCCACCTAAGATGATGTTTATAAAGAGCTTTATGATAGCTTAATGGACAATGCGCAACAATAATAATGCTTTCTTTCTCCCTTCACAAAAGAGGTTTCAGAATACATGCACAGCTACATAACTGAGCTGACCAAATTGAAGCTTTTTTTCTTTTTAGGTCAAGGACTTATTTAAATCTGTCCTAGATCCCATGGCAAATCTTAATGTCACAGAGTTGAGCCTGCCACTCCCCAGAAAGGAGCAGCCCTGTGCAGACTTCACCTGCAGTGCTCTTCCTCAGCAAACACTGAGGGCCTTACATCGGCGGCCACAATTCCTTCCTTCCTGTCCCCTCTTCCCTCTCCCTTCTTTTCCTTTCTTCCTCCTCTCCTGTGAGATCCTCTCATGTACAAAAGCTATTTCTGACTGAGTTGAGTAACTCGTCTAAAATAAAACTTGAGAGAATTGTAAGAAAGACCCTCTTTAAGACAAAAAACGCAAACGGTGTCCAGCTGAAGAGACCCTGTCACCTCAGTGGATGATTTCTTTCTTTTTTTTTTTTTTAAGTCCTGTTCCCAATAAAATTATCATAGCCTTTCATGGAGCGATTTGGAGGCCGTTAACTTCTCCCTCATTTACACACAGCGGCTCTGTCTTTCAGTCTGATTTTGCATCACTTAACCCTGTGGAGTGTTCCCAGACAAAGGCTGCCCCAAAGCAGGGGCCCACACCAAGGCTCTGTGGCATTCATGGCCGCGATTGTTTTTGAGACCATCTGCCTATCATTTTGTTTGCTGATTGAGTTAGTGCACCTAATAATATATTTTTTATTGGACTGTGCTAGCCAATGAAAAGGAAATTATACACTCAACAGATGGGTCACAAGCCTTTCTACCTCAGTGAATCCTCTCCTCGAGTTGGTTAAAAGCAACCAGGAAAGCAGATCGCAAGGAGAATAATGGCCTTGTTACAAATGGCTTCCAAAGTGGCTCCTGGTGGCAGCGCCAAATGTGATGGTATAATTGCTGCACAGGCTCTCATTTAAGAACGATCTGGACCATGAGAAATACGGAAATGAGGAGGAGACCCGCTAGTGATCGAGAGAGTCAGAACACAGGAAAATATCTGTGTAGAAAGGGACTGACTTCATGTGGCCTGTGCCCATCCTAAGATGGAGGAAGCATCTGGAAAGGGATCCTGGGAGGTGTTGGAGCCACAGTGTGGTCTTTCTTTGCTTTTAACTTGTGAATGAAAAAGGTAGGGCTGATCCAGTTTGTTATCAAAAAAGTTCTTAATTCTTGTGGATTGAACCTGAGAGAAAGAAGCTAGGAAACTGGGGATGGGCACTACACATCCGGTTGGAATTAAGGATGCAACAGTTCTGTCCTTGGTGTAACATCTCTCCCCAAGATGTTTGTTCCTTTCTGAAATTTGTAACCTCTGTCATGGGAAACTCTCTCTGTCCCTCACACTGTGAAAATTCTCCTGGTCTTCAAAGAGCACAGAGGGAACCTCCCTGATTAGGGTCTATTGCAGCAGATCTGTCCTGGAGGAATTGTGCAGAGGAATCTTGCCTCCGGGCAATTACATTTCCTCTCTTACAGGGAACAAAAACTCCAGTAATAGGCTTTTAAGCAACCACAGGGCTGGCTTTTGTACCCCCTTCACATTGAAGATGCACTTATCATAGAGATAGTGCTATTCTGCATTGGAAAGAGTAGATTCTTCCACAAGTGAATACAAAGAAAAAGGAGGGAAATAAAGACCGGGGTGAACGTGGTGGAGCCTGGAGAATGGGGTGGTGATCAGCCTGGAGATTGTTTATCTCTAGCTCACCCTTCTGTTTCATTTTTCTTTGGCCTACTGTCTCATCTTGACTTCATAGCCACATGACTACTTTGACTTTGGTCCAAGAACACCGATGTGTATGGTCCAGGCTATGGGGCTGGAGACGTAGGTGTAGATGAGGAAACTCACAGGCAAGGGGCTATTGGTAAGAAGGCCAGGGATACCCTGTGGGCTGGCGACTCCCACCACCCACAGTCCGGCCCCTTTGCCATCTGTTTTTCTAACTGAGGAATATAAATATTTAAATAGTACTCTCTGGATTTGTCCAGCAGGCTGAACTTACACTGTGGCTTTCTAGAGCTGGTCTGATACTAAGTAGCTTCATAGAGTTTAATTCTTCTGTTGGGAGTCACCAAAGCTCACCCACGTGCTAGGCAGTCTGGGGGCTGTGCCTCATTTCCTGGTAGGGAGAAAAGAGTGCCCTTGGCTCAGTGTAGGATTCTGGGCTCCAGTGCAGACAGATGTTTGCCCAGATGCAGCCCTATGAGATGCAACTCAGCCCCTCACATGAACCTCAGGAGAGTCCCCGGGCTTCTGCAAATCTACTGCAGCCCAGTGATGCCTGAATTCTCATCATGGTAGCTCATCTGGCAGGTTCGCTCTTATGCAAAACTGTGTCTTTCTGGGAGTGTTTTCGTGCCAACTCCTTATACCTAGATGTGATTGAATTTAGGATACATGCCTGACCCTCATTCAGGTGACACATAATTTAATGAGAATATTAAAAGCCTCCCAAATGGGGAACCAGGAAAATCCATCGGCCAGAAATGGGGAGGCACTGACGCTGGGCAGGCAAGTATACTTGTTGGCTGTTTATTATGTCTTAGCAGGGTCTGAAAACCCAATCCCAATGCCTATTGGAAATTCAGCCCGGAGGAACATTTTATCCGAGATGGCTCAAAATTAATAAAATTGATGGGGGAACAACATTCTTCATAAGATCTGCTTTGAGGTGTGAGAACACTGGCAGCTGACCAGAGGAAAGAACAACAAACAGGTTCCACCGGTTGCCTCCTAGCTGTGGCTTCTCCTGACCATCCGTTTCTCTCCCCACAGCACTTAGCAGTCTTCTAGCTCTGGGTTATCTAGTGCCACTGATCCAGGCGGACGCCTGCTTCCGGCCTGCCTATGTCTGGCTCTCATTTTTAGGCTTTATTTCGAAGGGATTTAATTCTAAGAAGGATTTAAATAAAACCAGAATCTGTCAGGGCTAGAGGAGATGCATTCCCACCGAAATGGAATTCATCAGCTGGGTCAGTGGCTGCTTAGCCTCAGTAGCTCCTGTGTTGAGCCCCCCACCCCCGGGAAAATGGTACCTAACCCCACTCCAAATCATTCACCCACTTTCAGCGGCAGGTGCAGAGATGGGAGGGAGGCACAAAGTTCCCTTTCTTTACAAATTTAATACTTTAATAATTTTTTTGTCCTTAAAATGTCTCTTCATTTGCAAAAAGAAGTGCTGGAGGCTTTGCTAAAAGTTAATAAAGACACCTGTTTTAGTCAGAGCACAAGGTGCACAGGAAACAAAGGCCTCTGTGGAAAAGCTCAAGTGCAGAGGCCATGTTGAAAGGTGAGGGGGCATCACCAGAGGCAATGCACTCCAGGCAGCGAGGGCCAGGAAAGGCAGATGTCTTAGGCCACTCCTCTGTTCTCCATCTCCTAGACAACAGGAGTTCTGTTTCCCTGGAAACTCCGATTCTGGTTCTGGCTCCTTTAGATTTTGTCTTTTTGGCTTTTTCTTCCCCCGCCCTACACTCTGGCTCCTGTCCCTCTCCTTTAGTGAGCAAACTGCTGGAGGCGGGAAAGCCAAGAAGGGCTTTGTGAACCCAGATCCAACTTTTACCACAGAGACATGGTCTAGAGCTTCCCGAAGGTGATGTGGTTAATAAGGACATCCCTCCAGAGGAAAAGGGCAGGATTTATTTCAGTCTTATTGATGAGCAGGTAGTGCTAAAGTAAACCTATCCAAACAAACAAACAAACAAACAAACAAACAAACTCTGCCTGCACATCAACCCAGCTCTAGACCATATCCAGGGAGGAACACACTCTCAACTTGCTGTCCAGCAGACAACCTACAAAGGAACAAACACCGAGAGACAGGCTCTGTACCATTTCAGCCAGTTCTTTTTGTCTGGTAGACTAATGGTTTTATCTAATTTAAATTCAAACAAACAAACAATAAAAAAATGATACATTTTAAATGCCTGTAGGATACATTTGAAATATCCACAGAGACACAGACACAAAGCTATGCTCATTCTTCAATATCAGACCCAAGAATCTGGTACCTTACACAGGATTGAGCTTATTGAAATGTTTCAAGAGAAAGGTCTAGAATAATCATCAAGTTAGTCAATTTCCTCAAAAAAATTTTTTTTAAAACACCAAGGAAAATGCAAAAGAAAGGATTTCCCCCCAGTTCCCCCCAACCCCTTTTGTTAAAGGGTAAAGGGTAAGGCAGAGATAAGAAAAGCTTTCTGTCTTGGCCTCAGGTCATGGAACTTAAAACTTTTCTTTCTTCTCTGAAAAAAAAATGTTCATTAACAAAAAAACCCCAAAACTGTAATCAAATCCAGTGGGAACAGCTCAGCCCTGTACACCTCTAAAGTGGGTTGACATCTTCAGTGGTGTTGCCATAGTAACCCATGACCTTATCAAAATAGAAGGTCCCCAATCTCCTTGTTCACATTCGTATGTTAGGTTACCCCAATTTCTTAGCTTTTGTGACTTGGATTAAAGGAAAAATGTATGAAAATTTAACAACAGTTATGAATATGTTACATACTCATTTGGATTCCCTGTTAAAAAGTACCTGTGAGAGCCTAAAATTATTTTTTAAAATATTTTACATTAAATTGTAAATATTTAAAATATTTTACATTAAACACTAAATGATCTATGAGGCGATTGATAATGCAAATACTCAAAATAGCTCCTAGTTTATAATATTGGTGTTGACAACAAATTAAAGATGCATTCTTGCTAACAGAATGGGACAATGGATGAGTCAAACAAACAAAACATTTACTGAGTTTCTGTTTCCCCAAAATCTATGTGCATGTTCACACAGTGAACTTAAGATGTGTCCCACTTTTAATTCCAAAATAGATATTGCTGCAGAAAAAAAAAAAACAAAAGAAATTGTCATTTTGTAAAGCGTGGCTGTGTCTTCCTGATGCAGCTCAAGCTGGAACAAGGCGTTCGTCAGCTTGCCTGGTTTCTGGTCCCCTCTGCCATATCCTCTTTCGGCTCCCACTTAGAAGGTTTTAGAAGAAAGTCAGCCATGAGCTAACTCTGCCTGCACATCAAACCCAGCTCTAGACCATATCCAGGGAGGAACACGTTTTCAACTTGCTGTCCAGTAGACAACCTACAAAGGAACAAACGCTGAGGGACAGGCTCTGTACCACTTCAGCCAGTTCTTTTTGTCTGGAAGACTAATTGTTTTATCTACTTTAAATTCAATTATTTTAGAATTTCATACATGAGTATTCATACATTTATATCATGTCTGTCCGTCTCCTTCTTCCTCATCCAGCTGTGCTCCCCAACTCCTCAAGTTCACAAGTTCTTCTTTAATCATTCTTGTCCACATATGTCCATATGTGTACACATACAACCCACTGACTTCCTTTAGTACCACAGATGCACATGTGTTTAGGGCTGACCCTTGGGACTTGATGACCTACCAGGGAGCTTGTCCCTGGAGAAAACTGACTCTTCTTGTATCCAGAGCCATTGACTGCCTGTACCGTCACTAGCAAATCTTAATAATCTTAATATATATGCATGTGTGTGGGTGCATGAATTACCTGGATATGCACAGGCATGTGGAGGGCTTGCTACTTTCCTATAAGCTGTCCAGTGTGGTAAGGTAGCGTCTACCCAGGAACCGATGTTCTCTCTAGCCTCAAGATTTACATACCGTATCACCATGCCTGGGCTCTTGCGTGTGGACACGGAGAACTGAACTCTATCTTTCATCTTACAAAACAAGCACCATGACAACCGAGCTTCCATCCTGGCCCCTCAATAGTTTCTAAAGCTCTCTGTGAAGAAGACAGTTTGTACTTTATGTTTCATATAAGAAACAATGGACTAAGGTGGACGAATCAGAAGTCTGAATGGATACCACTGGAAATGGCAGTCCAGCCTCATGCAACTCTGTGACGTGCTGACCATCAAATAAGTAATTCCGATCCATCCCCACACCCACATCCCCACTGTTCCCTGAGAGAGCTGAGCCAGGTGGCTGTTTTCAAGCTTGCACGATCCAACAGAAAGCAGGTTCCACATTAATAGTCAGGAAGGTCTCTTATTCATTTTCATGAGGCTGTGTATTGTTACTTCACATACTGAGTGCAGAACAGGCCTGTAGTTGCCTTCTCTCTGGGTAAAGCCCAAAACTTGTTAGAAGTTCCAGGTCAAGATCTCTTCCTACAGGCACCTGGAAGATGTCAGTACCTAGGATCTGCATCTGATTGGAACTCAGCGTTCGTGGAGAAGGAACAGAGGTGGGGCCACTAGGGACGCACAGAGATGGCTTGCCATCACAGAGGCTCCTGTGTCACATATTGTGATATCTTGTGACACTTCATCCTCTTCAGAGGCTAGCATAGGCATAGCCTGCAAATGTCCAGACCACACCCTCCTCAGAGCCTACATCCACACAGGCTGTTACAGTTTTTCCTCTCTGGAGAGGAGAGCTCTGCCTGGAATTGGACCTCAAAGTGAAGGAAGTTAATAACTTAATAGGTCGCTCCCTGTCTTGATGGTCAGCTACATCCAAACACGGAGAGGGTGTAAATGAGTAAGAGAAGACAGCGGCGGCTGTAAAGCAAGCCCCTTGGCTCAGCGGCCCCAGGAGCCAGCCTGGTGCTGGGCTGCTTGAAAACCAACTCTTGGGGATTTCCTAAAAGTGATTATGTGGGGCACAAATCCACCCATGGTTTCAATCAGTGCAGCCAGCTCCTCGGATGTCTGGCAATGCGCAGCAACAGATGGAAGGGTTTCCGTGGCAGCCAGCCTTTATTTACGTATGAAGGCTCCCTCTTGTGTGAGGGTCGACCAGTCAGGCCACTTAAACAATCCCTTTGCAGTGAATGGTTGTACTACACATAACACCCCCTTTGTTTCCCAGCCACCCCCACTCCCCAAAGCTATAGGCCTGTCTGCCTTCTGCCTGTGCATTTGGATGGTGACGAGTCACACAATTCCTGGCTCCAGAGTTGTATCAGATTGGTTGAAAGGATGGCCTTTATCCATTGAAAGCTAGAGTTTCTTGAGTTAAAAAGAGTCAGAAAGAAATGTTGCAGATTTTAACAATGAGTTTCAAATACTTGCATCTTTGGAAACAGGCAGATTTCACCAGTAGGACTTCAGAAAACCAAGGAAAGAAAACGAAAAGGAAAGATGAAAGGAGTAAGGGAGATCTAAATCCGGGAGGCGTCCATGTTCTTTTGCACTCAGGTTGAGTTTACCCCTAAGGACCTTTGTTTACTCTTGGGAGGTCTGGGCATCTCTCACAGGGCTGAGACTGCACATGGGTGTGGAATGTGCAGGAGTGTTCTGAAGGTCTGAGTAACAATGTCTTTAGCATCTTGGTATGGGACAGTAACAGTCAGGATCCAGAGACTCATCCTCAAGCAAGCAATGCCTATCCCAACTGCTCTGGAAGATTCTTCTTAGGGCTCTGACACAGAACAAGTCTGTATCTTGAGGAGTACACACAGTCCAGTGGCTTCTTGTGGAAGCTGACCTCGTTAGCTAATTTGGCAGTGTGATTGACTTTTAGAGTCTAAAGGGAATGATGGTGAAAAGAATCGCTGTTATTTATTCATCAGTCATCAATCAATCATCTATTATCTATCTACCCATCTCTCATCTACCAATCTTTTATAATCTATCAACCATCTGCCTATTTATCTGTCATCTATCATCTCTTTATCTTCTACTATTTACTATCATTTATCTCTCATCTATTTACAATGTGTATCAGTCATCTCTTATCTATTTATCTTCTATCAATGAGTCATCTGTCTGTTATCTATCTACTGTCAACCTGCTATCTATCTATCTATCTATCTATCTATCTATCTATCTATCTATCTATCTATCTATCTACCTATCTATTATCTTTATCTGTAGGTCTGTCTATCATCTATCTATCTATCTATCTATCTATCTATCTATCTATCCATCTATCTATCTACTATCTATCTATCTATCTATCTATCCATAATTACATACCATTAATTAGGAGAATCTAGGTGAGGATACAGAAGGTTGTAAATTCTCCTGACTCATTACTAGTTGTATAATCACTAATAACAAGTTTCCCATGCTATTCTACGCATGGCATCTTTACCTTAAATCACATTTAAAAAAAATGAGCTATGAACAAATGAACAAACAAATGAGTTAATATGTAAATACTTTTAATGCTATGTTTTAATGTTTAATACGTAAATACTTTAATCTGCTTTGTTTGTATGTTAGGTGGAGTCAGGTTAGTGTGAACCTTACATGGGGACTTAACAAGAAGACCTTTATATCACTTTATACCTGTTACTCTTATTCTTGGTAAGAAAATGTGGCCCCCTACTCAAACCTCATTGCTTTCTTCTATTGTACTTTATTGAAAAATAAGGAACATGCAACGAAACTGAATTGGGAGTGTGTGGTTTAGTGAATCTGACAATTGACCACATGAGTGTAAGCATCCCTTTGGTAGGAGTTCAGAGCCATCTGATTACTGTGTCCCCACCTGACCTCTGCTGCTGATGCCATTTCCTGACCCTGAAGTCACTACTCTATATTCTACAGCTTTAGTTTCACTAAACCCTTCCGTTTCATTTCTGCCTCAGAACCTTGCACACGCCTCATCCTCTGTCAAGAAGAGCCCATTTCCCACTTTACATTTCTCTTTCCTAGACAACATCTATTCACATTTTAAAAAAATCAGCCAAAATGCTCCTGAGAGCAGCCTTCATTTTCTCTCCCGCTATGTCTAAGGTAACAAGTTCCTGGAGCGTCTGACTTTCAGCAACCATGTCTCCCTCTTCACGGTTCCTAGCACAATGTGTTTATTATGGAGAGACATGTGTGATTACTAAAGATTTATCTGGCTTGTCTAGTGGGATCTGGAGTCCACTAAGAAGGATTTTCTTGATTAGGATAACTGAAGAGGCCAAATATCACAGTCTTCCAGTGGCGGCTCAGATGTGAGGAGGTATGAGGGGAAGTTCTCCCTTTCTGCACTGGCTGGTTTTGTGTCTCAACTTGACACAAGCTGGAATTATCACAGAGAAAGGAGTCTCCCTTGAGGAAATGCCTCCATGAGATCCTTGAGGTAATGAATTTTCTCAATTAGTGATCAAGGGGGGAGGCGGCCATTGTGGGTGGTGCCATCCCTGGGCTGGTGGTCCTGGGTTCTATGAGAAAGCAAGCTGAGCAAGGCAGGGGAAGCAAGCCAGTAAGGAACATCCCTCCATGGCCTCTGCATCAGCTCCTGCTTCCTGACCTGCTTGAGTTCCAGGCCTGACTTCCTTTGGTGATGAACAGCAGTGTGGAAGTGTAAGCTGAATAAACCCTTTCCTCCCCAACTTGCTTCTTGGTCATGGTGTTTGTTCAGGAATAGAAACCCTGACTAAATCACTTTCTGTCTGCTGTTGAGTTCATCTACCCTGCTGCTGCCAAGCACTGCTGCTGTTGCTGTCCTTTATTGACATCACGCATCACACATCACACATCACACATAGCCTCCCCTGCTTTCCAGTGTGGACTGAAGACTAGAGGCTCTCTATGAACTCCCTGGGTCTTCTTGCCTGGTTGGAACTACAAAGATAGCCATAGTCTTTGTGGGCTGAGCAGTCACTTGGCCATGCATCTCTCCTGAGTTGAACAGCCATCGTTGGCTTACCCAGACCATAAGCCAAGCTAACAAATCCTCTTTTAACATATATTCTAATGTATATCCAATCTATCAGGTTTCTTTCCTCTACAGCAGTGGTTCTCATCCTTCCTAATGCTGTGGCCCTTTAATACAGTTTCTCATATTGTGGGCACCCCCAAACATAACATTTTTGTTAATACTTCATAACTTCAATTATGAATTGTAATGTAAATACTTTTGGAGACAGACAGTTGCCTAAGGGTCTGTGACACACAGGTTGAGCACTACTGTTCTACAGAACGCTAATTGTTAGTTTTGCTCTCTGTCATATTTTGATATTCCACGTCTGCACAGAGACGGTTCTAAGCACCACTATATTTTTATTTACTACCATCCTTCAAGTCATCCATACATTAGCTTCATCCTCAGAGCATGTTTGGTGAGCTCCCCACATTCTTAAATGAATAATTGAATGAAGAGTTTTATCCATATGAAAATTCTGTCATGTCTTCCTAGTGCCAAAGACAGCTCTGCTTTCTGAAAAGATGCATCTCAAAGTCTATTTGATGGGTACAGGATCATCTGAGATTTTTAGTCAACTTATCCTATAAGGAAATTTATACTATAAGCTAGCTCATAGGTTAATAATGAGTAGCCACTTGGTAAATGGGTAGGTGATGGATAAGGTAGGATGGTAAGGAGATGACAGACTAGCCTTGATTTTCACCACCTGAGGCATGACCCTGGCTGCTCCTTTAGACTGGGAATCATCGGAACATGGCAGTAGGCTGGGTAAAGGGAAAGGGCACAGCAAGTCACGGTTTGACCCCTGGGCATTCGACAGCCACTCAGCCTGGTGCTGCTGCTGCTGGAAGTGATGGAGACAGAGAGGATGCGAAACTCTTCTCCCAACCACCACACCCTGTGCCTTTTATCGTCTTCCATACTCATGAATGGAACACTATGACTTCAGTGTTTGTGTCACAGATTAGACAGCCACAGGGAACCCAAGGTGACTGGTAGCGTGAGGAGCGAATGGCTGTGGAAACTAGGCTTGTGGTCTCCTCTGCCCAGACTCCTGAGGAAAACTACTCTCTTCTTCTGCCTGTGGTCAGACTATGGGATCCTTACAGTTTTCACTGTAATTACTGTGTTCTGGGAGCTTTGATGAATCACAAAAGCTGAATTTAAATGCAAAAATGGACGTGGCTTGATGAAGAATGCTGATAAAATTATCCTCAGGACAATAAATCAGCTCAGGGGTGATCTGAGCATTTTAACTCATGTAAAGGTTTTGGTCCCAGAAGATAATTGAGTCATTTAAAGCAGACAGTTGAGCCAGGGAGTTAATTTGGTCACACATCTGTGAAGTTAGCTATGGCTTACACATCTCAACAGTAGCTCAGAATCTGCTCCAACTTCCTGCCCACATCATTTCCTTTTACTTAATGCACGGATGGTATTTCCCTCTCTTCTCTTTGTATAGGTTCTGGCTCAGAACGATCAACCTGTCAGCATGTTACAACTGGGAGTCAGCAGTATAGTGCTTTCGTTGCTAGTAGCAACGTTTCTCATAGTCTCTTTCAAGCTTGTGGCTTTAAATCCCATGTATACCTTGGTGATGCCCCGGCAAATGCACTTAGCCTGACTTTCCCTCCCATGTATGTAACTTGCACTTGGCGTGGCCTTACTCGGATGTTGCAATGGATTAGAAATTTGTGTCCTTACAAAATTTGCAGGTTGAAATTCTGATATCAGCGTGGTGGTACATGGAAATGGAGTTTTGGAAGCTAATTAGATAAGGAAAGTGGAGCCCTCATCAATGACATTAGTGTCCTTATAATAAACGCCTAGAGACTCCCTCCCTGAGGAATAGCTTCCATGGTACCAGGAAGCCCCAGGTAAGCTTCCAAAGGAGGGAGGCAGTCAGTGGTCCTACCCACCAGGGTATCTGTGAACCATGTCAACAACTGTACTGGTCCAGTCGTGGCACACATACCTTGGTGGTAACCAACTGCCCTCTAATCAGACTTAGAACACACTCAACAAGAGGGAAACCATGCCTGACACAGGAAACCTTAGCTAACTCCTTACTGTCAGTGAACTCACGGTTATTGGAGGAGCACCTTCAGTTACTAATTTACCAAAACCAGCATAATTCCTCACCCCAGTCTAAACATTTATTCTTATTCCCACAGGTAAGCCTAGTATTTCCCCTTCATCAAGCCAACGTCTCCTTAGCAAGAGATGGAGACCAATTACAGAAACTTACAACCAATCCACATGTAGAATTGTTGAGCCCAGGCCCGTGGACACATCTATAAGACAGTGCAGCACCGCCAGCCTACAGGACATTGTGGAAGATGGGGCGGAAAGACTGTGAGAACCAGAGGACTTGGCTGTGAGAATGTGTCTCCTAGCAACATCAGAAGCTATACCTATAAGGTCTTACCAATATGACTGTCCAAAAGGAAGCTGAACAAGGAATCGGCAGTGAGCATGCCAGACTGCATGGGGGAAGGCCCACAAGGCGCTAAAGCTGGGAACGGCAGAGGTGGTCCTCCCCAGGTAAAAGTACAAATGTTTTGGTTGTCCAGTGTCAAACAGTGATACATACATACATGTAGCATTAAAACTTTGAACACATACATGCAAGTAACATTATACAGACTCAATACATTATATTTAAGAATATGGATGTATATATAAATGAATTGTGCATGCAGTAATTATTGTTGGGGAAAAGGCCATGGATCTTAAGGAGGGCAGAGAGGGGTAACTGGAGGGTCTGAAAGGGAGGAAAGGGAAGTGGAAACAATGTAACTAAATTATAATCTCAAAAAATGAAGAGGGGAAGAAAGGATTGAAGGAGTCAGAGGGGTTAAGAGCAACACAAGAAAACCTACAGTCAACTAACTTGGGTCCATAGGGCTCAGAGAGACTGGACTGCCAGCCAGAGAGCATTAGTGGGACACACCTAGCCCTTCTACTCACAAGTAACGAATGTGCAGCTCTTCCTGTGGGGCCCCTCACAGCTGGGCGGGGCTGCCCATCTTCGTGTGGGGCCCCTCACAGGTGGGTGGAGCTTTCCATCTTCCTGTGCGACCCCTCGCAGCTGGGAGGGGCTGTCCATCTTCGTGTGGGACCCCTCGCAGCTGGGCGGGGCTGTCTGTCTTCCTGTGGGGCCCCTCACAGCTGGGCGGGGCTGTCCATCTTCGTGTGGGGCCCCTCACAGCTGGGCGGGGCTGTCCATCTCCCTGTGGGGCCCCTCACAGCTGGGCGGGGCTGTCCGTCTTGGTGTGGGGGGGCCCTCACAGCTGGGCAGGGCTGCCCATCTTCCTGTGGGGCCCCTCACAGCTGGGCGGGGCTGTCCGTCTTGGTGTGGGGGGCCCTCACAGCTGGGCGGGGCTGCCCATCTTCGTGTGGGGCTCCTCACAGC
Source organism: Apodemus sylvaticus (assembly GCF_947179515.1). Classification (NCBI taxonomy): domain Eukaryota; kingdom Metazoa; phylum Chordata; class Mammalia; order Rodentia; family Muridae; genus Apodemus; species Apodemus sylvaticus. Next base: position 8,452,550 of record NC_067482.1, read on the forward strand.
TGGGAGGGGCTGTCCATCTTCCTGTGGGACCCCTCACAGCTGGGTGGGGTTGTCCTTGATTCTATTGCCCGCCATTGCCTTCCTCTCCCTAACTGCCTTGCCTGGGCTCAATAGGAGAAGATGCTCCTAGTCCTACTGCCACTTGATAGGTAAAGGCAGATTGGCATCTATGGGAGGCCTCCCCTTCTCTGAGGAGAAGGGGAGAGGAGGGTTGGGGGAGTGAGAGGGAGGGACTGGGAGGAGAGGAGGGAGGGGAAGCTGGGACTGGAATGTAAAGTAATAGATGAATGAATTAAAAATAAATAAACAGAAAAGCAAACCCACCTAGGAGGCTCACTCACCCTCTGCCTGTCATCTGGGGATACAGAAAAATGGTAATCTTCAACCCAGAGGTGACTCTTTATCAGACCCTAACAAAATGCTACAACCCCGGTTCTAGGTTCCAAAATGACGGGTCATTTGTTGTCTCCACCCCTAAGAACTCAGGCTACAGAATTTTGTATTACTATCCTGAATCAGCCAACCAGACATCAGAGGATCAGTCTCAGCTGATATCCAAAATTGGGCTCTTGTGATTAATCTGTAGGCTTTTCCATCTCAGCAACAACTGCTAGATTTTCCTAATCTCTCTCTCTCCCTCGGTCTCTCTGTGTGTCTCTCTGTGTCTGTCTCTCTCTTTCCATCCCTCCCTCCTTTCCTCTCCCTGTGCCTCTCTCTCCCTCCTCCTCTTCCTCCTTCTCTCTCTCTCTCTTTCTCTCTCTCTCTCTCTCTCACACACACACACACACATGCATTTTGTCTGTCATCAAATTCTGGCATATTTATCTGTAGAGCCTATGTCAAATCTGAATCTTTTACACAGTACCACTGTGATGAGCACCAGCCAGGCCACCAGCCTTTAGTCCCTGCTTTCTTACTACAATTCTTGCTTCTGACCTTACACAACTGAAATAGAATTTCAATGCAACATCTAGACTAAGTCAGTGAAAACATCAGCCTGTTCTACCTCCCTTCTGCTAGAAACCCTCCTCCAATGGTTTCCCGTCACTAAATGCACTGACTAGCCTTGAAGTGATGCTCTTGCAGAGCATGACAGTCCTGATCTTAATTCCTTGATCTGCCTTTATTCCTCCCTCAGGGTTTTGAATTTCCTGTTCCTACAACCTAGAATGCTTTCTCTCAGAAATCGCTTGGGCTTGCCCCCCCCCCCACTTGCCTTTTGGGGCCTAAAATATGGAATTATAAGTAAATAAGGAAGTCAACTGTAAAAGGGCTGGTAGAGTTGGGAACAGCTAGATTCTACTGAGTTGCTATTCTGTGCAGAGACAGAGCAAATGTCAAGGCCCTGTCTGAGTTCAGATGGGCCTTGGCTTCCTAGATGGGATATTAGGAGGCAAGGGAAACCTGGGTGGGGTGCAGATCTTACAGTACCTCAAGTACTTTAGTTCTGAGTGAGATAGGAAGCCACTGAGGACAGCTGGGGGAAGCCTCAGGGTTGAGTCATGTCTTAGGAAGATCTCTTTGGCTTCCATTTGTAGAAAAAACAGTGGACCATAGAAAAGACAGGTGATGTGACCCAGAGGAGAAACTATGGTAACTTTGTTTACAGTCTATCATTAGAAATGGTAAAGGAGTCACTTGGATTCAGTGAACAAGATTCTGTAAGGGATTAGATGTAGATGTGCTAAGAAGGGTTTGTGAGGCTCATTGCATATCAGTCTGTAATGGTTACATTGCCCTAGACATCTGAAAAACCCTATCAGCATCTACTTGCTTCTCCTCAGCCTGTACCATCACACCACCCAGACGTCTGTACCTTCACACCACCCAGACGTCTGTACCTTCACACCACCCAGACGTCTGTACCTTCATACCACCCAGACGTCTGTACCATTACACCACACAGACGTCTGTACCTTTACACCATCCCAACATCTGTACCTTCACACCACCCCAGTATCTGTATCTTCACACCACCCAGATGTCTGTACTGCCACATCACCCAGATGTCTGGACCTTCACACCACCAGACATCTGTATCTTTACACCACCCAAACCTCTGTGTTACCCTCTCATTATCTACTTGTGTCTCCTCATGCCTTTTACCAACCCAGTCTCCACTTCATCTGGCTCTTTCCAAGACAAAACCCATAGATTACTGCTTGCTTTAGGGAAAGTGGTCAAACTTCTCCATCTCTGCAATCGAATGCCCTCCCTCTCTGGCTCCTTCTTGAACCTGAACTGCTCTGCTCACTCTCTCCTCTCCAGGAGAGAACCTCGGTGTTTGTCTGCCATGTTGAACAGGCACGATTTTCCCTCTCCTCCAGTGTCCCTGTCTGTCTCCCTCACCGAGTTGGTTCTTACTTATGCTTCGTAGCCTCACGGCTACTCTTCAAGGAAATCTCCAGCTCTTCTCCCCTCTCTAACAACCGGGCTTTGCTCCTTGGCAGGAACCTTCAGAGTTGCTGAGGAGTAGGTGCTCTCCTCCTTTTTGCTACTTTGTTGCAGCATTCTGCCAGTTGATTGGGTGGGAACCTTCAGAGTTGCCAAGTGGCCCCAGGCCTCCTTTTTTGCTACTTTGTTGCAGCATTCTTCCAGTTGATTGGGTGGCCCCAGACCCCAGGGACCATGCAAACATTTATGTTTTTCAAGAGCCTTCCTAAATTAATCCTCACAGCTCTTCTGTGAGACAGGAAGAGATGAACCACAGGGATGCTGACAAAACAAAGAGGTCAAAGGAAGAAACAGAGACTGCTCTGCTTCTGAGTAAGTAAAGAACATCATTCCCTCAAGACACTAAAGCATTACTTTCTGGACTGTTCAAAAGAGTCCCACAGGTAGCCACCAGGCTCTTGAAGTGTGGCTATTTATAGCTGATGTCAGTTATAAGTTTAAGTATATACACTTAAGTTAAATGTATACACTTAGAAGATGTAGCATGGATATGGAAATTACATACTGGAATGAGAATCTCGTGGCTATATATTGGTCAGGTAAGATCACTATTCATAATGGGGAGAATAACAGACCAAATTCTTACTTTCTGCAACTGTTACCTTCTTTGGAAGAAGAATCTTCACAGATGTGCTGAAAGCCAAGATTTAAGATGGGGAGATCAGTCTGGATGACTTGATTTGAACCTGGAAAGATACAGACAAAAAATGGAGCACCACAGCACAGAGCCAAGAAAAGCTAGCCACCACCAGAAGCCAAAAAGTGTGTGTGTGTGTGTGTGTGTGTGTGTGTGTGTGTGTGTGTGTGTGTGAGATTTCTGCCAGGGTTGCTGCAAAGAGCAGCACCACAGACATAGTGGGTGTGGCCCAGTGGTACTGATGTCAGGCTTAGAGCTTCCAGACTGCATGGAGAATAAATGTATCACGTTTGATCATCAAACTTGTAGTGATTGATTATTGAAACTATGTTATTGAAATGAACTCTGCCTGTTGCATTTACTTCTTAAAAGTGACTCCTAGTTCCTTTAGAATGATCCGTGTGGCTCACAGTATATTTCTCTTGGACAGCCCTGCCGCTGGCTCCATGAAGGATAATTATAAAGATGGCAATGACCAGATGTTCTCTGAATCTGTAATGGACAGAGTAAAAGCTAATGGGTCTAGCATGCAAAGAGAGCTCCAGTACACAACAAAGGATAAACTAGGTTACTGGCTATTAAATATCAGAACCGGCAAACAAAAGGTCCGGAGTGTGCCTGCCCAGCCATCTTAGACAATGAGATTGGCAGCCATATGTCAGGCACCCTTGTAGCAGAACCATCTGGAAGTTCAGAATGGGGTCAGAAGGCTGCTTCCAACCCCATTTCTACCTCGAATTGTATTAAATAATGGAAGCTGTACACTTAGGCATTTTCAATGATTTTATTTAAGTGTTAGCATTTTTTACTACTTGCTTGATGTTAATGCTTCTCCGTTAAAAGAATTAGATCATGGATAATGAACACACTAAGGCTTGTGAGAGACAAAGGCAGAGGGACGGAACTGAAGGAAGACAGAGACTAGCCATGGCGTGACCCTGACAGGAACGACTTGCTCTCCCTGAGCATGGTGGGTATGAAAATTTCTGCCTGGAATACTGTTTGAAAAATTGAAAGTAACACATGTAAGTGCATTGCACATAATAGGAAAACAACAAAGGGCCTGTTTTCAAGTTACCTTACTGGGGCTTTTTACATTGATATCTCTTTAAAAGAATGATTTCTAAGCAAACTTTCCCAAGATGATGTCATTGTATATAATGTGGTCAGAGGAGATAAAAGTCTGACCTGTAAAACATGAGGATTCTGCGAATTTTCTAGATTTTTAATAGACTTCAGCTAGGCTTGGCAGGAAGTTCAGAGGGTGGAAACTGCCTGAGTCAGTCATCTGTGGATCTGGATTCTGTCTGTGGTTCATTCATGTCCTGTAGGGACGGAGGTTCAATTCTGTTCAGAAGGAGGTAGTAACTAATGTTCATTAGAAATGACCAATAATCCAATTTTGTAAAGTACTTTAAATGAACAGACTAACCCATTTCATCTTTACAACACATAGTACACATTATTATCTTCATTTAGCAGAAGAAATCAAGAAAATGTGCTTTGCTTAATGTACCCAGTTATTCAGGACTATTAGGGGAGTTAGAACTCGGACCATCTGCTTTCCTTCCCTAGCTCTTCTAGTCACTAGGCCATATACACTACCTTTCCCAGACAGACCATGGCATTTGCAAGTGCTTACTGCTGATAGCCTCTGCGTATCTACACATTAACAGTACATTCGAAACTGCCATGTAACTATTTCCTCCCAACTGAAATATACTGCCTATAGGAAGGCTCCTTGAGACTCAGGAAGTAAAAGGAACTTCTAAGGTTCAGGAAACAAATACAACTTTACAAAGTTCAGGAAGGAACCGAAACTTACAAGATTCACAAGGACAACACTACCCACCTGACATCCTCCCCTATACAAGCAGTAAAAAGTGCTGAACAGAAGAGACTCGCCAATGAGCCAAGCTGTTTGTAAGTTGTGCAGAAAGACCCAGGGATACAGATTTTACCAGCTATCATCCATGCTGGGGTGTTAGGTGGTGGTGGTGATACAGCTATCTTTAAGTCATCCACACTCTTGCAAGTAACCCCAATAAACTCACGGTTTCATTAAGCTAGGCCTGGGTGGAATTGTCTTCAGTCTGTTGTTGGTGACTATCTGGTGTGGCTAGACGCTTTGTACATTTCCCCCAGGAAAAGTCATACAACTCAAGAACATATTCATTGGGCACCTACTATTTCCAATGTATTGTGCAAGACTTTAAAAAGATATATGGTAAATGAGGTAGCATCTGTCTTCAAGGAGTCCACAGTGTAACCAGGAGGATGGCTATGTATGCAATAAACTGTCATGCAAGGACAAGGAACCCCACATGACAAGAGGGGCAAGAGCCTCTTCCATGGCTCCCAAGTGCCAGCAGACACATTTACTGCAAGGGCCATGCTCAGACATAATCATCTGCCCAATTCTCGGTCTTTCTATGTGCTGTGACAATGGAACTGTTGTATTTACCTTTATATCTTAGGTAAGTATCCTAGACTCTCACAGATCTTCAATACTTGTTCATAAAATGTCCAAGTAAGTGGAGAAATGGGAGCAAAGAAAAAGAAGACCTAATATGATCCGAAGAATCCAATAAAACTTGAGTAAAACATTGCCTTTTGAGCTAGACCTTGGGAAATCAAGGAGATTCTGGCAGAAGAAAAATCTTGAGGCCAAGCAGAAGTGACAGATAGCAAAGCTAGCAGTTAGCTGTAAGGTGCTCACCATACTTTTTGTGGTCAGTGCTGTGTACATGTGCTGTACACATGCACAGTGTGCAGAACTGACGCAGCTCTCCAAACTCAAGCTAGTGTTGATGCAACTCAATGTGAAGAAAAGGTTTATGGCTGCCTCCTGGGTGATGACAATATGAGTTGTAGCAGCCTTGTGCTTCCATGTGGATGGAAGTGCTACATTCTCTTCACCATCATGACCTTTGATCCTCTCAAACTGTTGGTTGTGCCATTGTTTCAGTATTTGATTCTGTTGTTTCAATACTCTGATTGAGCCAAAATGTTTGTCACAGTGATGAGAACTGTAACTAATGTGTAGGGTTTATATGACTCCTCTTTTGTTTGGTTTGCTTTTGCTTTTGTCTTTGTAAGCATGAAGGTTTCTTCACTTCCTCTTCTCATTCATCTTGACCAAGAAACCTGCACTTTCCTACAAGGTATCAAGAGAAGGAAAGGCATTCTGAGATCAAATCTCAATTCTTTATCTGCATCAGCCTTTATATCAAAAGTCCTAAGTCTGAGAGCTTTATAAAATTCACTCAAGTAAGTAAAGAGAGAAGTGGATGGAGGTTCGCACTGTGCTGAAAGATCAACACCTAGTCACTGAGCATGGATTCCATATTCAGTATAATACAGATGTCAGTTCCTGCCTGCAGTACCAGACCGAAGCTCGTTTCTTAGATCCAGACTCTAAAGCTCAGGTAGGTAAGTGACTTCCCAAAGAATGGGTAAGGCAGGATGCAAATCAATCCCTCCAGAGTCTAGAGCTTTGCCATTTTCTCCAGCATCTGGTCCAAACGCAGGCCATGTATAGCCATCACATTTACACATTTATCCATGTATATCCATCACATTTACACAATCCATGTATATCCATCATGTTTATACACATCCATGTATATCCATCACACTTACACACTTATCCATGTATATCCACTACACTTACACACTTATCCATGTATATCCATCACACTTACACACTTATCCATGTATATCATCACAGTTACACACTTATCCATGTATATCCATCACACTTACACACTTATCCATGTATATCCATCACACTTGCACACTTATCCATGCATATCCATCACACTTAAACACTTATCCATGCATATCCATCACATGTACACACTTATCCATGTATATCCATCACATTTACACACTTATCCATGTATATCCATCACACTTACACACTTATCCATGTATATCCATCACATTTACACACTTATCCATGTATATCCATCACACTTTTTCATGCATATCCATCATATGTACACACTTAACCATGTATGTTCATCACATTTACGCACCACTTGTGTTCCTTTTCCTTTTTTGTTTTTAACATCTAAAGTCTTCACTGATTCATAAAGGACCAAAACTGCTTGAGCCTGAGGCTGAATCAGGGAGGCAGCTCCCCCTCCCCTTCAGCAAAGCAGGAGGCTGTCACTCCTTGGAAGTCATCTTCCTATATGCTCAAGAGCCTCCAGAGAATTCCAACGCTGAGCATGAATATGTAGACACACAAGAAACGACGTGGGCAGATGTTGTACCGATCTCTGCTGGGCCATTTGACACCATAGCAGCTAATATACAGCACCTTTTTTGGCTGTCAAGAACGTTTTTGTGCCTGTTTATCAGGCTTCCTTCTTCCTTCTTCTCTCCTGCCAGACCCCACATTTACATCTTTCCCTCTGTCCCTCTGATAAGAACACACGATCAATTTTCCTTTTTTTTTTTTTTATACAGGTTAACTCAAGTCTGTCCTAAGGAGGATGAATACAGTTGTCAGAAAAACTCCTTGATTCCAAACTGTTGTGACAGGCGATCTGTCACTCCTCCCTCCCCCGCACCACCACCATTATCATCTTCATCACACTTCTTCCGTAGCCAGTACATTGTGGGAAACAAGATGGAATGTTCTTTGTGAATATCACTGACGACCAGCGTGCTTTCTTTGGTCGTTTGAAGTCCAGCGCTAGGGAGGTGTCAGTGTGTGGTGGGCTGAGTGAGCCCTTCCTCTCTCTGCTTACATGGACGGGACTGGTCAGGGTCTCACACTGTTTCCTTCAGCAGCAATGAGGAAATCATCCATCCAAAGTAGGAGTTTTTGATTTATCTTGGTCTAGCCTTTTGATCTCTGAAGTATTTATTGTGAGCTGACTGGGTTGGGGGCACTGTGTTAAAAAAGTGGTGGTGGGAACCAATTCAACCAGAGTGATAGCAAACAGGACTGATGGACAGCATTCTACAGAAGGACACATCTTCTCTGAGTCAATGGAAAAAGTATGGAGTAGGAAGGGAGAGTGGGAGGCTCTGCTAGAACTGTGTCCAGTGAAGACTCCCTGGCGAATGAGATGCACTGTGGGTAAAGCCTAGATGGAGTAAATCAGTGCTGGGGAGAGGGGGAGGGACATTTGGTAGAACACACAGTAGGGCTCAATGGTGTAAATGGGGCACTGAGGGAAGCTCAAGGGAACTTAGTAGGCCTAGAGCAGAGAGAAAGTGGATAGTGAGGGGCACAGTAGGTTTCTCCATTGACAGTGGAACCAGCAAGACCCTCTCTTTGGGGTTTCCTTAGCTGTTGGTGATCTTCGGGGTTTCCTGGCTGTTGGTGCTCTTTGGGGGCATTGTGTCTAGGGATTTTTTTCTGAGAGAAATAGGTAACTGATGATATGCTTTTGAAGATTATAAACTAGATGTAGCCCTGACTGTTCTCTGCTTCCTGATTGGCTAGCATGTGGACAGTTGCTACTGCTTGCCCCCATCTTCATGGAGAGATGTGTCACTATGCCACAAGGGACTGACTCATCACTAAATACATCTTTCATGTAAATGGTTTCTGTCCGAGGGTTTAGTCATAGTGATGCAAAACTGGACAGTAGCATCTGTGTTCTTCAGGACCCAGATGAAACAAAGACCCTTGAGAATCAGACTAGAGGACATTTGTGCAATGTTCTGACAATTATTTCTCTGAATTCTGCCCACAACATGAAAAACTGAGTGAGGATGAACTTAAAAGTAATAAGGTTATTTATTTGGGAGAAATATTGAGACAACCTGGCATTAAGGCCATCCGTGGATATGACTGGCTTCTTCTTAACCAGATTTATAATGACTATTAGGAACAAAAAGTAGACAAAAAGGTGAAAAGCAAGTAATATGGTTGGGGAAAAAGTGAGTTTGACACAGAGAAAGTCATTGTTTAAAAAGTGGGTGTGGTTAAGAGCAGACTGTACAGTTTTCACTGCAACGATAAGGAATGAATCGTCCTCGAGAACTAGCTCCCATCCATTGAAGTGCTCAGGCAAATGACACCCCAGAAAACCTTTCATTTAAAAAAGAGTCACAGGGGTGTCCTTCTCAGATAGTTCTGCCTAATCAGACGCTGTACCAGATTGTGCCACCCAAGTCCAGGAGAGCCTGGCAATCTTTTGAGTTGCACCAGAACTTGGCATGATATCTGTAGTGTTTGAAAGAGTTATTGAGCTATGGAGGCTTGGGTGAAAGCTTATGAGAGAAGCCTGTGGATTACACAGCACATAGCAGAGTTAGATTCCTCCAGGAACTGTGGGAGGCTGATCTGTGAATCTGAAAAGCTGAAGTTGTAATGAATATCTCAGGAGATGATAGGAATTTGGGGGCAGCTACAGGCACTGCCAAGTGTGACTGGCCAAAGGAGAGACCATGCGTAGTGGGGATGGACAGAGATGTCTAGGTTCTTTGGATCTTAGATGATACTACTGTGTAACCTTGATGTTAGACATGAAACTAGAAATGATGCTGTGTGCCCCAAATACCAGGCATGGTGCTACTGAATTTTACATCTGCTATGCTAGGTTTCAGTCTCCCTTGCAGTTTTGTTGGTTAATTTGCTTATTCTTCAGTATCGGGGGCTCTGTGGCTGGTGTGGGCAATGGGAGGTGGTTGTATTAAAAGACACATGAGCAGTCTTTGTCAAGGGGCTGTACATGTCTTCCTTAAAAGCATGCTTGCTGGTTTGGGGAATCAGTGTTTCTAAGCTCTCAAAGCCATTAACTCGCAACTCTAGACATCAGCCATTTAAGGCAGGTTTCCCTGTCTAAATGGAACTAATTTTAGTTGATCTTGCTCATACATCTGTAGCTACCTGGGGGGTGCCATATGTTTTATGGCCACCTTAGCTGGGATAGATAGATAATTTCAGATTTTTATTCATGATCTTTAATCCTCAAGCCCACTAGCTTAAACTAGTTCTGCATAGCAGGATTAAAAAACATCAACAAGAGAACCAAACAAAGTATCTTGGGTCCTAGGATAAACTCCCCAAATGATGCTTCTGCTACCTCCTATTGGCCAGAACAAACCAGGAAGTCAGCCCACATTTAAGGGGTGAAGAAGGAAACCCCATCCCTCAAGAGAAGTGTATGCAAGCACCCACGGACATAGGTACAGTTACACGTACGTGGCAGACACTGACAGCGAGCCTAGCAGCAGAGAAGCAAGCAGGCAGAATGGGGTGTGAGAGCCCACCGCCTCAGGGAGAGACTGGAGAACACTGCACAACCACACAGACAAAAGACGTGACTGGCTTCTCGTTAAAATGCACAACTTGACTGAGGCCCGAAGTAGACATTTAGAGGTTGAAAGAAGAGACTCAGAGAAGGCTGGTGAATGAGACCCTTCTAGAATCACGGTGTGGAATGGTTCCCCACAGACTGCAGGGTGATCCAGCTTGGTGACAATATGGAGGAAAAAGAGAAAAAAGGTGAGCCTGTTCCTTGCTGATCTAGGAGGGGTTGAAATCTTTTCAAGAATTTCCTTTGAGCAACATTACTGAGTATTTGTCTGTGTTCAGTAGTAGTCATCCATTTTCACACCTTTTCTCACCTGCCCCTGTGAATACTTTGTGAGGTGGTTGATAATCGACTTGGTAGTATTTATGTAGCCAGAACGAGCACTGTGAAAAGAAAGCAGGCTGGCTGCCTGCAGCCCCGTGCTCTGACATGAATTATCATTCAGTACTTAGAGCATGTAGCATTTGCTTAATGGACATCAGATCTGCATCTAAGCTAATGACCTGGGACCTGCATTACTTACTTATCCTTTCCTCTTATTATATTTTCCTGAAGAAACTGTATGCCAAGGAGAATTTATCCTTGGAAGGCGGCTGAATCTGCCATAACGCAATGGCTCCTAAGATGGTCACTATGTTATCGCAGGCAATTTTAGAGCATGTTGTTCTCCTGGAAATGTAAGTGTGCACAGTGGTAGAAAACGGAACTGGTGGCACTTGACTATTCACACCGACGATATGCTCCAGCCGCCGACTTCTGAATACACTGAGCCATGCACCACCAGAAACCCTTACCTACCATCATATTTGTATTTTTGCTTAGAAGAGATGTGAAGTCCAGTCTTCTTCTCAGATATAGCAATAGAGATTGTTTACTAAGGAGGGGAGAATGAACACCCCTGAGAGTGGGAGGGGCTAGACCTGTATTCAAGCGAGCTGGACCGCAGGGCTCATGAGCTTCTGTAAGTTGTTTGCACTGCACCTGCCTTCCCGCACTTGTACATTGCTGATGTTTCTGGCCCGTGCTCTATTTGTCACCAGAAGCTTGGGTGGTGTAGAGTAGCCAGTCTTCTTTTGTTATCTGCCCTCTTTCACATGTTAATCTTGATACCCTTCACTCTGATCCCTGCTCTCTTACCATGCCCTGCCCCAAAGTGATAGTCACAAAAACTTTTTTAATTGAAAAAATTACGATATGTTTTGGTCATATTTCCCTCTCCCAATTCCTCCCAGATCTTCCTCATCTCCCTACACACTCAAATTTACACACACACACACACACACACACACACACACACACTGTTTCTCTTTTAAAAACAAATCCAAGGAACACACATGTATCACAAAAATGATAGTCAAAGCAAACAAGCAAAAGACCAATAAAACACACACACACACATATACACACAGGCACATACATACACACATAGACATACATACATACACACAAATACACACACACACACACACACAAAGCCAAAACAAAGAATAACAAAATAAAGTTCACAAAAATAACACTGAGATTATTTTATGTTGTCTAGCTATTTCTGTGCATGGGGCCTGCCCTAGAATTTGTTTGATACCCACTGATACTCCACTGGAGAAAATGGATTTTTCCTTTGGCCAGTGAATATCAACTGTATATAGACTATTGGATGCAGGCAGGATCCTCTTAGTGCTGGAACACTGTTAAATCAAATGTACCTCTGTAGGCCTCGTATGTGAGTTTATATGTACATCAGTCCTATTGGAATATTAGTGAGCTATTATTACGTTCACAGGTAAGTGGATGTACTAGAAAAAACCATCATCCAGAGATAACCTAGATAGCCCCAAACAAATATTTTGTTTTTTCTTGGATGTGGCTGTTAGCTTTTAAGCTTCCTATGTATGCTACAATCTGAATAACCATATGGGTAAGTCCCTAGTAAAGAACTAGGGGGATAGAGCGGATCTCCCAAGGAAGGGGTTATAGAACACATTGATATGGAGAGATGAAGGGTAACTATGACAGGGGGATTAAATTGGGAGGAGTATGGGAAAGAAGGGCAAAGGGGGAACTGTTGGGAGAGACAATTAATGAAAAGGTCATTTGAAAACCACATGGAAATCTACTACTGTAGAAACTTTTGTACACACACACACACACACACACATGTGAGAGGAATCTAAACAGAGTAACCAGATAATAGGGAAGACATTGCCTCAATTACACATCTCCTAGTAAAAGAAATATACAGCAAGCCTGTAGCCAACATCAAACTAAATGGAGAGAAACTTGAAGCAATCCCACTAAAATCAGGGACTAGACAAGGCCGCCCCCTCTCTCCTTATCTTTTCAATATTGTACTTGAGGTACTAACTAGGGCAATTAGACAACATAAGGAGGTAAACGGGATACAAATTGGAAAGGAAGAAGTCAAACTATCACTATTTGCAGATGATATGATAGTCTACTTAAGTGACCCAAAAAACTCCACCAGAGAACTCCTACAGCTGATAAACAACTTCAGGAAAGTGGCAGGTTATAAAATGAACTCAAGCAAATCAGTAACCTTCCTATACTAAAAGGATAAGAAGGCTGAGAAAGAAATTAGGGAAATGACACCCTTCACAATAGCCATAAACAATATAAAGTACATTGGTGTGACTCTGACCAAACAAGTGAAAGATCTGTATGACAAGAACTTCAATTGTCTCTGAAGAAGGAAATGGAGGAAGACCTCAGAAAATGGAAAAATCTGCCATGCTCATGGATTGGCAGGATTAATATAGTTAAAATGGCCATCTTGCCAAAAGCAATATACAGATTCAACCCAATACCCATCAAAATCCCAACTCAGTTCTTCATAGAGTGAGAAAGAGCAATTCTCAAATTCATCTGGAATAACAAAAAACCCAGAATAGCTAAAACTATTCTCAACAACAAAAGAAATTCTGGGGGAATCAGTATCCCTGACTTCAAGCAATACTACAGAGCAATAGTGTTAAAAAAAAAAACCAAAAAAAAAAAAAAAACAAAAACAAAAACAAAAAACCCTGCATGGTATTGGTACAGCGACAGGCAGGTGGTTCAATGGAATAGGATTGAAATCCAGAAATGAACCCAGACACCTATGGCCACTTGATCTTCGACAAAGGGGCTGAAAACATTCAATGGAAAAAAGATAGCCTTTTCAACAAATGGTGCTGGTTCAACTGGAGGTCAGCATGCAGAAGAATGGGAATTGATCCATCCTTATCTCCTTGTACTAAGCTCAACTCCAAATGGATCAAGGACCTCCACATAAAGCCAGACACATTGAAGCTAATAGAAAAGAAACTGGGGAAGACCCTTGAGGACATTGGTACAGGGGGAAAGTTCCTGAACAGAACACCAATAGCTTATGCTCTAAGATCAAGAATTGACAAATGGGACCTCATAAGACTACAAAGTTTCTGTAAGGCAAAGGTCACCATCAAAAGGACAAATCAGCAACCAACAAATTGGGAAAAGATCTTCACCAGCCCTACATCCAACAGAGGGCTAATATCCAATATATATAAAGAACTCAAAAAGTTAGACCCCAGAAAACCAAATAACCCTATTAAAAATGGGGTACAGAGCTAAACAAAGAATTTTCACCTGAAGAACTTCGGATAGCTGAGAAGCATCTTAAAAATGCTCAACATCGTTAGTCATTAGAGAAATGCAAATCAAAACATCCTTGAGATTTCACCTAACACAAGTCAGAATGGCTAAGATTAAAAACTCAGGAGACTGGAGGTGTTGGCGAAGTTGTGAAGAACGAGGAACACTCCTCCACTGCTGGTGGGGTTGCAAATGGGTACAAGCACTCTGAAAATCAGTCTGGTGGTTCCTCAGAGAACTGGGCACGTCATATCTCCTAAAGTCAAAGTAAAACCTCCATTGTTAGGAAAGGGCTACATGTAATTGAGTTGTTGGCCAACAGGGCCAAACAACCTAGCCCAGGCTATTGGTTCCACTCCACAAGTTGATGGTAAAGCTCTACTGCTGAAGGTAAGACTTATTTATGCCTTCTAACATGGAGACGTCAAACTGGGGTGGAACTAGAAGCTTCACTCTTACTGACTGCCATGCATGGTTCTGGAAGATGCCCTGCACACTATCTGCACAGTACTGGAGGAAAGAGGAAATCATCACTGTCACCCAGCTATGAACTCTGCAACCTAAGACAGTGACTAGTCTACACACTATGCTGGTATAAAGGTGGCACAAATGTCATGGGGGCAGCTAATAAACCAGCCCGCCTACTTCCTAGGCCTAAGACCTATTATAAGGCCTTTTAATAAAAACAAACTAGATCCAGTTCTGTTCGTGATTACATCTGTTTCTCAAGGACTGAGCTATGCCCGCCTGCCATCTTAACTACAGATGGTTCTGCACTGCCTGTTCCAGGAAAGGACAAATAAGTCTTTGTTTCAAAACGTGGTTATGATCAGTCTGCTATGACCATCTCACAACCACGAGTTTGTTTCAGGAAGTTGTTATGATCACCTTGCTATGCTTATGTCCCGCCTATTTGCCTGCCAAATCCCTCCTTTGAAACCTCCCGCTCTTGAACTATAAAAACCCTTGTCTTACCCATGCCCAATGCTGATCTCTTGAACCCCATGGCTATCTAAGGAGAAATAGCTATGTACAAAAATAACAAAAAGGCTTCTTTTAATTAATTAGGCCATGATAATTTCGGTCGGTGGTCTCTCTCCTTGCACCTGTAGAATTAACAGTAACCATCTGCTTTTTGATTGATTTTAAGGCCCACTTCATGACATAGAACCCATATCTAATGTCACTACAGTAGGTGTGAACCTAAGACTAAATAGGACATGGACATAGGGAAGAAGAACATAGCATAACATACCACGATGCCCATAGATCAGTGCCTCCCCCAGCCCACATCAGAGAAGCTACTTCTGGCTGTAGATGGAAATAAACACAGAGATTCACAATGGACGATGTGCAGAGAGTGACAGATTTTGGAGCACTCAGTCCTAAATGGGATAATTGTATTGACCTCTCCCCTAAAGTCTTAGAGATATACAGAGAAGAGCAGACAGGAAGATTGTGAGAGCCAGATGTGATGGATACACAACCATCTTTTGAGGGAACAGGAAGGTGATGATCAGTCTTCCACACTGAAAGGAGAGTATGTAGTCTATGCTCAGAGAGACCTCAAGGTGCTCTCATTGAATTATCTACTGGTTAAAGAGGAGGCTTTGGTTTTCTATCAGTCGAAATTTTCTGGAATCCCTGCATCTCAGAAAGCTTAGTTTGAAATTTCCACATACCCAGGAGGGCCTGGTAGTCTTTGTGTGACCATAATACAGCCTTTTCAGAGCCCAAGAAATAATAGATATATAACCATAATAAATAATCCATAAAAACATTTCTTTTGTATTAACAGATATTTTCTATCTCTGAATACTTATTTGATCTTGAATGTGCTGAATGACATCTGCCTGTCAGTCTTTTAGGTTTACAGTCCTTTAACCCTCCCTACTATTCCAATACAACATACTGAACAAATACACCAGGCAAATATTCTAACCAAAATAGCCAAAATGTTTGCTTCTGGTTAAGTTTAGGTTTAAATCTTTAAATTTAAGAGTGAAACATAAGCAGGTTTTTTAAATAAATAATTTTAGAGAAAAAAAAGGTGCAAATTTTCATTGTTAGATTTCTTATTTAACTCACTCCAGACAACTTGTCTCCCATTCTTCATGTAAATAATAATAAAAATAAATTAAGAACTGAGTTGAGAAAATATGATCAGGAAATAAAAGTTTTAAAGATGGTAAAGTAATTTACAAGTATAAATAGAAATATTTAGCTTAATTCTTTGCACAGCTTAACTACAGATCAAAACTAGAAAATGATTGCAAGTTACATTTTTTTTTTACTAAAAACCAAATAATTTATCATATTCATCAGAAGGAAAACATTAAAAAAGAGATTTTGAGTTTTGTAATTATAGAAATCAGACCTCTCTAATCTACTATGTTAATTATTTTTAATGTAGGCATTGCATAGATCTAGGCTAAGCATGAACTAGAGCTCCAACTTTGGTATTAGAAACAATAGATGAAGTGTGGGGGAATTGCCATGCGGCTGGAAATCCAAGGGTAATGTTCGTAGCAGAAGCAGATATTAAACAGAATGAAGAACTTGGGAGTAATTGAAACTGTATTAAAGTTGAGCGGGTATCTTGTAGAGTAATGAGAATGGAGTTATGGATGCATTCCCAGGCCTGTGGCACATGATGGACCAGATTGCCCACAATGTCCTCTTTTAAGTGCATTGCTGTGTGGTCTTCATGTACAGTCTCCCTGTCATCTCCCATCTCGGTAACTCAGGGTGGCTCAGACTCGAGCGACCCTCTTCATTCTTCCATCTGATTTATCTCAACACTGTTCCATATGCAGGTCCTATTTATCTCATCCTCAAATTACATACCAAGAAAATATAATTCATTTTTACTCAAATTGCTTTGTGCTCTTATCAAAGTTGCAAAATATTTATTATAGCAATGATGTCTTTCTTGAACTCTTCCTGTAATATATTCTCCATGTAGAAGATTATCCTTCCAAAGCATAAAGAGGTGGGAGTATATAACTCAGTTGTTGAGGTTTTACCTCATGTGCATGAAGTCTTGGGTTTGATCCTAGCATTTCATAAATGTGGTGTGGCATCGCCCACCCATGATCCCAGGACATAGGAGTCAGAGGCAGGAGGACCACAAGATTAGTGTTTTCTTTGGCTACAAACATGTCAGGGCTAGCCTGCTCTGTAGTCAGTCCCACAGTGGAGCACATCCTCACAGCCTCCTCATCACTATGCTCATTTTGGTCTTACTTTGGACCTTCTACGTCTCTGTCTCTTGGCTTTGGTCTCCTTCCTCTCTCTGGAACATTCTCTGCTCCTACCTTCTCCACACCCCCTTCACAATCTTTAGCTTTTTGATCATTCACATTCCTTTTTCTCTTATAAGGGCAGCATTTAAGTGGGGCTGGCTGGCTGGTTCAGGGGTTCAGTTCCTTAACATCAAGCTGGGATCATGGCAGCATCCAGGCAGGCGTGGTGCAGGAGGAGTTGAGTTCTGCATCTTCATCTGAAGGCTGTTGGAGAATACTTGCTTCCAGTCAGTTAGGATGAGGATTTTAAAGCCCACACCCACAGTGACACACCGACTCCAATAGGGCCACATCTTCAAATAGTGCCACTTCCTGGGTCAAGCATATACAAACTATGACATTTCACATCCTGGCCCCCATAGGTTTGTTCAAACACATGTTTATGGGGGTCGTACCTAAACACAGCATAATAAAAAAGTACATTTAGTCCAACTTCCAAGGTCCCCATAGACTCATACAATGTTTAAAGTCCAAAGTTTAAAGTCTTTTCTGAGATTAACTGCAATCCCCAAATTAAGACAGGAAACCAGCTGGGCAAACTCTAAACTCTGCATCTCCATATTTGATACCAAAGCGGGTCTTCAGAGCACCAACTCCTTTTTCATCTATGCTGATTGCAGCAAACTTCTTTTCCTGGGCTGGTCCCAATTTCTATTAGCAACTTTCCTCAGCAGATATCCTATGGCTCTAGCATCTTGAAAATCTTGGAGTCTCCAAGGCAACTTCAATGTTACAGCTTCTTGTTTCAATGTCTGGGATCCACCCATGATCTTCTGGGCTCCTTCAAAGGGCTGACATCATTTCTCCAGTTCTGCCCTCTGTAGCACTCTATGCTCAGGTTGATCCACTCCACTGCTGCTGCTGTTCTTGGTGATCATCCCATGGAACTGGCATCCCCAATACTCTGGGATCTTTTTCTGAAACTAGACTTCACAAATAGCCTCTCATAGGTTCTCTTCATGATGAGAAGCCTCAATTCCTTTGCATGACCCCTTCAGTCCTGAGCTGTCAACTGCAACTGAGGCTGCATCTTCACCAATGGCCTTCTATGGCCTCTCACAGTGCCAAGCCTCAGCTGCTCTCCATGACCCCTTCGTGCTTCAAAACCTGTACCACCTGGGTGACTCTTATACATAACCAAGTACAGCTGCAGCTCAAGGTACAGGTTGGCTATCTCCGGAACACAGCTTCTTTGTGCTCTCAGAAAACACTTCCCAGAAGATTTCACCTCAGTGATGCTGGTCTCTTATCACCACTAATTTCTTAGCTTCTATCATTCTCATTCTTTATCTATCTAGTCTCCCAGTTTTCGGGTCCCATGCCACCGGCTCTTATGATGTCCCCACCATCCATCTGCGACAACCGCATTCATTCACTCTCCTTATTTATTACCTTGTTTATGTATAGCAAGGGAATTGCTATGCATTTGTGTTCATTAATTTACACACATATATTATTATAAATATTATTACAAAATTACAAATATTATAATTACATATTTGTACATAAATACACACATTTATGTACACTTGCTACTACTTTTCTCTGTCATTTGAGTGAGAACTTTGAGGAAACGATGATCATGTCTACATTGTTTATTTCTATATTAAGTAAAGGGCCTGGCTTATAAGTACAAAAGAATAAATGTACAGCTGGGCATGGTGATGCATGCTTTTAATTCTAGCACTCAGAGGCAGAGGCTGCTGGAACTCTGGCCAATGCCTTCCTGGCCTATATATTGTAGACCAGCAAGCATTACATGGTGAGACCCACAGTGAGATTCAATAAGCAAAACAATACAGGTATGATATTTATGACAGATGATTTAGTAAGCCTGAATTTATTATCTGTATCTAATGTTTAAGTATCTGTAGTGATACGTTTTTGAAGCATTCTCTACTGTCTTCCAGAGGATATGCCTTTACCAAATTAAGCCTCTGGAAAATTTAAATTCATTTGGGATGAATAAAAGAATGGAGAACAGGAGATGCAGAAAAGATGCAGAGCCCCTGTGGTCCACGTTTGAGGTGTCAGTGTCTTTAAGAATCTCAGATCCACACACTCTTCCTGGTCAGTACTCTTTGATCTGATTAATTTTACCATGTTTTCCCAATTTCTGTCACTAGCTGCTTTTGGGTAAAATGGTATCAGCACAGCAGTTGTACAAGCTGTTGTCTCCTGTCAAATGTGTTATTGTCCCTATTGTAGGCATGTAAAAACTTCATCTCTACTGAGCTACCCAAAGCTTGCTATCTGTTAACATGTCACCCAGGACAAATGACAAAGCCTTCGTCCTTCCTTGTCTGACTACTTGAAAGGCTGTTTAATACTGAACAACAAAAAAAGCTATGTCTGAATTCTTTGTTTAAAATTGTATTCTGTCACCTTTTGTGTCAAATAATCTCTTCTCTGTCTCTAACTATATGGAAATCTTATGATGTTCTCCATGGACAGAGAGGCAAGGGAAATGAATGCCAGTCAACTCTTCTCTCCATTTGTTTAAGTATTCCCCCTGGAGATGATCATTTACTAACAATATCCATAATTTTATACAGACAATGCAAATGTAAACTTCAGCTCAATCCCTGTGCAAATAGTTTACCACTGCACTTTATCAGATGCTTTATCTTGATTGTCAACGTGGCTGGATTGAAGAGTGCACAGGAAATCAGTAAGACTCAGGGCTGAGTGGGCCTGGTGAGGGTGTCTCCAGAAATTATTAACTAAGCTTGGGAGACTTGCCCTGAATATGGGCTATGCTATCCTGTAGCCTAAGGGTGTATTAGATCAGCAGTTCTCAACTTGTGGGTCTGAGCCTTTCACAGGGGTCACCTCATACCATTGGAGAACACAGACATTTACCTTAAGATGCATAGCAGTGGCAAAATCACAGTTATGAAGTAGTAATGAAAATGATTTTATTTGTTGTGGGTCACCACAACCTGAAAACTGTAACAAAGGGCCACAGCATTGGGAAGGTTAAGAAGCACTGGCCTAATAGTACAAAAGCAGAAGAAACAGCTGGCTGATACTGGCATGTTCTCTCTGGTTCCTGACTGCCTGAGGTAAGAAACTCTGCTCTAAATAACTCACCTCAAGACTTTGTCTTGATTTTAAAACAGGGATTTTATTGTGCAACTGAATTGTGTTGGTTGGGAATGAAAAAAAATAGAGAATAAGTTTTATTTGATAACTTTCAATGTCATTGTTGTAGCTATAAATTGATTGAAAACCAACATGCCAAATAAATTTTTGTTAATCTAAAGTATGCTAAGATAATGTGTTATTTAAACTAAGACATCCAGCAAATATTTTCAGGAGCAATTCAGGGGATACGCATGCACAAGATCTCCTTGAAGCTGGTTGCACATGTGATTGCATTTTTGAGCACCAGTTATAATTTAGTACTTTAATAAACAGGAGTCTTGTCTTGAATTCTAAGTTCAAGTTAGGCTATAAATATAGGGTATTATCATTTCATAGATAAGAGATAACACACATGTGTTCAGCAGAGAATTGCTTTCTCTTTTGAAGAGAAAGCAGAGGCCTGAGTCATAATGACATAGTACCTGAGCTGACGTCAAACCTGAACGTTCTTTTACTTCTAGCTCCTAACCTTTTTGCAAACCCACTGTTTTATGGGCTGCATTTGCATGCATACATGCAACACATTCATATGCATCCCTAAACAAGGGTTTTCTAGAAGCCACAGGATGCCAAATTAAAAGCCCAGTGCTGGAGGCAGGGTGCTTTCCTCTAGTTTTTGGTCAAGAGCATCCTGGAGAAGCCAGAGCATCTCTATCATCACGGCTCTTGATTACTCACCAGAGTAAGCGAGAAGCCATGCTTGGTGAGCTCACAGCCCCAGCGGGGAGCCTGCCACTATTATTTTGCTAAATGAACATAATATCGAACTTCCCTCTAAGTCTGTATCTCTCTACCCAGAGGTTAGCAGCTTTCAGATCTCATCAGAGTTGCCTTGTGCAGTGGACGGTGGTTAACAGAAATTCACAACTGGTCAACATGCAGAGAATACGTGTTCACAGAGGGCTCAGGCATAAATGTAAGATCCTGTTCTATCCCCATAAGGCTCAGGGACCACCGAGGAAAGGGCTGAAGAGAGCTAAGAGCCCAGTTCAGAGAGGATTGAGTGAAACAGGGCCTTCTGCACGTGACAGGAGCACTGCATTTATGAACTCACAGCTGCTATGGTTGTCTACACAAGACCTGCACATGATCAAGTCAGACAGCTTTCCAATGTGGAGGGGAGTGGGGGTGTTACAGGTACCACTCTTAGGTGAGGGGCTGTGGACAGTTGATGGTTTCTGGGGAAGGGAGAGTTGGGTTTTGTTTTTTTCTCTTTGATTGTGTGACCTCTAGCAAGTTGGTCATGTTCCAGGGGATGAGCCCACACCCAGAAGTATATGGGGAGCACACATTGGACTCAGTAGGTTATTTTTAAAAACAGAAAAGAAAAACAACAACCAGAAGCTGTGAGGTTGAAAGGCATGGTAACATGCAATGGAGCCAGGAGGGGTTAAACTGAGGGGGGAGACTGAACGTGATCGAAATACACGGAACACGCATGTGTAATCCTCAAGTAATTGATGCATATTGTGTTTAAATATTATACTAAACATATTTTATAAATATAAACAATGTTTATAATAGAATATAAATAACATTATATTAAGTAAATACATTAAAAATGGTTAGAAGTCTGTGCTTATTTTTTGTCAGTTTCAGTGGTCAGCCAAGGGATTGACATGCTATGTAAGTGCTATACACAGATAAAGTGACCATACTTCATAGTATATATAATTATATATGAAAACACTTATAAATATACATATACCTAGAGTGGCATAAATCCATGTTTGCCTGGGCACACGAGACAATCTAAATGAAATGTCATTCTGGTGGCAATGGATACAACTGACACCCACACCTTGGTGTCTAACTGTAGGAGAAATGAGTCAACAAACCCTGACAGGCAGCCCATAATGGCCCATGCATGCACAATAGCTGCGTCCGCATTTTACAACAGTAAGATCTGACTGCCATGGGAGACAAATGATGACGCAGTGCATGACCTGGCCAGCCAATCAGATGGTACCATCAACAAGGGGTGAGATGTCATGGACCAATGGGGCATGGGTGGACGCTATAAAGGCCCTCCCCAGTTCTGCAGTAAACGAGTCTGATTCCACTTCTCACCTGACTCCCGGAGTTGGTGTTGTAGCTTCTGTACCTTATTACTCCCTCTCCCCAAGGACTATGTCCAGGGGCTGTGGGCTAGGGAAACATCCAACTATTCTCAGTAAACATAATTAATGTTCCCTGCAGAAGGGACTGAATCTCCAAGTGTGATGAGAACTATTCCAAGTAAGTCTGGAGCGCACTGTGTAATGCTAGAAAATAAAGACCTTGGATAGGGAGAGAAAATGAGATGGGGCAGGGTGGGAAGAGAGAGACAGAAAGATAGAGATAGAGACAGAGACAGAGACAGAGAGAGAGATGAGGCAGACACAGACAAAGACACACAGATTATATGTGTGTGTGTGTGTGTGTGTGTGTGTGTGTGTGTGTGTGTGTGTATGGGCTCTGGTGGTATGCATTAAGGAGCATAGGAGCCAATTGAAAAAGTGTCTGAAATTGTACTAATATGACAATAGAATCTATAATGTAGGAGACCATTACAATTTGAAGTGTAAAATAAATATTCATGTGTTCATACTCATATAAATAAATGTACAAACAAAGTAACACATGGTGAAGAATTCCCAAATCTGAACCACAAAAGCATTCTAAATAAATGTAGATTTTCATCACCCAAGGAGAGAAACACGCAGGATGCTTGCAGTCTCCTTCCTATGTGCACAGTGTGAAAAGCAGGGAAGAGGAACATCACTGTAGGAAAACCTCTCTGACTCTACCCGGGCCAGGGCATGAGGGCCCTGGTCAGTCAGCAAGCCTAGTCATAGCAAGAAATCCTGCTGTCATGTACACTCACCATGTGGTCTTCCTCCCACTGAAGCCTAACTCGAGCCCTGCCACGGGCAGAAAACATCAGACAGGCTTTAATTACTGCACACAGTCAGCACCTGATGAGAACTACCCACGTCTCAGCAAGGAAGACTAAAGAGAGCTGGCCCAAAGGGAGGCTGGGGAGGCAGGGTACCAGATGCAGTATGGTGCCTGCACTGTATACTGGACTAGAAGAGAAGACAGCACAGGAAAACCAACATCCAGATAGACTACAGGCTTTAACTAATGTTCACCTATCAATATTGGCCCACTAACTATAATACAAGTTTCATAATGCAGTGAGGTAGTGGGTAGACCCAACTTCTATGATATATTCTAGGTAGACAGGATTAGGCTATGATTTTACCAAACTAAGAACCTTTGATGAAAACTGGAATACTTGAATTTCACATACTTCACAAATGATGTAACAATGAAGATGCCACAGAGGTCTACACGGATGGGCTTTTATGTTCTACTTAGTCCTTGGTATTGGAGAATGCCAGGTTGTAGACACTCGAGGAAATTCCCTCTTCAAGCCGTCCTTGCTTCCCTTCTCTTCTCACTTTGGTGTCTACAGACTTTCAAAAAAAAAAATCATAGAGGGCTGCAGAAACAGGCCAGTGGTTTTCCGCAGTACTGCTCTTGCAGAGGACTTGAGTTCAGCTCCCAGCACCTACAACAGTGGCTCACAACCACCCATAACCCCAGCTCCAGGGCCACCAGAGTGCTCTCATGTAGACTCCATGGGTACCAGCAACCAAGTGCACATAACAGCCTCCCCCACATACATAATTAAATAAAATGAATCATCACAAACTTCATAGAAATGTATATTGTTTACGTAGAGTATTTCTCACCCAAGGTAGAGTTCTTACCTCCCTCCACTCTGATGAGTCCTTTTTGTTTCCCTAGACCATTTTATTTCTGCTTCTAAGATATATACACACACCCTTTACACATCTATACAAAATCTAGAGACCACAAATGTGAGAAAGTATGCTCATTGTCTGAGACTTGGTTAATTCATTTAATATAATTATCACCAGTTACATCTATTTTTCCTATAAACAACTTATACCCACTCTTCTTATGGAAAATATATCTCACT
Organism: Apodemus sylvaticus; assembly: GCF_947179515.1. Lineage (NCBI taxonomy): Eukaryota > Metazoa > Chordata > Mammalia > Rodentia > Muridae > Apodemus > Apodemus sylvaticus. The sequence goes on from NC_067482.1 coordinate 8,476,997, forward strand.
GTATATTTGTATGATTTCTTTATTTATTGCCCTGTTGGGCACTAGACAGATTTTATAACTCGCTACTCTAACCACAGCGGCAGTGAACATGGGTGTGCAAGTGTCTCTGGGATATGTTGACTTGGGGTCCTCTAGATAAGCACCTAGGAGTGGGATAGCTGGGTCACATGGGAGATACACTTTTAGTTCATTCATGTATTCATTTTAAGATCAGTGCAAAATTACCGATTTCTTGATGACATTCTATACAAACTTAATTTCACTTCATCCCACATGAGGCCCTCCCACCCCTCGCCCCCATCTTTCGGGCCTCTGTCTGCTTGTTCTCCCCTTTCCAATTCCCTGTCACATGTGTTAGATGACCCTCCTCCCCTCCTTCCCCTTTTCCTTACAGCTCCTGCCCTCCCCCACCCCATCTTAGCCAAGAGTCCTCAGGGTTTGCTTTGGTGTATCCTCATGTGCTCAGAGCTCAGTTTTGGCAAGGCCAGATCAGGACAGATGCTCTTAGGAAGAATGTGTCAAGGCCAGGCACTGATCCTGCAGTGCCCCTCCTACCTATCAGGGCATCATGGCTAGCAAGTGACGTGTCTCAGCATTCATCTGCTGTGCAGTTAGCAAGAGAGCTTGTCATAGAATTAACATCTTAGATATTGTGTGACCCAAAAGAAGGTAGATTCCATTTGGAAGGAAAAAGAGGGGGTGCTGGTGATTGTCATTGGGTCCTGTCCAGGCAAGGAAACTTAGACCTTCTGCTGTGCTCTGCCCTTTGGTAAAGCTCAGAGGGCACACTGTGAAGCAAAGGCTCTGCATACATATGATGTGAAGACCTGTCTGAGCTGGTGTTCATGTGAAATAATGGAATTTAAGAAGATACTCCTGAAAATCTATAAGAGCTGTCTGAGCGTCTTTTTGTCATGACACTCCCCGTCAGAGACGGACCTCCTGGGTGTGATGGCGTTCGGTTAGCTTCCTTGGACAACATCTGACAGTTCTGCAACATTAAAAATATTCTCATTTGCATCTTCCTCGGGAACATCTGGAGAGGAGGGAAAAAGTGCCTGTGGAAAGCTGTTCAGCTCGCAGAGAACTGAGGCTGCGCAAACATTCCAGCTTCCCCTTGCTGGCCATCACTCCCACCCGATGTATTTATCCTTCTTCCTGACAAGAGAACAACATTTGGAATAGCTCAAGCTGCTGAGTTAATCATCCAGACGCCACTGGGACATTTTAAGCTGCGGGCCAACCCACCTCGCATGGTTTGGAAGCAACACAACCGCCAGGCTGAATAAGGCTTGCCCTGCAGCCTGTCCGGTTGTGTGTGTGTTGGGGGGAGGGCAGCTTGCTGCCCTTCACATTTCCTATCTCTGTTTAGAGCATCGGTGCCAAGGGCAGAAATGTGCCAGGATTTCAGTGAGTCAGTGGCTTTGACTCCATTTCAGCTCTAAAAATATTGTTCCCTAACACGGGCGCACACCTCCCCTCCTCCCCCTCAGCTCGCCTTGTGATTTTACCGTGTCCAAGCACAGCAGGGCTGCCAAGCTAGCTGGGCCCTTGTCATCTTTGAGTTGGGGGCAGAGCTGCTGAATTTAATCTCTAGACCACAGCCCGTTTCCCCATTCCTAATATCTACCCAAGGGCCCTAAAGTCTATAACTACTCACTTCATGGACACCACGCCTCTCCTGCTTTACATGTGGTACCAGGCGAGGCCTGGCCTTGAGATCTGATGGCCATGGGCTGTCTCTTGTCTTATTTAAGTACATAAATGTACATCTTTGCTTTACTGCACAGTAGCGGCGACTTCACGCTCATAGCGCATTTATATTCAGATCCAAAGTCAAGTCCAAATGGGCAGATAAAATGTCTGGAACATGCCTTCCTCACAGTATAAATTCCCCACTGCCTGGCTGAGGGAAAGCAGATACTGATTTGACATGAAATGGAAATTAACGTGCTTTGGAAGTTCTTCGCAGACTTGCATAGCATAGCATAGTTAAAGCTTTGTTTGGGAAGCCTGGGTTATCCAGTTGCTGATTCAGACTCCTACCTTGTTTGGTGAAGTTTAATGAGTCAGTTTGCACCATCAGATAACTGCAGACCAAGATTCCTGGGGCATCACTTGGGCAAAGAGTGACAGGTGCTATGACCACATTTCCTTCTATGGTGACAATGACATGTTTAAAGATGTTCTTGGATGAATTTCTCGTTTCTCTGTTGTCCCAATTTCTCCCATCACCCTTGACTCCACCACTAAGGCATCATCATTTAATGTATCTGAATTCGAACATTAGAACATATAAGGCTGGCCAGCTCTTTGCTGTTAAAAAATGGTCCCTGGGTTTTGGTTCATTCCAGCTAGCTGTAAAGGTCTTCACCCAACCATATCCTCTTGTCATGGAAAGGCAGGAAAGGAACTAACGCAGCCGAGAGGACTGTTTTCAAAATCAATCTGTCATGTTTAAAGGAGATCCATCCTTTCCAGGTGGCACACACAGTCCTTTGAACCTCCGTCTTCCCCAGTGCTCCTCCATTTTTTACACACCCAGGAGAGCTTCCAGGTGCCCACGGAGCTAACGAAAATAGATGGCTTTTTCCCCTTAATGGGGTTCACTTTGATTTTCTGTCATTGTGGTCAATGACACAAGACCTGCTCTAGTGTCTGAACACTGGAGGAACATCATTTTCCCTCACGTCCCTTGAGCTGCATTGTGTGCGATCACATGTCAGTCCTGTGTCCGTCAGGGCTGTTCCTGGCCCTACCATGACAAGATTTCTCAAGTAAGTAATGTATGCATGATTGAATAAACAAAGATGTTTCCCTCTTCTGAAACCCTTCTAGACTATGAAGGAAAACCATGTATTCATGTGCTTATATTTAATTAACAAAAGATAACACATGTATTTAAAGTATATGATAGATATGTTGGCCTATAATATGTCATAGAAAGATTAGATCAAGCTCATTAGCGTGTCTGTTTACCTTCTTACCATTTATTTACTTGTATTAGACAAAAATGTCCTTGGGGAGAAACACTTAAAGAGGGTTCTGGGCCCCTGTTCCCTCTTTTTCTTCCCTTTGCCCTCTGTTTCTTGTTAGGTAAACAAGTTTGATCTGTCACATGTTCCTTGGCATGCTACGGTACCTTGTTACCAGTTCTAGAACTACTAATGAAAGGATACCCGGAGAAAACTGTCTGAAACCACGATTTGTAGTTCTCTTTTTCTTCTTATAAATGTATTGTTTCAGGTCAAACAGATCAGCTGACACAGATCAGCTGACACAGATTACTGGAAACAGGAATTCATGCAGCCTGGGTTGGTTTTAAACTTCATACTCAGCAGAGTTTAGCTTTGAGTCCTTGATTTTTTTTTTTGTCTCCCTCTCCTAAATGCTGGGGTTGTAAGCATGTATAAGCATTCAGCTCAAACTGAATGTTGAGCTGGTTCTTCATTCTTCCTCCTAGAGAGAAAAGTCCCCTTGGTTCATGGCTTTCAGGCGGACTGCAGCTAGCTGTCCTTAAACCAGGTAGCAGTTGTGTATCAGACTCAACTCTTGAGTTTAGCAAACCAGGTAAACTAAGGCAGATGCCTCCTATACTGTTAACAGCGTGCTCACCGAGTCACAGCACCTGTTGTTTTGGATCTCTAAGGGTCACATGTTTAACATATAGCACACAGTAGGCATGGAGTTGAACGTTTCCTATGCTTTGATTCCGTCTTGCCTCAGTGACCACAGCAGGAACAGATATTTTCAAAGAGCTCTTAGACTCAGTGGGGCACATATTGTCATAAAGTCACCAGTATGAGGGAATCCCATCTTTGAATTCCAAAGACAAAGCCCTTGTTCCTTCCACGGCGCTTGCCCTTTCTTCTCTGCCCACCTACACATGAGTGAACACACAGAGTGGAGGTACATGTGAAGTCAGCAGGGGAAGAGAAAAGTGGGCTGTTTAGACTCTATTGATTTTCAAACTTGAAGCTGAGTTTTATGAAAAGGGGGAAAAAAACGAGAAAGTAAAGCATTTATTCCTTCCTTGGGACTCTTCTGGAAAGCACAGAAGTTCACTCCCTTGCAAAGGTCACCGAGCAAACCTCTGAAATGTCCCTAAAGGTGTTTGACCTTGACTCCCGCATGCTTACTAAGAAAGTATGTAGCGCACTCAATATTTTGGACAAGGAGGCCATCTTTGTGCCATGGCGACATCAGAAGTGTGGGGAATATCGTCTGTTCTGTGCCTCTTCCCATCATTTGGAAGGTACGCCTTGCTGGCAGATAGGTGTGGCAGAGATAGCTGCTCCTTAAATGCTTCTGAGAAATGCTGCCAAGAAGCACACTTACATTGTTTAAAGACCTTTTAAAAGAGAACCCTCCCCCTTGAGCACACTCTTGGCTGGTAATCTACATTGAACTATCTGCTGCTATATTTCTTGGAGACATTATTTAAAATCCTTTTAAAGTGCAGTTCTTCCTTCTTCCCAATGATGGATACCTGTGAAGGGCTTAATAGTACTGAGGAGGGGCCAGAAGAGGGTGGCTGCTACTTAAAAGGATTTAAAAGAATGTTGCAGCCATATTTTATGCCCCCATGCCTAAAAGCCCATAGTAATGTGGAGGGGAAAAGCCATGGCTTCCTTCTCTGGGCATGAATTGCAATATACTTCTAGGTTTTCCTTCTCTTCTTGAAGAACTGTCAAGACCACTGACTGGTCAGTCCATAGTGGCTTTAACCTAGAGCAGTGTCCATCTAGAGAGAGTGGAGATGCCTCTTAACATTTTTGAAGTAGAAGCTGAAAGTGCAAGTTCACACAGATGTCCCAAAGAGTCATGCAGTCTGACCAGAAGGCAACGAGGATTTGTGTAGGTCATTTTGTGTAATGATGTATTTTCACATACAATATACATGCTATAATTCACGCTATATAGACATATATACAGCTTATATTAGATGCATATATTCTCTATGCACATGCATTTCACTGGACTTCCGATAGCTTGATAGAGTGACACACATGGCTAGTATTGGCTGAGCACAGTGTTTAAGGTACCCCTCTTAAACTTCACATGCAGTATGTCATTTAATGCTCATAAGAACTTCACATGCAGTATGTTACTTAATGTTCACAACAACATTGTGAGGTACGCATTCTTGCTATCATTCTCTTGCAAATGGAAAAATGGAGGCACAGAAAGACAAGTCCCTCTGCTGCTGAAAATGACAAGCTTGATTCCCATTCTGCATGTGGTTGTTCATCCAGAGTCCGAGTTTATAGGCATTCTGGTATGAATTGGATATGGCTGCGTGTCCTGCAAGGTTTCAAGTGTTGAAATTGAATCTCAGCAAATATGAGGACAGTGGACATTAAGACAGCCATAGTGCCTAAGAGGTATGGCCTTTGGGGGTAAGGTATTTGGGATTAAATAAGACCATCAGAAAACTGTTTCATGACTGAGTATCCTAGTAGCTTTGCAGGAAGATGGAGAGGAAATACTGAAGATGCATGTACAAATAAAGGTATGCCTTGACTCTCACCATATGATGTGCTGAGATACCTAAAGCTTTTGGCTACAAATCACCAAATGTAGTTCTCTGGTGGTTTGAGTGTGAATGCCCCCATAGGCTCATATTGCAATGTTTGGTTCCCAGTTGGTAGACTGTTTAGTAAGAAGGAGGTGGGCCACTGGTAAGCTTTGAGTTTGAAAAGCCCACAGCAGGCCCAGTCTCTCTCCCTCTCTTTTTCTCTGCCTGATGCATGTAGGTAAAATGTAAGGTCTTAGTCACTGCTCCACCACCATGCCTGCCTGCCTGCTTTCACATTTCCTGCTGGTCATGGACGAACCAGTTGAAATTTAAGCAATGAAATTCTTCCTTTTCTTGCCTTGGTTGTATTGTCTCTTCACAGCCACAGAACAGTAGCTAACACAAGCCTCTTGCCTTTGAACGGGAACTGTGAACTCAAAACAGTTTGGTATTGTGTTATCAGCCACAAAACATATTAATACAATTACCCCTTCCTGACTGTCCATTTAACAGGAGTCTATATAGTTGCCAGAACTGTGCTCACACAGTGTCTGTTCCTCTTGTGATTTCTATCTGCTGTAACTTCTTTACTGAGCAGCACTGACAAGTCTCTTTATACTGATAAACATTTATAAGAGACCATTGTGGATTTAGTTCTTTTTATAACAAACAAACAAACAACAACAAAAACCCTGGGTGTGTGCTTGTTTGGTCTGTATATTATCTGAGATTTCCAAAATTAAAGAAACATTGAGCATTTAAAGCTTAAAAAAAAAAAACGAAAAGAAACTAATGATTATCCAATAAGTAACTTTATTATCCATATGAGATCATTACAACTCACGCTGAATAGAGGCATGCCTTTAAGTGACACATCTGATAACAAATCCAGCTATGCTTCTTCTCCTCTGGCAGGGGGTGGGGGGTGGGGGAGTGAGGGGTGTGGGGTGGGGTGTGGGTGTCACCCCTCATTCAACAGCTTGCAGCATATAATGTCCCACTGTGGCCAGAGCACCTGTGCTTAGACAAGCGTTATATTCTGGCCACTGACATAGTAACAGCTATGCTCTGAGTAGAGTTAGGAAAGTCATTCATACCATGCTATTTGTTTGTTTTTGAATCTCCTTCATTCCCACAGGAAGAAAGAGAAATACAGGGTTAAAAACTTATTCAGAGAAGACCAACTCGGGTCATTTATTCCTGTGTTTCTTCATGAGAAGTAAAAAATTCCTGTTTCAAGATGCTGAAATGTGAATTTGCTCATTATGGTACAATAGGTGCAATCAGTTTGTTTCTCTGTAAAGTCTTCCAGAATAGTCCCTAAAATAAGACCTATTTATTCTAAAATGTATTAAACTAATAGCTGTAAAACAAAACAAATTTATTTTGACAGATATTTAGAAAATAATTTTCTTTCTTGTTATATTTATTCATTTATTATTTATTATTATAATAATTCTTTATTACTTTTTGGGAGAAGTTCGTGCAAAGTATTTTGATCATATTAATTTTTTTCCGCAACTGTTTCCAGATCCATCTTCCCCATCCTTTCCCTAGTATAGAGTAACGTCTGAGGAATCAGAGCTGTGCAGGATCCTTTTATGTTTGTTGTCAGTAGACAGATAATATCTTTCAGAAAGTAACATTTCAGCAGAAATCTAACTATAAAATAAAACAAAGCTGGAAAACCTGCCCAACTTTGAGTTTTCTTCTTTAAGTTTTTACAAAGATCTATTTTATTTAAGAATTTATTTTATTTACAAATGTATCCATGAGAGTTTACCTGCAATACCCATGGAGGCCAGAAGGAGGCATTGGATCCCTTGTAACTGGAGTCAGAGACTGTTATGAGCCACCTTGTGGCCACTGGGAATTTTACCTAGGTCTTCTGGAAGAGCAGTCATTTCTTTTAATTGTAGTGCCATCTCTCCAGCCTCCTCTTTCTCCTCCCTCCCTCCCTCCCTCCCTCCCTCTCCTCCCCCTACCCCTCCTCCTCCTCCTCTCCTTCCTCCTCCTCCTTCTCTTTTCCCCTTAAGCTCTTTGAGTTCAGTTTATGAACTCAGCTTTGGAAATAGGCATGCCCCGGAGTGTGGTCAACATACCATGGGTCACTTCATAAAAGAAAATGGACTTTCCCTCTTCTAGAAACTATCAAACTACAAAAGCTCACCAGGCGGTGGTAGAATGTCATGACCACCTCTCCCCTCTCTGCGCTGGCATTTTGCCTGGCTTGAGCTTACATAGGTCTGACTCATGATGCTGTAATCACTGTGAATTCATATGTACAGCTACTCTGTTGTACACAGAAAGCCATATTTCCTTGAAGATACTTACTACCTCTGGCTTTTACAGTCTTTCTGTACTTTCTCCCTCCCCTAAAGATCCCAGATCCTTATGGGGAGTGGCTTATGGCAGACATTTTGTTTTATAATTAAGTTTTTAACTTGAATATTACTTCCTGAGAGATAATATTTACCCATGACAATGAACACAAAAAATGTCCTTTCTAATTGTTCACACTCTGTTCATGTCTTTGAAATAAACTTTTTTTTTTAACCTATTGCTTATCTTCCCCCAATAAAATGAAAATTCCGTGAAACTAAGCCTATTTAACATCTGGAGTCTAAGGTTCTTCTTAGGGATACCCGATGAGTCTAAGTATTCAGAGAAAGCCTTGAGAGCTGACTTTAGTTGTCTGAGCAAGGAGAAGATACTTTCCAAGGAAAACACGGAGCGTGGTGAAAGTCTAGAGACATGGATGTGTGCAGTTCTCCATATAATCAGAGCGGTCCGGATTAACTGTAGCTTAGTCTCACATTCATAGTGACAACAGATCATGCGCCTAGCGGTTGTTGTTATTTCTGCTGTTGTTATTGTTGTTGTAGGTTCTTGGTTCCCAGTTGGAAGGTTATAACTATCACACTTTCAACTTCTTTCAGATCATAGTTTGAAAGCAACTGCCTTTGGGGAAGGGGATTCTTTGGGTAGTATGGAGGGTAAAGGAGACGCAAGAGCAGAGGGAAGCTGGGGGTCCTAGAGAAGACGTGTGCCTAACGGTCCAGGAGGGATGTGAAGATGGGTACAGCCAGGGTAGCAAGGGTCAGAGATAGAATTCAGCACTGGTGGGGAGAGATATAATGACATGGCTGGTGGGCTGTGTTGATCCTGTGAGCATATCAGGTGAGAAAAGGAGTCAAGGGAAAATGTGTGATCTTCAGATCCCATGACAGATGACACGCAGTGCCAGGTTGGAGACAATAGGAAGAGATGCAGGCTTAGAAGAAGACAGAGTCCTGGACACATGAGCAGGGAGATGTTAGAGGCTCCACTTAAACGTAATTGCAGGAAAAGTTTGTCTTGGACAGTCTTCCCAAACACATCCCAGACACCCAGTAAACATGACCCTACCTCAGTAGACAGTGATCACTTTTACTTTTAAACAACCATCCATATCTGTGTACTTAACTGCTAAGTGGACACCATGGTGAGCTAAAATAAGCACCTTTTCCTTCCTCCGTTGACGCTGCAAAGCCCAACTGGGCAATGACAGTCGTGAGATGATATTTCATGTTTTAAGTCCTTGGCGGTGAAAGGGAAGGGATCTACTTTCTGATTATTTTGACACTGACGATTTCTGAGCCAAATAATTTATAGGTATGAAAATGAATGGATAGATGAAGCACATGAGTTATGAAGATAAACTCAGGTATATAATCTCAAGAGTGCCTTATAATGCCCAAGAGGCACAGGGCTGCTAATGCTTGCTGACACTAAACCACCAGAGAAGTGGGGACTGCAGCCCCTGGGTCCCCTGCAACCCCTGGGCCAGACCGTTCACAAGGAACAGAGCTCCCTAGTTGGCTGTTCTAAGACCCTACTCTGATCATTTGGAGAGAACTCAATGTGTATTTCCAACTGTGTGCCAATTCTGAAAATTTACTAGAACAGGAACCCTACAAAGTTACAAGCTCCCCTTTATCAACTTAGCTTTATAGGTCCTACCATCAAAAAATGTGTTTTAAACCCAGCCTAATTTTTAAATTTTAGCCTCTAATTCCCTTCAGTGTAGACTATGAGATCCCTCAAAGCCTATGAATAATTTTGTGTTGACTAGACTTATCTTGCTCATTCCTCACTAAGCTATCAGCATGTGTGTGAGCGCTCATGTATATATGTTTGTATGTCTATGCACATGTGTTTGTCATGTATGTATGTTTGTATGTGTCTATGCACATGTGTTTGTATGTGTGTGCAAGCACTTGTGTTTGCATGTGTATGGACATGTATACTCACACATATATGCAGATGCTCAAATGTATCATGTATGTGGAGGCTAGTGGGAATTCTCCTCAGTTGCTCTCATCTGAGTTTTGAGACAGTATTTCTCGCTGACCCTAGAGCGTATTTGCTGACTTAGATTGACTGGCCAACATCAATCCTTTGTCCCGGTCGCCCCAGGGCTGGAGTTACAAGTGCACACCAGAACACATGGTTTCCACGTTGAAGTTGGGGATAGAAGCTAGGTCCTCACGTTTGTGCAGGAAACGTTTTACTGAGCACATCATCTCCCCAGCACATCACCTTCCTAAGGAGAAGCACAGCACCATGGAAACACACTGGGCTATCTTGTGTCGAGCATACCCCAATGAATTTAAGGATCATTGGGTGTTGGCATCATTTGCTTGCTATCATGAGTCTTATATGCACAATGGTTGTCAATCAACTGTCCCTCCAGCCCACGATTCGTGCATTTTAGGATCTCACTCACCTTGGAAGAAATACAAAACCATGCTTGAGATCCCGAAGCAGAGTGAAGAAGGGTCACTGAGAAGAAGACTTTGATTGAAATTTATTGTGAAAAAGGCTGTTTCAGTGGAAACGTGTCATCTATTTTTCTTTAGCTCAAGAAAACACCAAAGTCCTCTATCTCATTAGGAACAATTGAGAGGCACTCACAACAGGATAAAGTTTGCATTAGAGCGGACATGCTTGACCTTCTATTGAGCGCAGCTTTCTCAACGTAACTGGAAAGGATTGCTTATGACAGCAGCTTGTCTCCACTCCATACCAACAGTTATTCATCTGCGTCTGCTGTCCATGTGGATACGCCATCCCTGCAGGACAGGACAGGCTTAGTTGTGCTGCCAAAGGCTCTCCTAGATGATGGGAAGCACAAACTTCAGTCCTAGTTTTGTTTTCTGAAACCCAAACCAATACACACTTTTATTAATTATTTAAGAAGTCCATACAATGCTCTCTGATCACATTGACCCCCAGATCTACCCACATGCTCCCTCCCCACCCACCTCCATTTTCCTGTCTTCTTTTTCTTGATCCATCAATGTTATCTGTGTTGCCCATATACTCCCAAGTATGAGGATGTCCACTGCAGCATAGCCAACCCCCCAGGAAACATAGCCTTACAGAGATAGAATCTCCTTTCCCTGAAGCCATCAACTGTCCATGAATCCACAGTTAGGGGTGGGTGCTTATGAGCCCCTTCCCTCCCCATGCTGGAGTGTTGACTGGCTTCATGGTATGCAGCAGCCATGGCTGCGGTGAGATCATGTTTGCAGAGGTCGGTGATATTCAGAGGACAGTTACACTTCAGCCATCCTCTGCCTCTTAGGGTATTTCTCTGTCCCTTTCCATGATAGGCCCCTGAGCCACAGGGGCGAAGGAGTGTCACTTATAGGCCCCATTTGTGACTGAGCACATCACTGTCACCTGCTCTTTGCACTTTGACCAATTGTGAGTTTCGGTGTTAATCAACGTCTACTCCACGAAGAAATGTGCCTTATGAGGCAGGTCTTATGAGAGCCGCACCAATCTACAGGTAAAGAGGTTGGAATTTATAGGGCAGTCGGACCCTGTGTCCTTTTAGCAGAATCTTAGTCATAGGTTAACCCCTGAAGCCTGTGAGTTTTCAGCCCTGGGTCATTTCCTGAAGCATTTACATATCAAGTTCTTGTACTATAAGTTCCTTGCATGGAACAAGTATGTATGTCTCATCCATTACCACTTAAGCAACAAGGGCATAGAAAATATTTTCCCTACATTGTAATTATATATCATCTGATACATGTTGTCTCAAGTCATATGATACATACTAACTTCTAAATGAGTGAACTGGGGATTGGAGAGATAGCTTAGTAGTTAAGAGCACTAACTGTTTCTTCTAGAATTGAGTTCAATTCCTAGCAACCACTTGGTGGCTCACAACCATCTATAATGGGATCTGATTCCCTTTTCTGGTATGTCTGAAGATAGCTACAGTGTACTCACACACATAAAATAAATAAGTAATTCTAAATGAGTGAACTATTCATTATTGTGTATGCAGGATTAGTAAGGAAAGTTTTTACTAATTTATAATAATAATTCACACTCTTGGATATATACATACATATATATGTATACATATATACTTATATGTCTATATATATACATATATATATATATATATATATAAAACACCCATTTATTTAAAATAAATAGTTTCACAGATTGATATTAATATGTAGTTTTAAACATGGTATATTTAGACTTGAATATGAAACAGTCATCTTAAAATTAGATTTACTAAAATTTGTGAAGTCATTTTAGCCTAATTGTGACATATTCTGTATTATTACAATTATAACGTCTACAGTTAGATTTACAAAGCTGCAGTCTTTTGTTCAGAGAAAATATCACTGGCAAAGGCTAGTCTTCAAGTTTCTCATAGTGAGACTGAAGATCTGTTAGACACAGATAGTCATCCTCTAATCAAAGGTAGGGAATCACACTTCAGTGTTTCCAAGGACCTCAGGATCATTTAACCTGCACCCTCTGGTTACATCACTGATGCCTATTTGTATAGTCAGCTCAGCTGTTTTACTCTGATGATGACAGTTTCTGAGGACTGCCTTAAACCGATGATTTTAGAAGGTTTATTGTAAATGAGATTCCTTGTTGCCAAGGCCTTTTAGGAGACGTTAGCATTGTGTAAGCACTCTGTGGGTGCCACATCTGGGCAGAAGCTACAATCTTTGTCCTTCTGCCACAACCACAGTATGCAGAGTGAGACCAGCATTACACAGATGCAGGTGGATCTCTCTGCTTCTCTGCTGGACTGTGGTGTCATTCCATATAAAGCAGGAAGGACGTGGTGTCATCCATAGTGTGCTCTGTTGGAATTACAGTGAAGGGTAAGAGGAACAAGCCAAGGTGATGGTGCATTGAGCCCCCTTCTTCTAGAACCTTCTTGGCACATACCCAGGACCCTTGTGTATTAGTTGGCAGGACTCCCCAGTTTCAGCGGGGACAAAAGCCTTAACTTCCCGTCAGATTTAAGGCCCAGGCTGCTGTATGATAGATTCTCCCCTAATATCATTAGCTGCACAGGCTGCTAATTGTAGTGGCTACTAATCCATCTCAACAGCCAGAATGATATTAGCTTTCAATAGGATTTACATACATCCAGGCTTGTTTCTGCATCGGCTAGCAATTAAAGTTTAAACTGTTGAGCATGCAGCTTGTATAGGCTAAGTAATATTTAATACCATTAACAATGCATTTCCCTATTTGCCTCTAAATCTCTTTACAGGCTCATCAATTCGCTATCACCTTTGTGTGGCACAGCCGACATTAGCTCTTAGCCTAACAGCTTCCAGAGGAGGGCACTGCCACAGAGAGAGGAGTGGAAATGCCAGCTGCACACGTCAGAGTCGGGGCACAGTTTATATTAATATTTCCATCCTCCCTCCGGGCACCTTCCACTTGCTCTTTCTCACACATGCTCTTTTGAGGAAGTGTGACAGTTTATCCTTTCAGGTCAAGTTTTGAAAGACTAGAAATCAACCTATTTGGATTTAAATGTCTGCAGAAGACAAACATTCCCAAAAAGGTTGTTTGAATCATTTCAGATCATACATGGAATCCAATTCTTTCAGGGTTTCAGTGTAAGCTAGGTTAAGCGGTCTTGACTGGCTTGTTCAGCAAAGATGTATTTGTATGAGATAGTGTGAGGTCAGGCTAGAACACGATATAGTGTCTTTGCATGATAATTTCCATGAGGGTTTCTTTGTCCCATTTACAGCCACATCCTTAAGTGTCGATTTACAGGAAGGAACAAGTATTTGTAGAAGCCATGATGCAGGGGGAGGGGGTTATTGAGTGCTGACAATTCAAACTTCCTGATCTGAGCCCCAGGCCCTTATTGCTTCCTCCCTTGTTCATCATGATATCTACACCTTCTCCTCTCCTTGTTTCTAGACCATTCACTCATAGGAGGACAAGCCAGGGACAGGGAGGAATTTGGATAAAGAGGGGATAAAAACCATTTCGTAATCATTCTGCAAGAAAGGGGTAGCCATCGGGACAGACCACTGGTGGCTTGTTTAAGCATTTCTATTCTTCTGGTTCAGGAATTTTGACATGGTTGTCCAAGTTGGTCAATATCATTGCTGGTTAGTCCGGCAGAACTTATTAGAGGAGGGTGTATTTGTTTCCTCTGACTGTTGAAGCAAAATACTAAGAGCTGGGTGGCTAGGAAAATTGTTTCATAGTTCCATGGACTGCGGGCTGAAAGAGACGGTCCGTGGTCACAGACAACACCAAGGGCCAATCCTAAGTGTGGAGTTAGCTAGTCATCTTTGTCATGCCTTGGCTTATTGAACAGTCACTTCAGCCACTCCTGACTTCTCCCTGTCTTTATCCAGTCTTACTTCCCTGTGTGTCTGTCTCTGTATTCAAGTGGCGCTGTGTTTGAAAGACAATAGTCATATTCAATTAGGGTGCTCCTTAATGGCCTCATTTTAGCCTAACTTCCTTTAAAAGCCTTATTTCAAAATAAGGTCCTTTTCCGACATATAGGAGGCATGGGTATAACATATCCTTTTGGTAGAACACAATTTAACTCATCAGAGAGAGTCATGTACCTTCTGAAAAATGGTAATGGGGTGTTTTCAGACCTGAAAAACCTTTATCCTTGAGAAACAGAATAATCCATATTCTCTGGACATGGTAGTCAATAATAATTGAATTATTTTTCTCATTTCTTGGGCCCTGCCATCTTGTATTTCCCATATCAATTGACTTTTATTATATAATATTCTCTAACTATTTCTCTGGTTGTTCCTTGTGTTTAATCATTTCTCTTTCTCATTTATCCCTTAAATTTGGCTATTAGAATTCTCCAGAGAGAAAGAACGCCCACGCACCCCAAAAGATACACACAGAGGCATTTGTCATTTACGTACAAAGACATTCGTTCAGCAGGTTTGGATCATACAGTGGCAGAGTCTGGGAAATGCCAGGATCTATTCATTGGCAAACCAGAGGCTCAGGGTAGCAGTCTTCCAGAACGTGGCAGCAGGCTCAAGAATACAAGGAGATAATGGTAAAGGTCCCATTTTGGATCCAAAAGCCAAACTAAAGAATCAGGAGCACAGGAGCACACATAAGGACAGGAGAAGACAGTTGTCCCCATGTAAGTGGGGGGGGGGAACTAGTCTTCTCCTACTTCTCATTCTGGGGGCCTCCAATGATTCAAACGATGCACACTTCTTTGATGAACCAATTGGTCTTACTGACAAGGAAATACCCTAAAAGACATCACTCATTGCTTCTACAGCACAGGGATCATTGAGCCTACTGTATGTAACACTGGTCCTCTGACACAGCTGGATGGATTGAGTCTAAGATTTAGATATGTTTACCCTGAGCAGGTTGACTAAGGGTCATATTAATTCATTGTTACTTCATTTTGAAGCAATTTGGTGTTCACATAGCGTTGCAGGATTTTCCCCATCCAATCACATTAGGGCAGTGGAAGGCCTGTGATTGGATAGGGAAAAGAATGCATCCAATCACATTAGGGCAGCAGAAGGCCTGTGATTGCATAGGGAAAAGGATGCAGAGTCGAGGAGAGAGAGGAGCATCTCAGGGTGGACAGAGGAACCAAAATGGCTGCTGACGTGAACCCGCATGGTGTTTTCCAGCCACGAGTAGCTATGATTTTACAAGGTTAGAAATATTGGAATAAAACTTTATCATTATCAATTGGCTCTGAAATTATTGTATTAGTATCTTGTAAATTGTGATTTTATTGATATATAAATCTGACTGGTTAATTAAGCTGTAAGGGTCATGATTCTACTGGGTTGGGTTACTGGATATTGTGTTATGCAAGCATGAGGTTGGCGGTTCCATTTAGTTACTGGAATGTGGGGTCCCTGACTACATGGGTTTATGGCTGAGGAAGAGCTAGTGGCTCCAGGGACAAGGCAAGAAGAGCTGGAAACGCAGCAATCGGGCCCCAGCGGAGTCTGGCACTGCAGAGTGGGCAGGCTCGTTTTTAATAATATTTCCCTCAACAATATAGAATTAGGGATAAATGTAACCTTAGCTCTTCTTTCTATGGATGTATATTTTGCTTCAAAATACAAAATCCTACAGCCATCCTCGAACCCGGTTTATACCAGCCAAGCTTGGATGCACTGGATTGAAATGAGTGTGTCCACTTACCTTTATATAAATCTTTCTCTCTTTGAAAACTTTTTTTTTGTTTTGTTTTGTTTTGTTTTGTTTTGTTTTGTTTTGTTTTCCGAGACAAGGTTTCTCTGTGTAGTCCTGGCTATCCTGGAACTCACTCTGTAGACCGGGCTGGCTTTGAACTCAGAAATCTGCCTTCCTCTGCCTCACAAATACTGGGATTAAAGGCCTGTGCCACCACTGCCTAGCCGAAAGCTTCTTTACTGAAGTTTTAATAAGCTTACCAATCTTGATGACTTATAAGACGTTAGAAGTTCATCTTAGAAGAACAAAATGTTCCTTGAAATGATACTTAGCTTGTCCTCACGAGCTACCTTTACCCATAATTCCATGAAACAGAAATCTACAAGTAAGTACTCCTGATGTTTACTAGTTAAACTTTTAAAACATAAAAAAAAAAAAAAATCTCTTTTCCTTGTGTGGTCAGCTGCCCCGCTTTCACACAGCAGGCAATGGCTCCATGCGGAGGCCCCCCGCCCAGGAGAGACTTGGTCAGGCGAGCGGCTTTCTTCGTGCTTCTCAGTAGATGAATTAGCCGTGTTCCGGGGTCATGTTAACTTTGCCATTTTTGTACAAAATCACTTAATAAATTGATTGGCACCTTATCTGGGTGTCAGTGTCGCTCCACTTTTAGAGATGTCCAAACTGTTTAAATATCGAAAACAAACCGTGGAGGACGACTTGGTGAGGAAAGACTCGCACAGCCTGCTGAAGATCAAAGAAAGACGGATGACTGTGGCGGGGTCCATCCGACAGCGCCAGAGAAGAAGCTAGGTGTTTCTGTCAGCCCAGTGCCAGACTTTCAAGGCTGACCTCACCACACAGTGAATGTGGAGGCTGTAGAACCAGCGCAAGCACCTACGGAAAGGCCCACATTTGAGCACTAGGAATGTGCCGGTTAGAACAGGAACGTAGACCTGCGTCACAGCAGAAAACGAATCAGCCTCCTTCTGGGCCAGTCACGGCAAAACAGAACACTTGAGGTAGACAAACGTTCAAAGTAGAAAGTAAAACGTCACATTAACCATATGACACCTCCAGCTGGCATGGGAGGGCATTTCAAGGGAGCTATCAAAAAATTCATTTCTTTCATCAGTTGATTTTGTGACCAACTTTTAATTGATGAGTATTTTATTAACTTAGGTTCAGAGTTGGAGTTCTCCATTCATGGTCAGGTAATGAATGTATTTATTATCTGGTTCTGTATTGCTGTAGAAGATCAGGTAAAAGTTAAAAAGAGACACCCCAAGAAACGCTTTTTCCTTTTGCCTTATATGAGTTGTTCCTTGAATGACCTGGTCATAAAGCACAGTGTATATGGAGAACGTTTTTAGACTCCAAGTGCTACCAGGTTGAAAAGTGGGCTTAAAATATAATTTCCCATAGTGCCTCACCTTGTGTT
Source organism: Apodemus sylvaticus (assembly GCF_947179515.1). Classification (NCBI taxonomy): domain Eukaryota; kingdom Metazoa; phylum Chordata; class Mammalia; order Rodentia; family Muridae; genus Apodemus; species Apodemus sylvaticus. Next base: position 8,494,453 of record NC_067482.1, read on the forward strand.
TTAGGCTCCGGGTACAGATGTATAATTTGTACAGTCTCCATCTTCTCCTTAAAACAGGTGCCTGGAGTCATGGAGTTCTTGCAGGGAGCAGGCACTCGGTGACAGAAGCAGGGGTGGCCTGGTGACTTGAGGCTACACTCCAGCTGTGTTTGTCTGTCCAAGATGCTCTGGGCTTGAGATAAAAAAAAAACTAGAATCCAAAGTGTCACAAGGACAGTGTGATCCCTGTCCTGAGGTTGTAGTGTATTTCACTTGCATCTGAAGGCCCACAAATTCCTAAGCTCATTTGCAAAATGTTAACTAAATTTCATATTTCAAACATGAACACAGTGTGTGGGAAACACCTTGTAAAAACATGCGATACTTTATTATGTTAAATCTCCACAGCAAAACATGACTACCCCGTTCCCCATTCTGGATACCATGTAGCCTTAAGAATTCTTAAATGATACTGGCATTCAAGATGGCGTGAGACCCAAGTGTGTGAATTTTACCTTATTTCCTAGAGCATCTAGTGACAGCACCCAACATTCAATAGATGTTTAAAAAGATATGCCAGATAGTCATCATTAAATAATAACTCAGCATGGCCTTAGAGTGCGAGTGAATCGATTTCCTCCCTTTCAAATCTATTGTGATCTTGCGTTAGGAAACAGAAGCACTGCTTACCAAGACTCTCAACCTGAACTCTGGGCTGCAGCCTTGAACAGTGCTTTTCTTGTGCCTGGTACCAAGTGGACCCAGCACCCCTCTCTCCCACCTCACTTCAGCATGGTGAAACCCCTTCTAAGCCATATTGCTTCTTCACTGGACCCTTGAGATGTCCCTCACTCCCGCACCCCCCCCCCCCCACACACACACAGGCAAGTTTCTCTGTCTTTTCTTTAGTCATCTTTCAATGTGTTCTCTTCAAAACACCCTGGATGAAGTATAAGAATGGTATCATTATGTTGATTAAACCCTGGAAGGGCTCTCTACAAACCCTGAAGAAAAAGTACTCCTCTACTAGAGTCTACAAGAGCTGTAGTCCCTGGCTCTCACCCACCTCTGCAGCCAGCTCTGGCTCCCCTAAGGTCACCCACTCCTCACCACCTTCATGTGTGAGAAGCATCAGGTCGTCCCCTGCAATCAGCTAGTACTCCTGGGGGTTTCCTCTCTCTGCCACTGGATGCTGGCTCCCTCTCCTCCTTTCATTTCACACCTTGTTTTTTGTTTTTGATTTTGTTTTTTTAACTGGGGGGAGCGGGGGACAATCCTCCGACCCCTTTTCCCAGTCAATTTCTTTCAGGACCCCTCCTCAATTACTTGACTCATTTTTTTCCAGATATTAAATGTAGCACTGAATTTTACAAAAGCAATAACTTACTCTTGGTCTCTTTCCCTTAGAACATTAAGGTGCATTTTTTTTAAACTTTGTCCTGTACTGGGCACGATACAGTACCGGATGCAAGGATGCGCATTTTGTTTTTGATAAATATTAGAAGTTGGATTTATTTTACCCAGATGTATTTTATTCTAGTGCACAGGGAAGGCAAATGGGATGCTTCCTCTTGGCTTAGCTGGATTCTCTCCTCTCTCAATCGACTTGCCCGGCTACCTAGGAGCCCGAGAAAGCTGTACCAAGGGGTGGAGCAGCTTGACCCTACCCTGTGTGTTTCCACCACAGGAGAGGTGGGCCGCAGGTACAGCTGTGACCACCATGGTGCGGTGCTGCTGTTGGTAAGGGTGCCTTGGAAGGCTTCCTTCACTCACTGCTGACACTTGCTTCACATTTGGTCGGGAGTATGGCATTAGGGAAAAATTATTTGTGACTGGGTTTGCAAATGAGACAGGGTTGGGTGTGGGCTCCCCCCGGATAGAGAATGTGGAGGTGTTGCTAAGGTAGGGAAAGAGGAGACAGGCTGTAAACAAGCTTCAGTCCTGGTGAGAAGCAGGGGGCAGGCCACAGTCTGTGCAAAGAATGGGGGAGTCCCTTTGGAGATTTAGTTTATGTGAAATTGTGTGAGTTTTGTCATTGTTTGCTCTAATGTGGCCTATTTGGATCAAAAAAAAAAAAAAAAAAGCGAAATCCCTAATGGTCTCGGAACTGGGCAGTAACCTAAGGACAGAAGTTTAAAGATGGCTTCTCTGGGATCGCCACACCCAACAGAGCTGAGCAGAGCAGAGCAGGAGACCATATAGCAAGGAAGTTTTAGAAACTTCTAGTTCTGAAAACCTTCAACAATAAGCCCTATGTGGTCATGGGAGGCATGGAGAGGAGTGACTTGGGGGTGGGCCCTGCAGATGAGTGAGCCTCTTCCTGAGGCGCCCCACAGTGGTAGCCATGGTAGCAAAGTGAGGGGAGTCTGGTAGCCAGAATGAAAGCAGCACCCCACGGATTACAATGACAGGTGTGTTTAGTTTTCTTAAAGGAGGAAAACTGAGAAGAGGGGTTTAGTTGGAATACGTTGAGGCAAAGCAGGGGATTAATTTTGGGGTGAAGATTATGCTGAGGAGGTTGTGAACTTTATGTCCTGTTTTCTCCTCTGGACGGAGAGGAGACCAGATGATTCACCCTCCCTTAACGCCCTTGTGAGAAGCAGTTTGGGAGAGCCCAGACTTCTGATTTCTGTCTATGTGACCTCCAAGAATCAGATGATCAGCGACTCTTTCAGACAACTGAGGCTGAAGTCCCTACCCAGAGCTTGAGGGATCTTCTCGAAGGGAATCTTGAAATGACTGCAGCGTCACTTCCGGAGAAATGGAAACGCTTTCAGGACTGTTATAATCTCAAGAACGCACGGAGAATTCAGTGGCATAACGTATTTTATTGTGCCTTGTAAACATGTTCAGGAGAATGAAATCATGCGTCGTCTATGGGTGTTGGGTGTTGGAAATTGGATACATCATGTGGTATAAAACTGCTTTAAATAAATAATTGCCACGTTTATGGTTTTTATAGTGTTTTTGTCCCCTGCAACACATTCACGCTATCATCCAAGGTCAGGTAAACTGACACTTTTCTTTAAATTTTTTCAGTTGTATAAAATCTGATCAAGCAACAAGGGACCTCGGAGCTCTGCTGGTGACAAAGTCAGTCACAAGGTCTGCTGCAGCTCCCAGCTAGCTGGAGCCAGCTTTCCCGCACTGCCTCCCAGTGTTGGCAGCTGGAAGCGCGAGCAGCCACCCCTGCGAGGCTCACTTGCTGCAGTGCCGGCAGGAAAGCTCCCGAGAGCCACAGAGCCTGGCTGCTGGTTCTGGTTTTGACAACCTGTGCAGAGTGGGTTAGCTTCTCTTTCGACCTCCCTTCAGCACAGGACGCTGAATGTCTTTGAAGTGAGAGCATTCCAGAATGAGGGATGCGAAGTGCCGTTGTAACAGCGACCGACCGTGTGGCAGACCCTTAAAATAAATAAGCTCCGTGTCCGTTCCCAAATAGATGGCTTGTGCGAGCATTGGATGGGTTTGATAAGGGCGGTGTTACAACATTTAATGAGGTGCAAAGGAAAAATGGCTCTTCTAAGTTCACATGGCTGTCATTATATTCTCTTCTGTTTTCTTCCCTTCCCAAACTCTTCTTGACAGAGGAGTATGGAGATCCTTTGATTCCAGAAGTGTGTATGTTTTGGGGGGAGGGAAGGAAAAAGAAAGGGAAAAGATGGAGTAGAAAGGGGAGGGTGGAGGGGAGAAGAGAGAAGGAGAAGGGAGAGAAGGAAAAGAGGAGAGAGATAGGGAGAGAAGGAGAGAGGAAAAGGGAGGGGGGGAAGAGAGAGAGAGAGAGAGAGAGAGAGAGAGAGAGAGAGAGAGAGAGAGAGAGCACAGTGGAGACAGGGGAGAAGGAAGGGCGACGAGATTTCCTAAGACTCCACGGTCTCTTTGCTTCCCTCCCTCTTCTTTCTTTTCTTTCTTTTATTACGTCATGGATTTTGTTTGGCTCTTTTCTTTTTCTTTTCTTTTTGATCAATAATAATCCTGTTGATTCCTGCTTTGTGAGTCATTCCTTCTGCGGCAACCAACACTAGCCAAACACACTGTGGGTCCCATCTCCCTCATTAGTATTAATGCAGTAATGATCACTCGCTTTCTTGGCTCCTTAGACTGCTTCAATATTTACAGACAGGCTGAAGCCGATGAAGCCTCTCAGAGCGTGGGCAGCAAGAGGCGGGGTGGGGGGATGGGAGGGTTAGGGTAGGGGGCGGGACTTGTCTCCCTCACTCCTCCTCCACTGGGTGGAGTTCATGGTGGGCTGACTTCTAGAATTCTTAGAATTATTAATTAAAGAAGAGGACACGCTCCCCTTTTCTCCAGGCTTGTAACATTTGCCTGTGCTGAGGAGCACTGCTGTCACCTGTGCTGAGGAGCACTGCTATCACCTGTGCTGAGGAGCACTGCTATCACCTGTGCTGAGGAGCACTGTTGTCACTTGTGCTGAGGAGCAGTGCTATCACCTGTGCTGAGGAGCACTGCTATCACCTGTGCTGAGGAGCACTGCTATCACTCCAGCCCCACTGTATCTGTGCCTCTCAAGTGACTATGAAAGATATAGTCCTCTCTCCAGCCTCCAAAGAAACGCTAAAGGAAACAGTCTCTCTTTGGGCAGAGGGCATTTCCATGCACTCATCAGGATCAGGATCTTATCCCTTCTTTGGTGTTCCTGAAAACATAATTTTATATGCAAAGACTTTACCTCTCCTCCCCACCACCCCCTGTTTATGAGCTGGCGAGAGGAGCGAGTCACATCCACTCTCTTCTCCTCCTGCCATTTTGAAGTGTTGGCTTCACTGTGGTAGTAGTTAGAGACTCTTCCAGGATAAAGTTAAATCGTGTTCTGGGGGCTGGAGAGATGGTTCAGTCTTTAGGAGTGTTTGTTGCTCTTTCAGAAGCCAGGGTTGGGTTCCCAGCACTCACATGGTGGCTAATGACCGTCTGTAGCTTCAGTTCCAGAGGCTCTGATGACACCACCTGGTCTCCATGGTGGCTGAATGCATGTGGTGCACAGACATACATGCAGGCAACATGCCCATGCATATATAAAATGTATAGTTAAATAAGTTTAACATATATTAACAATATTTTTAATATATACAAAACATAAATGTAAAATATATTTAAATAAATCTTTAAAACATATGTCCTTTTTTATTAGTTTCTTTATTTACATTTCAAATGTTATCCTCTTTCCTCATTTCCCCTCTGAAAATCCCCTATCCCATCTCCCCTCCCCCTGCTCACTAACCCACTCACTCCTGCTTCCCTGACCTGGCATTTCCATACCATGGGGCAATGAGCCTTCCTTGGTCCAAGGGTCTCTCCTCTCATTGATGTCAGACCAGGCCATCCTCTGTTACCCATGAGGCTGGAGCCATGGGTCCCTCCATGTGTACTCTTTGGTTGGTGATTTAGTCTCTGGGAGCTCTGGGGGTATTGGTTGGTTCATGTTGTTGCTTCCCCTGCAAACTCTTTGACTCCTTGGGTCCTTTCCCTGTTCAACTGGTCTCCCTTGGGGACCCTGTGCTCAGTCCAATGATTGGCTGAGAGCATACCCTTCTTTATTTGTCTGGCACTGGTAGGGCCTCTCTGTAAACAGCTATGTCAGGCTCCTGTCAGCAAGCACTTGTTGGCATCCACAATAGCAACTGGGTTTAGTAACTGTATGGATCTCCAAGTGGGGAAGTTTCTGGATGGTCTTTCCTTCCATACTTTGGTCTTCCTTCTTAAGCTTCATGTGGTCTATGAATTGTATCTTGGGTATTCCAAGCTTCTGGGCTAATATCCACTTATCAGGGAGCACAAACCATGTGTGTAAAACATATGTTCTGAAGGCATTTTTAAACACTAAGAAATCCAAGAACACACGCACTGAAGAATGTGGGTTCCTCTAATTTCAAAGAGAAATTATAGGTATTTTTCATCTACAATGCTACCTCATTTCTCAACCAGACAGCAAAAGTTTTCCAGTGATACAGATTCGTCTTGGAGACAAGAGGGCACTCCTCTGAGTAATATTTGCGCCCCCAGGGATGGGATGTTTGTGTACTTAGACCTCTGTACAGCCTTTCACGGGACAGCTAAAGACTTTTCTCATTGCTCTGTGGTTTGAAGATTCGTTTTTATCACTGATGGATTCCCCTTTAGCACCAGGTCTACAGGGGGACCGTCCCTGTTCAACCAGTTCTCTCATAGTTGTCAGCTGCTAAGAACCCTCAAGAACCCTTTTACATTCAGGGCTGATTATTGTTGATCCTGCGCTTCCTCCCCAGCCATGGCCAATACCCTTAAGTCTATTTTTGTATCTTTTGGATCCTCATAAGAAAGGAGGATGCGGAGGATGCGGTAAAAGTCGGATGTACCAGGGAGGAGAGAAGCCTTCAGGGCAGGGACACTGAGCTGGGGGACCGAGGAAACCGCGAGGCAGCTGCTGTTTTACTTGCAGAACAGAGTGTTAGGAGAGAGAAAATGAGTGAGACAGGAACAGTATGACACCGAGATGGCCTGAAGGGAACAGGGAGAGACCAAGAGAAAGAGCTCTTGGTCTACAAGGAAACCAGCGCATGGCGGGTGACCGGAAGTACTGCAAAGGGCGAGCAGTCCTGGTGCTGAATGAGGAACGCCAGTTCCACAGAGGCGCAGAGCAAAGGACGAGCACTCATTCTATCCCTTTTTGAATGAAAAGATACATTTATATACATTTTACCATCTCTGAAGGAATGCAAGCCGCATCACTCCTGGGCACATGCCTGAACGTAAAGTCAGGATACCACGAGGGTACCTTCACATCTGAAGTTACTGCTACATGATTGACAATAACCCAATTACGCGATCAACCTGAGAGCTGGTGACCATTCATATGGGTGAATAAGATCTCACATGTAATACCCATAGGAAAAATGGGAAGAGCTGGAAATCACCATGCTAAGCAAAATAAGCCAGATTTAGAAAGGTAAGTATTTCATCGTTTGATCCCAAATGTAAAAGTATAGATTTTAAAAATAGGCATAGAAATATAAGGGGACTCTGTGAAGAAGGAGAGAACCAACAGGAAGAGGAGAGAGACAGAGAGGACAACAGGTGTGTGTGTGTGTGTGTATGTGTGTGTGTGTGCGCGCGCGTGTGTGTGTGTCTGTGTGTGTGTGTGTGTGTGTATGTGTGTGTTTGATCAATGGACAATGTACACATGCATTATCATGGGAAGACCATTATTTTGTGCAGTCATTTGTGTGTATGCACATAAATCCACAGGTTGACAGCCATTATCCTCAATTACTTTTCCACCTCATTCATGGAGGAAAGGTTCCTCAAAAAAAAAAAAATGCAGAGTTACTTGCCTGGGATTGTCCTGTCCCATCTCCCCCCTTTCCTTCCTCCCCATCCTGCTCCACCAAGGTTAGATTTACAGGCAGGCTGCCATGGCCCCACCCAGTATTCAAATGGGTTTCTGGGGATCCTAATTCTGATCTTTGCCTAGCAGGCATTTTGACCAGACCCATATCCCCAGCCTGGGAGTCTTCACTGGAAACAGCCTAAGCCACAGAGCCTCTTAATACTTTGATGGGGGAGGTGTTAATTAGGACTCCCCTTCTTGGAAAATTGCTGAGCACAGCAAGTTTGCTCAGAGAGGGTCTAGGACTCACTGAACTCTCTCTCCTAGTTAGGTAACAGGAGAGGGTTTAGTATTTCTCTAAATGTTTCTGTCACTCTCTAAAACATCAACCTCATTACACAGACAAGCAAATTCAAAAAGCTTTGCTGGGACCACTGTTTTAAATGAAAGGGTCAGAAATCCAGGGTAGGCACCCCACTTTCCTGCCTGACCTCTGCCAGGTCTTAGGACAGAATGGTTTTCTGCTGGGTCCATGGGATGATAGTTGGGAACAACTATATCTCCCATGTAACAGACTGGGGATATTCAGAGGAATTAAGGAAGGAAAAAACTTTCACAAAACTAATGTTTCTTAAAGTCATTTCACTTTTCAATATTAGGTATACAAGTTATGACAGTACCACACAACAGGCTAATAATTCAACGTCAAGTAAGACATTTCTTAGAAAGCTCGCGGGGTCTATTGGAAGAAATAGCAACCTGTGTAGCAGCAAAGTACTGTAGCACACTGTTCTGTGGCTACACAATAAAGCAATATGCATGGGTCTCGTGGGTAGACCAGGCAGGGACTGGTCAGTTCTCTGTGAGCACAGATAGATACAAAGGTGACTTTCATAGAACACGAAACGAGAAGATGTAGTTAGATTTAAGTGTGGTGATACACAGTTTTTTGTTTGTTTGTTTTGATGACAGAAAGGGTTGGAATGCTACATTATACTTATTTTATTTTCGTTCTTAATTTTTACGAGTTCTCTTTCCAGATGCCCGCCCTTGGTTTACACTGGTTTACACTGGTTTACACTGGTTTGTATTTGATGTTGTGGTCCAGGTCATTTATTGGCAGACTCTGGCCTCCTCTACTCACTTCAGGGACAGAGGAGAAGAGAGGAGAGTGGGATCATGGAAGGTTCTAGAATGGAGTCAGGGTTTAGCAAAGCCCTTTTCTCTACTCCACCTCTGCCATAATCTCCTCTTCCGACCACATCTATAGGAGATGCCAAGGAAAAGGAAAAAAAAAAGGCTTCCAAAAGTTCAACGAAGCAGCATGGCAGAGAGCCTGAAGGATGCGCATGCGTGAGGTTTCCGCCAGTCACTGGGAAAGTTTTCAATGCTCCTAGAAGCTAACCGGGCCTGGAGGGCCCCAGAAAAGCCCGGCTGCCACCAGCTGACACTTGAAAGGCACCGGAGCCATATATCCACCCCAGAAAGAGATGGGGAAAGGAAAGCAGCAGGGGGCTAGCCACACTGAGTATGTTCTGTTGTTCCTTCCCTTTAAAAAGAACATGTCACCGACAGACCCTCATCAATCATCCCAGAGCACAACCCCACGACCATGTTTGTAGCCTTTCTCCATGTTTTCTCATGCATTCCTACATACAAGCCCCACCCCCGCTGCCTTTCTCTCAGTGTTTTTTCTCTGTGCACTCAGCCCCAGCCACCGGCTTTGTGAGACTTAGTCTTTCTGAACAATTACCCAGAGGCACGGCAGGCAGGCAGCACACAATGTGACGCCTTATCTTGCAGGGCTGCCCAGGAGGCCTCTTCCAGTGCAGTTTGCACTAGTCTGCCGCCACCTGAAGATCTGACTTGTTGCCGTTTTAAATGTTGACGTGATTTATCAGAAAATATTTCTTCCGAGGAAATAAAAGGAGAGAAGGCAAACATTATTAAAGGTAAATCAATGTGACAGACAGTGATGTGGACACAGGGCCATGCACACCTTGCACACACACACACACACACACACACACACACGCATGCATACACTTTATTATCTTTCTTATTTAATATGTATAAAAGTACCAAAATAATCTTATGTTATCCAGGAAGATATTGCCTGCCTCAGTTTTTGCCTTCATTTAAAATGTCATCTTGGAGTCTTTCTGCGTTGGCTTCCAAATTGCTGTAGAAGAAATTGTCACCCAGATTGGTTGTGGAAATCGTCTTGGTCCAGCTGCTGTGACCAAGGGGTTGGGCTCATGGGGCTAAGGTGTCAAGGCCATGGTCCTTTACACTGTGCATGAAGGTAACTTTAACTTCCAAGGAGTGGCACTTTGTAGAGAGACAACCGAAGGACCTCTGCTACAGGCGCATCCTGAAAGAGTTCTCGGTTTACTTTGAACAGCTTGAGTATGTCTGATGATATCCCAACACTGTCAACGTCTGTCTTATTTCTCTGTAATTTTTAGCAAGATTTCAAAAGCAGACAGTGTTTAAACTCTGTTCAGGTATGCATAACTACGAACACGCCTTACCTTTTCTTATATAACCATTCTTTTATGTAGTAATGGTGCTTTCCAATTAAAACTGTCAAAGTCAGAATTTATCTCCTCAAACTCCGTAATTGATATAAAATAAAGAATAAAAAGATACAAACTTACAAGAACTACAAAGACAGGTGTGGTAGTTCACACCTTTAATTCTAGAATTTGGGGACCAAAGACAGGCAAGCTCTGTGACTTGGAAGCTAACCAGAGCTACAATAGGGTTAAAAAAAACAAAACAAAACAAAACAAAAACAGGCAAATTGGAGATACCAGCAAAGCTCCAAACACTGAGAGAGTGATGGAGAAATTATAGTTGACTTTGCAGAAGGATACAAAGTCTCATACAGAAGAGACAAAGGCTGGGTGCGGGTTCATCACAGGACGGGGAGACTTTGCTCAGAAGCTGAGCAGGTGACCTGCTCTGAAGGTGCATGAAGAGGTTTTGCATCGAATGTCTTTAGGAGGAGCAATAGTACCTAAAATTTTGTTAGAAGCCTTCAGCTTCCAATTTCAGGTACCAGGAGACAAAAGATGTATCCCTGGAGAGGCTCTAGACATGGAGCCTGAGAAGGAACCGAAGTCATCTCTGGGAGCATTCTCACATCCTGCTGAGGGCCCGCTTACCTTCCCCTCAACTGACAGAACACCAGAAAAGCAGCAGCTGCTCGGAGGACTCCATCTGGGGAGCATCTGATGATCTCCCCCCAAACCTCCCTTGGATTTTTAATGGATCCCCACTCACTAACCAATCAACCACCATTTGATAGACTCAACCAAGTCTCTGACATATCCAATTAGTTTTTTTTTTTTTTTAACCAGGTGAGCAGGTGGACTGCTCTACCAGGTGTTGCCACCAAAGCTCAACAGGAATGCCAGAGACCAAACAGAAGTTAGGAAAAGAAATCAGGGGTTGTAAGTGATGTAGAAACAGAATAAAACACAAAAGGAAAACTACCACCAGCATTTTCCAGGAAGTGAAAGGACACATTCTGTATGGTAAGGGGCAGAGGAAACCACTCATAGAGTCGGAAAGCAGGAGGAGCTGAAGAGAACACAGTCAGTAATGGTATTGGCAGCTAAAATTAGAAGCTGAAAAAGTAGGAAAAATACCGGACGGAAAGTGGGAGAGAAGAGATAAGAAAACCGCAATCCATCCAAGTAGCCAGTAGTGATTAAGTTCAGGAAGTACGAAACCTTATATAAGAGAGTCAAAGTCGTGGAGAGCGTGAGGTGACCATGGAGGGCGTGGCCTGGAATAGGCATCATATAGCAAAGACCATTTGGTTAAGAAAAATTATTATTAATTTTTTGTCTTCCAAAGAGTTTTTATTTCATTAAGCAAACAGTAAATTTTCTACTTCCTTCTTCTTTATTGCAAACCCTTTTTTGTTTATTAGCTTACTTTTATCAATATAGCTCCCCTTTTTGCAGATATTCTTTATCATCTGGACTGTGGTTATATTAATGAGGTTAACACTGGCAGTTGGCTCTAGAAACGTTTGCTTTTTATCTGAAGGAAGTGAATATAAATCCATCCTTTGCTAAGAGATTGAATTGGAAGTGAACACTTTCCTAGACTCCAGAGACGTGTGCTATGTTGGCATCAAAACAGTTTACAGACTTGCTCATACTCTCCGAGAATTTTGGTTTTCTTGAAATTTACAGTGTATGAACAGAAGAATTCTTCTACCATGGTCTGTGTGCTAGCTAAGCATATTTTCTCATAATTTTGTAGTAGTATCTTAGGACTACCTGTAACAAGAAATCTCAGACTGGTAGCTTCCATGATGCAAACACAATTTACAGAGGAAAAGACATATCAGGTTAAATAATATTAAGGATTTCTAGCTTCATTTTCTGTGATGTGGGTGAACTTCATAAAGTCTCAAACACAGTGTTTACAAAGATATTGATGATGATCAGTAAACTGGAAAAATATCTTATGCTGCTGTAATACAGATATGAATATAAATAAAGACATAGATGTATATATACAGATGGAGATTTATTCCTCCACAGTAAAAATACAGGAAACAGACAGAAGCCAGACTGAAGGAAGTAAGCTCCCAGTAGCAGAGCCAGCACCATAGCAAGCCATGTAACTACTTGCATGGCAAGCGCAGGTAATTCATTCTGCTGACAATGTCAAGACAGACGTCTCACGCGGAAGCCGTGGTGAGCGATGTGGCATTGCCTGACCTTCATCTCTGGGGAAATGCGACCTTAAGAGAAAGTAATTTAAACAGAAGTAAAACGGGGGCGGCTTTAGTTTGTAAAAGTCCCCGTTTCCCTCCAGTCATTCTCCTTGCAGCAGGGGAACCACTTTACTACTTTATCCTCCGAATATGTCATTTGGCAACTGGACCCTAGGTGGGCGAAGGCAAGCAGAGGCGGGCGATGGGGCTGTAGCTTCTGCAGATCAGAATAACAGCCCAGAAAAGCAGAAGGCAGAGAGTCCTCTGCGGGAGCATGCTAGCATTCGGGAAGGCCAAGTTCCTGCTTCTTGTCATCGGGGTTAAAAGAAGATTCTATCCGGAGACTAATGGTTAGAAAACCTATTCTGATTGGTCCTGGTGTATGCCTGTGAGGTTCTAGACTATGAGAGTTAGCAATACGAACAGGAAGAGTAGACACGTCATGAAGGAGATTACAACGCTAGTGACGCTCGGACTCTGGGCCTGTAGGGCTGTGGGAGGGGCGGGGTTATAGTATTTACCTCTTCTACGCCTCGTCATCGCTTGACTTCGCTACCGTATGGTTATTTTATTGTGGGACAAATTACTCTAAAGTAAAACTGTGGTTCTTAAATAAGATAGTATTCTATTTTTCTCTTACTAGCTCATATCCTTGTCCAGCGTCTTTCACGATCGAAGACAGGTAACTGACAGAGTCAGCAGCCTATGGTGGACACAGCCAGGAAGGCATTTGACATGCCTCGTTCAAATTTTAATTCTGTCATGAGAACCCTTGAGACTTCTTTAGAAGTTTGTCCATCTGCAGCTGGAAACAAGGAAGAGCCCAGCCCTCTCTTCACCTCTTTCCCTGCTGTATCTCTACTGACATCTCTGCAGGTTGTGATATTTCCTTAGATGCAAACTAAAACAGAGGCAGGACATCCTACAACAGAAGTTACCTCCTCTTAGATGTGTGGTTCGCCTCTGACATTTGTCATTCCCGTGGCATCTACCTTTATCAAAAGGCCCTTTCTGCTTAGAAGCTTCCATAAATTGCAGTTTGTGACCCAGGGAAATAGAAAGAGAAGAACCTCGATACTGTCGCAGGCAGCTGAGCAGACCAGAAAGACAGAAAACCAAAAAAAGCCAACAAGCTGGGTGATGGAGGCCACACAGACTGAAGGCTGTCGCCGGCAGGACTGAATGCCACTGTGCCCGCCCTCTCATGTCTGCTCGGGGCTGAGAGTACATGTTGGTCTGTCCGTTCCTCCTCAACCCTTAGGGAACCCCACCACTCCAGTAAGAGTATGGCGGATAATGAGAGAAAGAAAACTGTGGTTTGTTCTGTTGCTTTAACTCAAAATTGCAGTAGATAACACAAAAGCCTCCTGGGATCTCCTCATGTGTACCAACCTCAGTGCAGGAAGGAGGCTAGAGAAACGTTCCACCAGTTTCTCTCAGGATCATTCATAGCTATTCATTGGATTTTGGAAACAATCATTTTCTTCAGTAAAGACTAAAATATGGGCAGTTCCTGGAGGTGATGGCATATTGATTGATATTTGTAGTAAATTGTGAGTGGGTCATGGTAGAGAATGGGGGTGGTGAGCACCAGGAAGTGCTCTGTGTCTAAAATTCGGAAGGCTCCTACATGCATAGACCGTAGAGAGCACGGGTAGCAGGAAGTCTGGAGCCGATTGACTCGCCTGCTCAATGGTTGGCAAAACCTGACCCTGTTCTCAAATGAGTCCTCTGTGCGGCCCTGGGAGGCCATTTTGTGCTGATGCACTGTGATAGCGAATCAAGAGTTCTACATCCACCCCAATTCCTTGAACTCTTCTACCTGAAGCATCCGTCTTGGTGGTTTTCTGCTGGTACAAACAGAAGGAATAAAACGACTACTGCGAAACTGCAAAACACAGGAGAGGACCCAGGTGTGCCTCCAACAGTAGGAAAGCTTGCACTTGGTTCCGGTTCCCAGCTTCCTATCTTCCCGGGTCTGCCCTCTCAGAACAAGTACCCCGGTGTGAGCGGGGTCAGTGGTCAGCATCAGTGTGAAACAAACACACCAACAAATGTGAACTTCTGGAGAAATAAACATGGGCCTTGGATGGGCACCAGACGCAACCTGGTCGTGGGCCTTGGCAGGTCCCTTTGGAGGCAGTCCCTTATGTCCAGCAGCGAGCGCTGTGTGCGGCCCTTTCAGTTGACTGCTAATCGGAAATCTATAATGTGAACTAAACGCCTTTTTAGTGAATGGGGGGAAAATGAGTTCAGGTACTGTGTCTTGAAATGCCACCCAGCAGCTGCTTTATAATGATGACTTAATGTAAAATTATCAATAGAAGAGACAAAATATATGTCTCATGCATTTAAGGAAATGATGATTCAGGGCCCTGGGCTTGAATGAATGGGGCCTCGGTCCTGAACCTTTGCTGGCGTATTGATATTTTTAGCCGCCTTTAGTTTCAGGAGAAGGAACACAGCATGTGAAAGAAATTAGGTCAAAGTTTTAAGGGAAACAGGATGAGGGAAAATTTGTTTACATGGAAACCATGAGCAACGGTCTCAAGCCCTGGCCTTTCCTTGCCTGCCAGTCACAGCTGAGCAGAGACTCTTGTCAGGACCTGAGATGATGCCCCAGGCCATCTGCAAACCGTCCATCCTCAGATGTGGCTAATGACTTCACCAGGAAACAGGGGTTCAGGATCCTGACTTCAGTTTCCAAATATCCATCGTGTGTGTATGTGTGTGTGTGTGTGTGTCTTGGGAGCCATTTTGCCTGCTTCTGTGACAGCTTGCCTGTCAGGCAGAGTCAAGTAAGGCCAGGGTCTGATGGCAGATCTCCTGGCCTGTGGATGCGTGGAAGGTTGAGAGGGGATACACTTGAAGCTCAAGGAGAGCTTTAGTGTTCTGTTAATCTTGGAGGAAGGAACAAGGAGGAATAGGGAAGCCTCCGGGTGGGTACAGATGTACGGCAGCCATTGTCTCTTCTGACTTGTGACTTTGATTCCCCCGATACTGTAAAGTCTATAAAGCCTAAGAGATTTAAACCCGAGGCTGCCACAGTCCTGAGAGGACAGCCCTCCCAATTTCTAACCTATGTCTGAGTCGTCTTTTCTGTCTTTTCTATAACTCTCACTGGCCCCTCAGAGGACTGCTTGGCTTTGCACTGGCTGGAGCAGTGTGTGTGTGTGTGTGTGTGTGTGTGTCTGTGTGTGTGTGTGTGTGTGTGTGTGTGTGTGTGTTGGGTTTTAATTTTTTTATCTCTTATTAAATTTATCCGTTGACAATTTTACACATACATGGTAAGTTCTGATTCCTATCACCCCTATCCTCTCGTAACTCTCTCTTACCCCTTTGAAGCCCTTCCTTCCCACAAGCCCTTCTCTCAATTTTGTGACTTTTGTGTTGCTTTGCGATCCATTCAGATTAGCTACCTGACTATGACTTCATCCAATGAAGAGCACAGGAGGATCCTCAGTGGGCATCCATCCATCCGAACACAATGTTTGTCCCTGCCTAGCTACGTAAGCAGCCCATAGTACAGCAGTGAGGGGTGGGACCACAGGGACCCTCCCCTGACCTATGATTGACAGCCAGCAGGCCCTGTCTTGCGCAGACCCATCTCAGGCAGCCATTGCTGCTGTGATACCATGCACTGGTGTTTCAGATCCTGAAGATGACATTTCTCAGGCCTACTCCCTATCTCCCGACTCTTACATTCCTTTCTTCACCTCTTCTATCTTGTCCTCTGAGCTTTGGATGGGCTACATGAGTGTCCTATTCAGAGATGGATGCTTACCTGAAGTAGTTACTAGTATATTGAGCAGTCATTCATGCATCTCTACAGTTACCAACAGTCATTGCAAAGAGATCTTTCTTGGAATTAAGATGAGTAGTATTTGCCTCTGGTATAAATACAAGTATTTATAAGAAAACTTGGTGCTGAGTTAAACATTAGGTAAACAGTAGTAGAAACTTCTCTCTAAGGTATAAGACCTTTTTAGCCTGTGCATGATTTTAACCATATTTATAGACCAGGCATGATTTTCTTCTTAGAGTAATTCTCAAAATCACTCAGTGAACACTGGGTTGCACCCATACACTTGTACCACTATAGCACCAGTGGGCATGTCCATGTCCATGTCTTACCTGGAAAGATGCTATAGCACCAGTGGACTCTCGGGGGTAAGGCTAATGATGACATTTCTCCCCTGGCAACACACATGGCCCATAGGGAACAAATTCCAGATGGTGCCTGTTTGATTTCTCTGCATTTTATGACTAAAATGTGCATTATCTTCAGAAGTAGGGCCTTATCAACTAGTTCTGGTGAGCAATGAATCTTCTGGGACTTTCCTAACCAAGAGCTCATTAGGAGGTAAGTCACCCTTGAGAATGGAATTTTGTTTAATCACCATGACTATTAGGTGTAGCAGTATCCATCCATGCAAACTATCATTCTTCTGACTTGCATCGTTTTTACTTGTCTTATCTAGGGGTAGGTTTCCATGCATCCTGTTATGATCAACCATTCTTCCCTTCCCCTATGCCTCACTTATCTTCCTATATCCATCCCTACTTAATTCACTCTCTCCTGTGCTGCTCTTCTGATTTGTATCACCTATAGATGGATTCTGGCTCAGCGGGTTAGGGTGCCTGTTACCAAGGCCAAAAACATGAATTCGGTCCTTGGAATGTATATGGTAGAAGGAGAAAAGTCAACATCCGCAGGTTGTCCTCTGTGCTCTACACACACACACAAATGGAGTGAGCATTCAAGAGCATGCACATGCGTGTGCACGGGCACACACACTAATACACATGAAACTGTAATGAATTAAAAAGTAGTAAAGGTATTCAAAGGTAATACATGGCAAACTTAAAACCATCATCATCTTAACTCAAAGTACTCCCCCTAAAATCAGGAACTAGGCAAGGATGTCTATTTTCTGCCTTCCTATTCAACACACCACTTGAAATCCTAGCCAGAGCAATAAAACAAGAGAAAGAAATCAAGGAGATACAGGTAGGGAAGTGTAATGTCGATTTTTTTGCTGCTGTGAGAAATACAACGACAAAAAGTGGGTTCTAGGAAAAGAGTTCATTTGGGTTTGTGGTTGTAAAGGGATTCCATAATAGCCAGGGAGACAGGCAACAGGTGATCAGAGCAAGAGCTGAGGTATCACGTCTTCACCTTCCAACATGAATCAAGAGGGCAAACCAAAAGCAGGATATGTTAGTCAGTGTTATTTAAATAACCTGAGTGATAGAATGAATATATAAAGTGGAGGTATGAAATAGATATTTATAGAGATATAAAACCCTCTCCCTCAATCCCTTCATTTTATCTACTCGGAGAGACAGATATACTTTGTAGGCATTAAAGCTGGATGGACTGAGCTTTCTTGTTCTTTGAAACTAAAGTTCCAGACACAGGATGTGGTGCCACAGAATTTGGTACTTACTCTTCTGGGTTTTTGTCTTGCTTTGGTCCAGTGTTTCCTCCAGATGTCCATTCATTCTGTTTTAGAATGGGAGTGCATATTCTGTGCTATTGCACATTGGAGGTAATAATTTGCTTTTTTGATCTTATGGGGAGCTAGAGATAAGACATTGCCTTGTGTCAAAATTACCAACCCTCTGATAACAGCAATGCTTGAGAAAGCACAGCCATTAAAATCTTCAGAGAATGATACCTATGCTGAGACTGGAGATAGGTTCTTCACAGAAGTTAAAGCACAGTATTCAGCGTCTTCAAAGGAACTGCAGACTTTAAAGGAAGGAGAGACCCTTGATAGCGGATAGAAAAAGCAGGCACACTTGATGCTGGGAATGAAAGTTTCTAGTCAAGCAGGAGTGGTGCACACCTTTAATCCTAGCTTTTGGGAGGCAGAGGCAGGTAGATCTCTGAGTGCAAGGCCAGCCTGGTCTACATAGCAAGTTCCAGGACAGCCAGGGCCACACAGAGAAACTTTATATCAAAAAATAACAAAAAAAGAAAGGGAGTAAAAAAAGAAAGCGGGAGCATTAGGAAAGAGATGAAGCATTAGGCTGTCTTTGCAAGGTTTATCTTTAAAGATTTCAGGAGTCCGAGGCGTGTGACATTGGCTCAAATTGGGAAGCTTTGTGGAGTAAAAATCTAGATGAAGGCTGAGAACCAGAAAACTTTGGATTTCCTGGCCTTATAAAATTCATTCTTGGTATTTCTGAGAAAGCATTGTGGTGTGAGATTCCAGAATTTAGGTCTCACTGAGGGTACAGAAACCACTGTGGGTCACTATGTCAGCTATTCTATGGTTGTGTCCAATCTTACATGGGTAGTGCTGCAAGGAGGCATTAGTCAATTTTGCAAAAGGCAAAAAATGAAATTCAAATAATTTAGATGTCTGCCCAAGAATGTGGTATAGAGAGACCTGGGTTCAGGCTCAGGTTTGTGTCATCTGGAAACTCTGTTGGTAACTTCCCCTAACCTAAGCATCTGTTCTCCCTGCGGGATGACCTTCTGCAGTGTTGGGTGGTGGTGATTACTCCATTATTAGCCCACTGACAGGGTGACTGCAGTGTTTGCTAGCATGACAATACAAACAATGTGTTAACTGCAACTTTCAATTTGTCATCTCACTACCCTTATTGTACACAAAGGACACCATTATCCTGTAGAGTTCTTAGACCTAACGAAAGTTGAAGTGCTCTAGACACCGCTAATGAAGCAGTCAGGAGACTGAGCACAGGCTCAAGGCCTTTTAATTTATTTGGTCTGGGAAGAAGAATATGGACTTGACCTATGAAAAGGTCAGGAGGTAAACAGTCTAACATTTGCAGGGTTTTTGAGTCTCTAATCCAGGATTATGAACTCAAGAGCTCAGAGGTTTTCTCTACATTTCCTTCCCCCCCAGCAGAGGAGTTGGCGCCCAGACTGCCCATCCTTGTTTTAGATGCCCTTTGACCTGTGTGGGCTTGTTTTATGTATTTTTAGCACAGTTGTAAATTTGTTTTTGTAAGTGCTGTAAACTCTCTGCTTATGTCCAAAAATGTATTTATTTATCCTCCCTTTTAACTTAGACGTCAAGCCCTGGGAAACAATATTCCTGTGGCTTTTAACTCCTAATGTGACTAGAATAAAGTTTGTTATTTTTTTAACATACTCTGTCTTTTGTCTCTCACCAATTTTCTGATTTTTATGTGAATTTAATGTCTTTCTATTTCTCTGCTTTACAAAAAAATCATTGAACTTCTATAGTCCAGTAGTTCTGGATTCCCATCAGTCATGTCAATGCATAAAAACATGGTAGGAGTCAAGTTCAATCTACAGAAGGATACGTCTTTCCCCTTGGCCTTCAAGAGAGTGATTAATTACATTTAATAATATATCAACTATATCAGTTTTGAGACAAGGCACAAGAGGAAGCTTTGGTTGTGCCAAGCTCACCAATGAGATGTTTTGGCAAACCAAGGCATAGTCACTCATGAGCATTTGCCATCCAGCACTCCAGGGGAGGACAAAGAAGGTTAGATGTGCAGTAGAGCTTTTGAGATCTTATTCTTTCATTTAGCAAAGGTTGGTGAAGTATTTTCTGAGTAATCAGGCAATAAAATAGGCTTTAGAAATTTGGATGTGACTAATACTTACACCCCAATTTTCGACAGAATCTGAATCAAGTTACTTCGTCTTTGTCAGCTACTAAAATCAACATGGGTTTTAAATGCTAAGTTCCGTCCAGAGATATACATTCAAGTATATCTCTGCATCAAACTCACATCTCAGTATGCTGCTCACCCTTGATGATGGTATCAAGAGACTGGCTGTCAATGACTCACTCCCGAGGCGGCCTTATTTATGGAAATGAAACACTACACAGGCTAGTGAAAACACCACAGGAAGAACGCCCCTTCATGCTGTCCCAAGGGATGGCCTCCTTAATGAGGTGCTCACTGGTCCCCTACAGCTTCTCTATGGATCAGCCTTGAGAAAAGTCTGAAATTTTAGATGTTTTCACTAATGAATGTGAAAACTAATGAGGTTTTCATTGTTTTAATTCCGTATCTAGGGAATAAGCTAGATGGCCATCAGGAGAACAGTATCAAGTTTGAATTTTAAAAAATGTATTCTTTTGTAGAATAATGGAAATTTTCAACTTTGAACATGTTTGCAGTGAGGGGGGTTGAGTGTTGGGAAACTTCATAAAGCAAATACGCATTAGACCCGGCACTGTGTTTTTCTAATCTAATAAAAATACATGGTAAATGACTTTTCCTTAGAAGCACGCCGGTGTGAATGCAAACCATGGTCCAAGCCAAGAAAGCTGGTATATCAGAATTTTGCTTTGAGATCTGTCAATAATGATTACTGCAGTTTCTGAGTCAGGCAGTGAACTCGAATCTGCTCCCATGTGACACAGCTAATGAGGAAAGTTAGACTAAAAAAGAAGGGAGTACTCCAGAGGGAGGACAAGTGGAAGAGCATCATAAATCACAATGTGGCAGAGAGACAGCTGGAAGTGCAGAGGAACAGCAAGGTGACCCAGCACAAGGAGCACGTGGCGTGAGGATCCTGCTGCGTGGCCCCCTGGTAAAGGAAGGGAAGCACATGCCTCCTTTCAAGGGAATCCGGGTAGCCCTGGTGAAGAGATGGATGGTCCTCTGCACAGAAAAAGCAGATCGTAAAGGCTTCAACTTCAGTTAGTGGTTGCTTGGTGAGCCAGAGACTCCTCTGGCCTATTGTGCTAACAATGGAGGTGCTCCATTCTGTCCATCTCTTGACTCTTTGTAGCAGGTAACCAGACTTTTCCTGGGATGGCATGAACAAACCAGATACCACTGATGGCAACCAGATTCTACCCGAATGTAGCTTAGTCAATCAGTGAATTTTGGGAGTTATTTTCAGGAGCCGGAATAAAAGGCTGCTTATAGGAACATAGATGACTCAAAGACATCTGCATCACTGAAAAGTTCACTCCGACATGAATAAGGACACAGAAAATCTACAGCCTTGGTGCTCCTCCCACAACTTGTTTGCAGCTAGGCTGGCCAGTCTCCCTCCCCATTAATTGCTACTATTTATGTAACCTTCAGGCCTTGTGAATCCTATAAATTTCAGGAACTTCTTGAGCCTTGTGAGTTTCACTTTCTTTCTGAATTTTATTAATTTCCCTTCTCCCTCCAGAAGGGAATGTTTCTATTTAGAATGAATAGCTTTACAATGTAGGGAACTCACAGCTGATCTCCTTTGGATCTCCAGAAGAAAGAGCTTGATGAGCCTGAAGTTAGTCTGCCTCAGCCTCAGGGAGACAGTAGTAACAGAGAAGGGCTAGAATCCAATGCCAAAAACCTCAAGAGTCTCAGTTCAAGCAACGAAATGTATGCCTTTGATGATTCATCTCACCTCATGTTCTGAAAAATATTTGTTTCATAGTCAAGTCCTGAGGTCAGCATGTAGATGCGTCTCTGGAGCTCCCATTTTCAGTGAAGGTCATTGCTGTAGAGACTGACAAATCTCATGTCCCAGTGACTACTTGACATCCAGAGTCTTATCTGCCCTTCAAGAAGCATGTGTAGTGCTTAGTGGGTTATATAATTATGGACACAGGTTTACATACACAGATCTCAGTTCCATGTTTGCTTCCTCAACTCCCAACACATGTCAGACAAACCCTGGATAGTTCCGGAATATATAAATGAGAGAGGTGTGGTTCCAAAGAGCGAGAGAACTTGCTTTGCCCACAGATTACCAGACTGCAATGCTATGTGCAGCCAGCAGAGGCTCCTGGAATGTAAAGAAGGAAGGTACAGAAGTGAGGACAGCTCTGGCGGACATCCAGTCCTGGTGAGCCCAGCCTTAGAATCAGCTCAGTTGCAGAAAGGAAGCCTCTAAGCTTGACTGACTTTCAAGACTGGAAGACTACAGTTTAAAGGGTGCCAAAACAGTGGTTCCAATCCCTCACCTGTTTATATTTCCCCAGTTCTTGAGTTTTTCCTTTCTTTTTATAATACCTTTAGTAGTACTTTGACTTTGTCTTGATGTGGTAATTTCCGGGAAACTGAGTCACCAAGTCTTTTTCAGTTGGAGAAAGGAAAGTTTATTATACCTCCAGTTCTGTGCCCTGGACCACATGATGCCAGTCTTTTATTATATGGGAGAGTAGACACAGAAAACAGGAAGTAAAAGTGTACATATGGTATAAAGGTGGTGGCTGGGCAGTGTTACATTCCATTACCCACCTTCTCAGTGCCTCACATTTCTGGAGATTCCACAGTGCATCTCAGCACTGAACCGACTCAGTGCTGGGGAATTTCCTTAACATGAGGCAGTTTGGGCAATTTTTTCAGTCTCAAAAGGAAAAAAATGTTTTAGTTTATATTTACCTTCTCATACTTATCTAATATTATTTATAATTTTTTCAATAATGGCTGATCGATTATTTATTTATTGCCCTTTCCCTGGATTCAACCAAAAGAAAAATGAAATTAATGTCATTTGAAGCAAAATGGATAGTTATAAGTGATAGAATCCTGACTCAGAAAAACAAATTCTTAATGATGCTTCTCATTTATGTAATCTAGATTTAGGTGTGAGTGTGAGGGGGTGGCAGGGTGCACATGTGTGTGCATTTGCATGTGTGTGTGTGTGTGTCTGTGTGTGTCTGTGTGTGTGTGTGTGTGTGAAGCTCAAGGGTATCATGAAGGAAGACATTATCTAAAGAGAGAAAGGAAAGGAGCAAAGAGGAAAAAGTATCGCGTTTGCTCTCGTCTGGATTCCGTAATACACATAAAGGATGATGGGGATTGTCTAGGAAAGGGGAACCAGCAAGAAGGAGGAATGTGGGTGTGGGCACCGGGGCCAGCTCAGAAACATGCAGTGGCTTGTCAGGAAGGTGCATGATGATGCCCAGCATTTTCTATGCTAGTGTTCTTAATTTCTAGGAGTTAAATATGCTAATGCATGTGTTATATGCATCTGTATGTGTTTGTGAGTGTGTATGCATGTGTACATGAATGTGTGTGTGTGTGTATAGGTTCATGTGGAGTTCCTGTGTATATACACAGCTGCACACATGGATAACAGGTGTATGGGAAGGCCATGTATGTGCACAGGTACATATGGAGGCTGTGTATGTGTAAAGGTGCACATGTGTGTGCAGATACATGTGAAGACTATGCATGTGTGCATGTGTGTGAGTGTGTGTGTAGATTCATATGGAGTCTATATCTGTGTACTCAGATGACCTCCTGTGAACCTTCACCTAATGAATAAAGATTTCTAGGAACCAATCACTGGGAGAGGAGTAGGTGGGACTTTTGGTTCAGAGAGAGGAACAGGGAGACAAAAGAAAGGCACTTGCTTTTGGACGGGAAGGATGATGGATGGTCTAGATGTACGTAACAGAGACCCCCGATTTAGCGGTTGGATCTGTTACCCGAGGATTTAACTTAGAAGGGCTTACACATTACGATGCTAGTTGCTATGCCCAGTGATTAGTTAGTTGCCTGTTGCTTCTGAACTAAGCCTGTGTGGTGTTTTCCTTCACAGAGAGACTCCACTGGGTTCCAGGGAGAAAAAGTACAGTGGCAGGACACCCCAGACAGACACAGGAGTTTGGAAGTGTGAGGCTAGCGTGGCAGTGATCTGCCATGGGAACTTAGCGAGCTGTGTGGAGAGATTTGGAGCTCCAGGTCAGAAAGTCTGCCCAGATGAGAGCATGAACTGAATTTTTATGTTTCACGATACAGATGAAGTCCAACGTGGCAGGCAAGAATCCACTAGAAATGTAATATTCTTAGTCTATGAGTTCGAAATTTAGTTAGAAATTTGGAGGTTTGGTGAGCAGAGGGGAGGCAAGTCACATGACTCAACCTCAGGAACCTTGAAACAAAGAAAGAGGGCTCTGAGGTCCGCTGCTGTGAAAAGAGACAAGATGGCCACTCTGAGTCAGAGAGCTGGAGAATGGAAGCTGCCTACTTCTTGGGGTAGGTATTGATTTAACTGTTAATTTATAAAATTGGGATTATTTGTGCTAACATTCTGTCTAAGCTCCACCCCACAATTACCAACCACAGCCAGGTATGCTCCCCGCCCCCCACAGTTATCTGGCAACAACCAAGTATACCTGACTCACTATAAAAGGGGTTGTTTGCTCTGCCCTCACTCTCTTACTCCCTTGCTTTCTCTTGCTCTTCCCTTCCCCCCACTCTCCCATTCCCTTCTCCCCCTCTCTCATGGCTGGCCTCTTCTACTCTTCCCCTCTACTTCTCTACTATCTCTCTCCCTCTCCGCCTCTCTCTTTCTGCCTTTCTCTGCCTCTACTACCTTCTCAACTCCTCTCCCCATGCCCTTAATAAACTCTATTCTATACTATACCTCATGTGGCTGGTCCCTCAGGGGGAAGGGATGCCTCAGAATGGCCCTGTCAAGGCACCCCCTTCCACCATCCTAACTGCACCTCCATAGAACATACCCCCTCTTTATCTTTTTATAAACACATAAATTTGCTTTTAGGATAGATTTATATATAGAATCATGTGGGGAATTTGCCATCGGTTCAGAACTAGGATAGAAAAAATTAGTCACTGACTTCAAGTAGAGAGCAGTTATAATTGCCTGCAATGAATGGGTATTGACAGAAGTCTGTGGCTCCAGGTAGAGAGCCTAACAGATAGATGGCATATTAAAGTCTACAGGAAACTCTTATTCTTTGTTTGTGGGCTCCACGGGAATTTTGTGTTAAAATCCTGGTTTGGCTAGCTGCCTGCTTCTTATTAACAGGTATTAATAGAAGTGTGATTAAATTGCTTTTATAGTTAGGAGGAGAGCATATAGATTTTCAAATGAATAGTTTTTTGGTTGTTTTATTATTCCTCTGGAAGAGAGAGCAGGAGGCACGCCTTCCTGGCTGCGGACAGAAGGAGATGCTATCCTGGGAGAAAGGTTTTGTCTTTGCGTTTTTAGAAAGGTGACTAGTGCCTATATGCCTTCCAGAGGTATATAGATCAGATATGACCCCCAGAGGACTTGAGTCCAGAGAACCAAACAATAAGGTTATCTTGATGATACTAAAATTTTGTTTTGAGATTTGTATATCACAGACTATACAGCCTTGGAGAGTCTCATCATCAGACATGCTGACCTGACCTGCTTGAACTCCTGATCTCTTGGACTTTCAGCTGAATCCAGTCAGGACACAGACATCAGACTGTGACAATCATTGGTGTGGCCTTCTTAAGGCCACCCAACTCCCTCATTTTCCCTAACCCTCTTCAAGATATCTCAACACCCATATTCAGCTTGAAGAAGTTATAAAGAGTCTGCCCCAGTTCCCTGGATTTGGGGGGCTAAGTTGTCCTTCTGGGGAATTTAGAGATGGTCCTAATTTAAACAGGGAGGAAACAGCTAGAATTGATTGTGTAGATATAATCTCATTTGGTAGAAATCTTTAAAATAGTTACTAAGTTGAAGTCATAATTTCTTATTTTGGCACAGAATTTATTTTGATGCAGAATCAAGGTGTGCTTTGGTATAAATTTCTTCTAGTGATACAAAGATTTTTGAAGTATAAGGCTTGGAGCCAGTCCTTCTATAAATGTCATTACAAACTGATCTGAGATGATTAAGCCTGTGAGTTAGGGGCCAGATAGCAAATTCTTGGATCTGAGTTAATTGCTAGGGCACTTGCAAGATATTAGAAATAGCTGAGAGTAGTTAATAGACAACAGTTCAGATTACTTTACATAGATGGTTTTGAAAAATGTCAGATATCCACAGAATGGGACATTTAATGTTATTTATTCTTTAGTTGTTGAGACATATCTGTTCCTAGCAGCTCCACACTTTGTGGATTCAAAGAAGAAATTGAGCATCTCTACCTTCAGGTGAGGTAGTATATGGCTAGGTAGCCACCGGGCAGAAATTGCCTATTCATCTACAGACAAAATACTGTCCAGAAAAGGGACACACTATGAGGAATAGTCGACTGATAATCTCTGCCAAGTCAGGGTAATCAGTCCTTTAAAATTCTGCATTACAAAGGTCTGTCAGATGATCCTGGGCCAGAATACTAAAGACTGATGCTCCAAATTCCTGACATACAGGGACTGTATAGGCAGGCAACTGTCTCTACAATGTGCCTCAGTTCTGGAAGCTGTATTGGGCTTCCTATATTTTCAGATAATACTATTTGTCTTTGGATTTCTGATGGGATTGAAGACTAGTTATAGTCTCTTAGCCAACTCAGGCTATTTAGCATTGAGAGAATATATTTGAGAAGATAGTTTTCAGATTGCATACAAGCAAATCCAGGACATAAGTCAGGTATAGAATTGTAAATCTTTTAAGTTATGATAGATAACAGGAGTCAGATATAGAAAAGCAGTTAGCTTCACAGCCTCCTTCATATCTCCCTTCAATTACCTTCATTCGCTTATCTCTTCTCTTTCTCCATGTATTTTATCAAAATGCTTAAAATTCTTCTTTAAGATCAAGTAACAAATCTTCCTCAAGTAATCTGCTCCACCTCTGTGACAGTTAATGGGCAACACGACGAGAGAGGCATGCTTCAGATATGGTTCTTGCTTATACTGTAGCACCTGGACAGGCAGGTGACATGCAAGCTTTTGTTCTGAGGGACCAAGAGATATAAGATGTCTAGCTCCCTTATGAGAGACAGCATATGAAGAAGAGAGGACCTCGGGTGTTTGGCAAAGAATATAGAGCGAAACAGCAAACAGTAGGACAGAAGATGTTTGTAGCATGATTTTGACAGGTGATTCTGTAAGATGTAATAGGAATTCTAGTATGCCAATGTGAATGGCAGAAACACAGAATCAGAAAGATGATATTCCTAAATAGGAACTTGACAAAGAAGATACTGAATGGCCTATGAGAATGAATAGATTGTATGTATTTATATATATATTTATTATATATTATAATAAATGTGTTTATTATACATTATTATATTTTATATCATATTATATAAATATAATATTAAATAATAAATATAATAGAAATACAATAGTATTCATATATCATATAATATATTTATTACATGTATACATATAGTTTTTCTTCCTAAAGTGTTGATGGGAGTCAGACTTGCCATTACTGATAACTAGTAGCTCCATTTTGGACAACCATGCAAGTGTCTGCAGAAGCTTAATGCATCTACAGTGTATGAATTGACAATTTTACTCCACTTATAAAATTTAATGAAAGCCAAAGCACATGCAAGAATGTATTATCAGACTTCAATATCCCTTCACAAAACCCCCAAACGAAAAAAAATGTCAAAGAACTGGATGAATAATTTGTGGAATATTGTTATTCAAAAAGTCTTCGAACAGGGCTAGAGAGATGGATCAGCGATTAGAATTACTTGATCTTGCAGAAGACCATGGTTTAGTTTCAAGCATCCAAGTCATTCAAGACAACTTATGACTTTACCTAACACTAATTCCAGAGGATCCAAAGCTGACTGCTGGCCTCTGGGGCACAGGACATGCACAGGGGCAGGCAGTGCACATATAAACACAAGTAAACCACTCATACATATAAACTAAAAATAAATATTACTTAAATTTCCTTTTGAATGGCAAGCACAAAAAGGGGCGACTTTCTCAATCCATGTGATTTTGTTCTAACCGTGTATTCCTGACAAGGAAGAATGGCATCTGTAAGCAACGCCATGAAGAATCCAGTCAAGCATACGGGGCTCACTTCGTGAATCCCTTTACACAATGTTTGTAAGTAGCAATACTAACCTATGCTGAGATACATAGATCCCTTTCAGTCAAGCCATCAAGGTCAGGATATTATGGGGCAAATATTAAATCTATAAGGAAGTTCCTCTAAGGTACGTCTAGTATCACACCTCAGAAAAGATGGGCTTGCTCAATGACCATTTTCTCCCTGCCCCTTTATCGTTTATAGTGCTTTGAAATGACTCCGTTTCACAGAAATCAAGCTATGAAGCTTCATTATTCTCAAATGTTACTGGCGAGGATGTGCGTAGAAGACAGCGAGCGGTGTGCATCAGCTCTAAAAGACAAGTTTCACCACCCTCTAGGAGTACCAGAAACCTGGGAGCTGAGAGACTCTCAGGACTCAAAGGGATGTGCCTTAGATGAAATGCCCTACAGTGGAGAGAGGGAACTGGAAGAATCCACCAGGGCATCAAGTGGAGGGATGGGGTTGTCATCCCACAGTGAAAAATTCTTACCCCAAATTGTTCCTGTCTAAAAGAACTGTAGGGGCAAAAATGGAGAAGAGACTCAGGGGAAGGCGGATCTCCAGTGACCAACCCAACTTTGGATCCATCTTATGGGGAGGCTTCAAGGCCTGAAACTATTACTGATGCTATGGTGCCTTTATAGACAAGAGCATGGCTGCCCTCCAAGAGGCCCAACAAACAGCTGAAAGAGTCAGATGCAGATACTTACACCCAACCAATGGACTGGAGTCGGGGACCCCTGTGGTTGATTTAGGGAAAGGCTGGAAGAAGCTGAGGAGGAGGGCAACCCCATAGGAAGCAGTCTCAACTAAACCAGACCTGAGATCTCTTAGACACTGAGCTGGTCCAAGGCCCTGACACATATACAGCAGAGGACTTCCTGGTATGGCCTCGGGGGAGAAGAGGATCCTAACCCTTGAGAGACTCAAGGCCCCAGGGAGTGGGGAGACCTGGCGGGGTTTGGGGAGGACATCCTCTTGAAGAGGGGGGGAGGAAGAATGGGATGAGAAACTATGGGAGGGCAGACTGGGAGGGGGGTAACTACTGGACTGTAAAAATATAAAAGTAATTAAAAAAAAAAAGGACAATTTCCCTCAACCATAAAGACACCAAGACCTCACTTGTCCTGGGCTGAGGAGCGTGTAGGAGACTGCAAACTGTTTGCTTGCCAGCTGCTTCTTGTGGGATGCCTTGGGCTGTGCGCTCCTCTGGGGTCCCCTTAGCTTGTGAATCCACAACAAAGCGAATCCCATTGCATGGCAGACAGCTCAGTGCTTCACACTCAGTAACAGTATTTAAGTGAAAAACGTCTTGCTCAATATTATGCTACAATTAACTCTGTGTGTGTGTGTGTGTGTGTGTGTTCTCACACAAAAATACAAAGGAAAAAGAAATCAGCAAGTATCGAAGTATCTGTATAAAATATTCAAAATCCCAACTCCACAAAAGAGCATTTTCCTAAAATCTTTTATTGTTTTTTTTTTTAATACATATATTCACCATGTATATTCAAACTCTGGTCTAGTTGAATAGTTTTCAAATTAAGGAATGATCTATTATTTAAAAACAAATTTCTGCCTATAATGTTTCAGCTATATTAGACTTAATTTTCATGAAAATTCAAGTAAATACTTCACATTTATATCTTCCACAGGCATAATTCTGGTCAGACAGAAAGTCCACACTTCTTGTCTTGGAATTTAAATGTAACCACATTTTACCTGGGCTTCTTTGTGTATCATAAGCTCGATAGAACTGTCTCATAACCCACCCCACATCTTTTAGAAAATCTATCATGAGAGGATGAGGGGAGGAGCATGGAAAACTTGCTTCTCATGGTCTCTCTGGCTTTGAAATTGTGCTTCCACATTAGACAAGTTTTCTTATCATCCTTGATAGGTTACACAGGGTGCCATCTTAAAATAAATGTAATGTAATATTTCAGTGTGTCTTTTTTCTCTTAGTAGGTAGGTAGACAGATAGACATAGAGAAAGAGGTAAATAAGAACCAAACATAGTATTAGACACTTGCTATGGTTTTCTCCAAAGGGTCACATAGGAGAGACTGGGTCTTCACTGTGATACTGTTTAGATGTACTGAAGACTGGGAGGGAGTGCTTCAGTCACTGAGGTGTGCTGCAAGGAGGTCATAGGTCACTGAGGTGTGCTGCAGCGAGGTCACAGGTCACTGAGGTGTACTGCTGGGAAGTCATAGGTCACTGAGGTGTACTTCTGGGAGGTCACAGGTCACTGAGGTGTACTTCTGGGAGGTCACAGGTCACTGAGGTATACTGCTGGAGGTCATAAGTCACTGAGGTGTACTACTGGGAGGACACAGGTCACTGAGGTGTGCTGCTGGGAGGTCATAGGTCACTGAGGTATACTGCTAGGAGGTCACAGGTCACTGAGGTGTACTGCTGGGACGTCATAGGTCACTGAGGTGTACTGCTGGGAGGTCATAGGTCACTGAGGTGTACTGCTGGGAGATCATAGGTCACTGATGTTTGCTGCAGGCAGAAACTTGTAGGACTTGGCTGATGCTCTTCCTCCTTGCCTTCCACCTTCAGCACCTAATTCAAGGGTTCAGAGAACACTGGGGGTGGGGGTGAGTTTGACTTTTAATGACAGGTGTTTTTAAATTATGTTAATCATCCTATTCTAAGCAGTGTAACATAACAGAAGTAGCTTCTTGCAAGGAACTACCAACAGGAGCACGATTCTCCTGCAGAATTTTCCGGAGTTGTCCATCAAAGTTGTCTATCCCTCGACTAAGGCTCTTCGTAGACGTCAGTCAGTTTCCTTTCTGATACCTTCCTGCTCTGCTCTACTAGGTATGCTTGGATTCCCTTCAGTGGTTACGACCAGTAGTCTCGTGATTCCTAAGACTGCAGACTCAACTGGTCCTGCACTTGTAGGTAACCGCTTGGTGTCAGTCCCCATGATGGTGGCTTCCAGCCTTGGTCATCTCCTGGATTACATGACACTGTCTACACTGCTCTGCCTCAGAATTTCTACTCTGAGGACATATGGTAACAAACACTATTCCACAAATGAAACCACAGACTGTAGAGTCTCTGGGTACATGACATTTTCTCCTTCCTGTTGCTGTCTGTCTTAGAGCACCATGACCAAGGCAAGTCTTATAAAGGACACCATTTAATTGAGGCTGGCTTACAGGTTCAGGGATTTAGTCCGTTATTGTCAATGCAGGGACATGGCAGTATCCAGGCAGGCATGGTGCAGGAGGAACTGAGAGTTCTACATCTTCATCTGCAGGTTGCTAGCAGAATACTGACTTCCAGGCAACTAGGATGAGGGTCTCAAAGCCCACACCCAAGGTGACACGTCTATACCAACAAGGCCACACCTAATAATGCCACTCCCTAGGCCAAGCATAGACAAACCATGACACTATCTTCTAGAGATTCATGCCAATCTCCAAGAAGCATAGATTCTCTGCATGCTGATCATTGCCTCTCTACAGACACTAGTGCTACATTAGGCTTAAGACTCAGTAAGATAGGCAGAGTAATTCAAATATCAAACAGGTTGGAGACCTTACTTACATCAGCACCTTCTCTCAAAACCAGCCGCTGTCGCATTGTTGCCAAAGCATTTTGAAGCATCGCTTTGTGATCCCCTTCCATGCCGCCTTCCTTCTTAGATTGTAGATGCATTCTTCCAACTCTCTGGGGCTAGCCCTTCCCATTCCCCTCTCCTGCGTGTCCTGTACAGGTTAGGGGTAGCCCTAACTTCCTGAACTTGTGCACTGCATCCTCTGGGACTCGATGCACAGCTCTTGCTAACAACTGTCTAACAAGGGATGTGGCAGCACAAAGGTATTCTGAGCACAAGAACAAAAATTAAGTCAAGCTAAACAGAGCAGAGATATCAAATAAAAGCTGAAGTTATAACAAGGAAGGCAGCCATGGGAAACTCTTGTTTCTTTTCCCATGTACTATTTTTATACATGTTGAAATTTAAGTACCAGCAACACAAAATTATTTTTTAAATAATTTATTGAAACCTAGTTTGGAGAAAAATGTAGCATTCACACAGATAGTTAATGTATGGGTTGTACATATTCACCGATATCAGAGGTGATATGGTTTGTTTAAAATCACATCATAGAAGCAGAGGTGCCCCGTGTGATACCCACTGCACATAACTCCCTGGAAAGGAGACGAAGCCTTAGACTCTTTAGGAAGACAAGCGCCACAGACCATGCCTGCGCGGGCTCATCATGTGAAAAACAACAGACTGTACAAATCCAGTGGAGAGCACGTAGCTGAGACGTTCTGATCAAAACAAGTAAATAAATGTCACCACTTTGACACCAAGAAAAATGAAGGCATAATTATAACAAGTATCCTGTAACTTAAAGAAATAAAAAATAATAGAAAAAATGAAAAAATTTCTCATGTTTGTTAGGTCACACCAAATGTGATTTCAGTGGAAATATTAAGAAAGTTTTAGTTGCAATAAGATGTTATATGTAAAAAAAAAAACAGAAATAAATTCATGAACCCTCTAGGAATTAATAAAAAATGAGGACCAGGACCTAGAGTTTTTTCCCAAAAAGCATGAGACCCAGAATTGGATCCCAGCACAAAAACACAAGAATCATACTATCAATAAAATGAAATTCCCTCTTACAGATACTACATCAACTTATCATGAAGCATTCCTGGTGTGCGCTAATCTATATTCACATATATAAATAACTTTCCAGGGATAGGGCTGACGCTTGCCTACACACGCGCACGCACCGACTCGTATTGTGCCACCTCAATTCTGAAGTTTCTATGCAAGGGAAAACTGCACAGCAGATCTCTTGTTTCATGAAGCTGCTAGGGTTATTTCCATGGGAAACAGGAGAGCCACGATCTTTGGAGGCACATCGAAAAACAGCGCAATTGGAAAAGGTAATTTCAAAGTTACAGATTTTTGCAAGCCACCGTTCCAGTTCACGACTAGAATAATTCTGTGTTTCCTCCCCAGAGCACACTTTTGAGTGCTGACTCCAGACGCAAACTCACTTGTGTATTCTAGAAAGTAGCATTACGAAATAATATAAACATTCCCAGTAAATATTCATCCTGCTTCATATAAAGTAGTTTCCATTTTTATTGAGCTTGCCGCTTTTGGGTTCGCTGTCAGTCTTGGTGTCAGACTGGGTCTGGTGTACAAAGAGCAGGCTCCGCATAACTGTGCCCCTGAGTGGGTTGATATCGTGAAACACTGAGTAGAAAATCCCCCAAACAAATTATATTTGTCATTGCAGTCAGCAGGAGAATTTTGGAAGCATGTTTTGGGTAATTTGGGAGAGTTTTATGAAAAATCTAAAATGCACGCACATTGCAAATAGAATCCAATCCCCTCCCAAGGTGAGGACAGATGACTTCTCGTGCCTCCTTCCATAAAAATAAATGGGGGAGTGGCTCTCTTTGTCACTCTCAATAACCGCCGTCCTTCAAATGGAAGCTAACAAAAAAAAAAGGCAAATGAATAAAAACATTTCCCTAATGTGGAAAGACGCAGACCATGATAGGAACAGGAAATAATATTTGTTTTACTTCCAGCCCGTGGAGCAACATTTCTGCCTTCTGGCTCAACCACTAGGAGAGCATCCAGAACTTTCTGCTATGAAGCTGACTGTCATCTTCCCATTGTGGCATTCTCTACATGTGCACATTGTTTTTGCATTTAAATATATATTGCTTTTAAATTTTAAATGCTGATATGAGTGAGAAGCCTTGGCAGCAACGAAATTAGGTTGGGAAGTCAAGTGGGGAAACAAGATATATTAAAATAGTGCTCTCATTTGCTGTGCCTCAAACACCCACCTGCAACCCAGAAGGCTCTACCGACGGCCGATACTCCATTTGACGTTTTCTTGAACGCTAATGCATTTTGAGAGGTTGAGCTGGGGGGGGGTGGGATTTCAAAACAGACAGTTGGAGGCAAAGAGAAAAGCACAACGGACCCATCAAAAGACAAACTGAAAGTCTCTGTCTCTAGTTCACGACCCAGCACGAGAGGCAGAGAAGGAAAATTAAGAAAACTCAGATCTGAAGTTCCTTACCATTCTGCCTCTTTCCCACACAGCAGCAAAGCTCAATCTATTTTATTACTGTAAAAGGGTCTAGAAAGGTAAAGTCAGACCTCCCACGCAAAGCTGACTGGTGTAGCTTGGAGGGTGCATGCTTTGTCTAGAGGAAGACAGATGCACCAGATTCTTTGGCCGATGTGCATGCACACACACAAGCATTGTCTTTGGAAAATGATATCGGGACTAGAAAAGATGAAAGGAAAGTAAACTGACTAACAGACTTGGGAATAGAACGGACTGGGAAAATATGAGCAAAGTGACTATATTTTGCCAAAAAAGAAGTGATACTGAGCAGGTCAGGAAATGAAAACATTACCTAAATAATTATGCACTGAGCCCAAACACAGGGGTGAGCCAGGCCCCCAGGGACCCAGCTCTCTGCTCAGGTCAAATGCCTGCACTGAGAGCCCTGTGTGTATGGGAAGACACACTTGGCCTTAAAGTGCTCGTAGGTGAGAAAACATATTTATTTTGGGTAGAAACAGCCAAACAAGTGAGCTTGAAAGAAGGAAAACTCACTTTTGAAGTAAAAGAACCTTTTTCACCCTGAAGAAAAACAAACTCTGAGACAGTTTTTCTGGTGAGGTAATGGGGGGGGGGGTAAATGGAAGGTATTGCCTAATTTTAGATTACTTAGGTCAGTGGAAACTCTGTTGATTTAGTCACGACACAGTGCAAAATAGGCAATGATGCTGTTCCACTAAACTATCCCCAGGGTGACAATGTTAGTAGATCACCTCAAGCAGACATTTGCATGACCATTGTCTTTAGAAAGTGAGCCATCGAGAATAGCCAGAAATACACTCCTTTGTTGGATGAATCTTAAAATCCTAATGTGCAAACTGCGTCTCTCCAGCACAAGTGTTCAACAAGTGGAGACCATCCTCCGAGTCAAAGAGAAAACTTCTGAAAACCAAAGGTGTACTGAGCAGAATGATGGTCTGTTCGGTTTATTGTTCTTGGCACTTGGGGGAGGGGGACAAATTCCAGATCAATGCCCACCCCAAGCTCGTTTCCACTTGAGCACCTGGAGGATAGCCCACTACCATCTTCATCTCAAACTCCTGCAGATTATGAGATAAGAAAATCCCCAGTGGCTTTTAGCAGACCTCCTGACTAAAGACCCCAAGTTCGCCCTACTGATCAGAGGAGAAACATTGTTGAATCCATTGGCATTTTCGTTCTGCTCATTTAGCTTGCAATATCCTCTACAAATTGGTCTGATAGAATCCATTGCCTCTACAATGCATAATCGCAGGCAGTGTGTTTCTTCCTTCCTTCCTAATTCGAGGGAATGTGAACGATGACTGTACCAAGAATGAATTATTTGAATTTAACACACAAGCCGTTGCTGGTCACTAAAACCCATTTGTGACTTGTCAAGGATATGTGTGAAATCACAGAATCATTCTCCCTGTTGTAGCTGCCTGTTGGTGTGCACAGAAATTGAACATTTCTGATTGGATTTATGAAAGAGAAAGAGCTCTCTGAGAAACTCCTTTTAGCAGTCAGGGGGGAAAAAACGAAATAACAAATTTGAAAGCGATAGCTCTCTACTTTCCGCATCACTTCGCGTTCATACTTTGAACAGCATCTGTAACTTTCAGACTTTTAGCAGTACTATAAACCTGACTTAACAGGTGGGGAGAGTGGAGGTATAGGAACCTTCCTCAAGCTTGTCCAGACAGTTCAATCCAGGCTGGGCAATGAAGATTCAGACACCCCTGGCTCTCCTGAAACACAGGGAGATCAATGTGTATAGACACATATATCTTGAAATCTATGTTAGAGGTCCACCTACCTCACATGGACCTCATGACTTATCAGTAGCCACTTTGCCAGACTCTTAGCCAGTCTCCATTCCTTCCTATCCACACTTGCTCTTAGACTCTGTAACTGATTTTTTATTCCCTCATCACCCTGGATAGAAGTAGGGTTAACCACACTCTGGAACTGTACAAAGGAATACATCGTCAGAATGGGTTTACCTGCTAACCACAAAAATTCTAGGCATCCATAATAAAATATCCATATGAGGCACTCCCAGATCAGACTGCTTACCATTTTGGGCATGCATACAGTATTGGATGAGTTTTCCTATAGGAGGAGAGTTTGTAACATCTTGCCAGGAGAAAGGTGGCACCCCAGATAGGATCATTGAATGAATTTAACAAAAGACAAATGTATAAAGATGTGAGATGCACTAATGTACCAAGGACCAAAAGGTACAAGGGGAGGGGGGAACTTAGTAAAAGTGAAGGGGGGAGTGAGGAGGGAGAGAGTGAGAAAGAGCTAGATTCCTGAGAAGGTGGGATTTGAACCAGGCCCCTCTGCAGCAGTCCCCAATCAGTGCAGATCAGAATGACTCTCTGACCTTCTCGGTCTTTTCTTCTGGTTTTCTGACTAACTCCCCAGAGGAAGCAAGAAGGAAAGGGAGATATCCATAGCCAGCCTCCCAGTGTGTGCAGCAAAAAGAACATCAACAAACCAAAGGAGAAAAAAGAGGGATGAAGGAAAACTGCCCTTCGACTAGGTTTTTAATGATGTCAATATTTTAGATGATAACTTTTCTTCCACATTCCACTATTTGCAACAGCCAAGATACAGAATCAAACTATGTAAGCAAGCAAAGAAAAAATGGTGTATATATACAATATGTTATCCAAGCACCAAAAGGACAAAATCATGTCATTTGGGGACAACAGGGATAAGCCATGGTGACATGACATTAATCAAAATAAACCAGGCACAGAGGACAGCACCAAACTCTCTCACTTTTAAGAATGAAGGTATGGAGGTGAGGGGTTGGAATGGTCTGATGTGCATAGGAAGCTACAGCAGGAAAGCGCACTCCTGTTCTACTGAATGACATAGTTATAGAGTTACATATCTTGAAGTAACTCAAAGAGAGGACTTGGAATGTTTTCACCAAAAAGAAACAGAAAGGGCTAAGAGAAGATGTGTAACTTCAGGAGCCTTGGAGAAAATTTAAGTACCAGCTGGGAGGTGGGTGGAGGGGAGGTGACATCATGGTCATTGTCACTGTCATGCAATCTAAAGTTAACAACCCTTCACAGTTGCCCAACATCACTAGAACCAAAGCAGGCTTTAGCTTGTTTTTGTTGGAGCATGGCTGTGTAGTAAAGATTTGATTCACACACAGAAGGTGGCTGCTGAGAAGGTAAGGCTGAGTGGCTTCAGCCCTCAGTGCTGCCGTCTGCTTCCTGTGGTCCGTGTGCCCCTTGCCATGGTGCTAGGGCTGCTAAGCTGGAATGCCAGAGAGGATCATGGTCTTCCCCCTCTCTGCATCTGGTCCTTGAGCTACAGCCAATGCTTGAGTTCAGTTCTAGGGAATGATGGTTCCATGGGCGGGGTAGGTAGGTTTGCGGCATCCAGCACCCTTTCTCCAGCATGAGGGAAACACTCAGTAAACTCTTGTTGGATAGCAGTTGATTCAGTTGATAAAATGCAAATAACTTCTACGCATATGCCATATTTAATAGGTGTTATCTAAATATGTATCGATTAGACACAAATACTATATACAGATTATATCTGATATATTATAGTGTACAAAGCATATTGTACATATACATACTACACTAATTACTGTCACTAGAACCTAGCTCAAAATTTCTCAACTATATTTTAAAAATAGTTAACCAAAAATAAGAAAGTGATGAGTAGCCAATGGGCATTGAAGGTAGCTGGCTGTTAATATTAGCTTTCATAGTTCCCCTCTGAAGTTATTATTAATCTTACTTCATCTTCATAGCTAGGCCACAGCAATTTTTATGGTAAAACCTTGATGTGTAGATTGCATGAAGAGCCACTTGGTCCAAGGAACAGGCAGTACAGAAGGAAGAGCGCAGCATGCCCGTCATCTGCATGTGTGCAGTGTCCTCTGCATGTTTGCTGTCTCTCAGCAGAGTACACCAAACTGCTCGCATTAGGGGACAGTCCCACTAGACACCCTGCTCTTTCAGCTCATACAGCCCCCAGAGGTTGCCCCTTCCACAGTGGCTTTGTATTGTGCCTACTGGGGTGGGTAAGAGGAGGTGAGATGGGGGAAGACCCTTCAACCAAGCAGCTCTGCTAGGAGTCCATGCAAGACTGAGAGATGTGCAAGGAGGTGTCCGGGTGTTACAGGCCTTGAACTCTAATACCTTTGTGCCCCCCACTGTTTCTCTATCCTGCTGACTTTGTTTCACCACACGAGGTTGGGCAGGCTCCCCTCTGTGTGTCTGGGCCCTGGTAGAGGCTGGCCCATCAGTGCACAGCCTGTCCTCTTCCTTCGTGCCCAGGCCCATGCACATACGGGCATCACTGACTGAACTCAGTGAAGTAAAGAGGAAAAGAACAGAGATTTGGGAGGGCAATGTGTTAGAGGCCAGAGGAGGCTGGATTTGGATTTGAAGGAAGGGGGTTGGGAGTAGATATGGTCAAGATACATAATATAATTTCAAAGAGTAAGAAATACTTTTAAAAGAGAAATATGAGAACAAACACAATCAAGCCAATTCGCATTTTAAATGTACTGCATTTAAAAAGTACTAATATTTAAACAAATAACTCCTACCTTGTTCACACATTGCCATTTGTCAAACTGAAGCTAGATATAAATGAATATAATACCTAGGCACAGATCTCTCTCTCTCTCTCTCTCTGTCTGTCTCTCCTCTCTCTGTCTCTCCTCTCTCTCTCCTCTCTCTTTCTCTTCCTGTCTTATATACACACATAAATACATATATACATATATATATACATATATACATATGCACACCCATATATACATATATATTTATGTATATATACATTTTATGAATATATACATTATACACACATCAGTTTCTCTCTCTTTTTTAAGTCAGGTAAAAATTTTTTAATTAAATTATTTTATTACATACATTCCAAATGTTGCCCCCTTCCCGGTCCCCCTCCCCGAGTGTCTCAGTTGGACCTTTCTTTACAGCTTACTCGGTCTCACTTCTAGGTGAAGGGCTCTCCTGATGCTTGTCTCCTGCTGTGTGGTGCTATGTCTCTCCTCACTCTGTCCACACTGGGATTGCTCCTGGCACTAGGCACTCTGAGCTGGGCCTGTGTCCTCTGGGCTTCAGAGTCTGTCCTGTACCCCGCTACCTTCTGTCCCTCCTCTCTCATCTCAGACGCCTTCTCTAGAAGGACCCAGCTCCCTCTCCGGATTTCATTCCGTGTACCACTCAGCACCTAAAACTCCAGTGAAAATGAAAAAATAGACAGACAAACAAACAAAAACCAACAAGAAGCCTTTTTTAGGAAGGCAACAACGCTCAAGTCCTTTACCTCTTCGGGTGATGCCGCCCTTTGGAGCTGAGTCAGGATAGTTAAGTTAAACATGCTAGACAACATGCACTCTTGCTAGGTCCATGCTAAGGAATGGTGCCTCATAAGGGAAAGCAGCCGTTGTACTTTGAATTGCCATCACACCAAGCCTATTTGGGTGCACCTGTCAATCTGAAGAAAGGGTTGAGCATCTACGGCAGGAATGGTGAGATGCAACATGGTGGGGGACTTTTGCTTGACTTTATTTTTTTAAAAGATTTACTTATTTTATGTATAATGAGTACACTGTCATTCTCTTCAGACATACCGGAAGAGGGCATCATGTTCCATTACACATGGTTGTGAGTCACCATGTGGTTGCTGGGAATTGAACTCAGGACTTTAGGAAGCCCAGTCAGTGTTCTTAACCACTGAGCCATCTCTCCAGGCCCTTGCTTGCTTTTTTTATTTTTACTTTTATTTTTATTTTTATAATACTATGGCTTCTCATACCCCAGGAGCAGATAGCAATTCCTCGCTTGGTGTGCATGACTCCTGACTCCTCGCCTTTGTAGACCCAGTAGAATGCTATCTCAGCTCCAAGGATGGCCCAGGTGATCCCTTCCTAAGCAAATAATTGTAGCCATTGTTTTGGTGAGGGCTGGGGCTTGGCCTAAGAAGATGAAGTGAATCTCAGCTCTGCCCTGTGGAGTCAACTCAGACTCCAATGTGGTTGGAGCGGCTGCAGCCCTCCATCACCATGAGGTAAAGTAGAACCACAATAGAGGAGAGCAGAAGCTGTGAACTGAGCTCTAACTCGAGGCTCAGTCTTTTTACTACGCATCCCATGGACAAAAGCTAAGGCCTTCATCCCCAACATTTATTTAAACCAAGTTAAAGTTTCTGACATTTAATCAGAAGGAGATCTGTCAGACCCTGTGTGTGGAGTCCGACCAGCTTGCCTGTGTGAGAGCTTTGAGACTATGAACAGCTAGCTCACTCCACCAAGGTCTTCTGGAAAGCTGCTTATGAGGGGCTCAGGGGTCACCCTGCTCGCGTACCTGCAGATCCACCTTCCGTCCCTCTCTCCATACAACTGTCATTATTTCTCCCCTTGAAAGAAACAGTATGAGCGTGTCAGATGATTGTCTCTACTTTCCCGAAGTCTGAAGTCTTTTATCAACTCAAGTTCCAACTTCGGTGTAGTTAATGATGTCACTTATCCTAAAATTATTCCTTTCCACTTATAGTCAGCGAGCAAATGTCATCCTCCGCTCTGTGAGGGGATCTCAGCTTGCAGCATGGGAGAGAGTCCGTTACCAGAAGCACTAATCGATCCTTAATGGATGTAAAGATTATCGAGCCACAGCACCGTGGAACTAG
Organism: Apodemus sylvaticus; assembly: GCF_947179515.1. NCBI lineage: Eukaryota > Metazoa > Chordata > Mammalia > Rodentia > Muridae > Apodemus > Apodemus sylvaticus. The sequence continues at coordinate 8,534,994 of NC_067482.1, forward strand.
AGCTGTTTTAAAATAGATTAGCCCTTGCTTCTGCTCTGCTCTCTTTAGGAAACACCCAGCCAAGCCATGTGTGGCAGTTTGGTGTCTATGACCTAATTTCAACTTTATTATAGGGCAATTAGCCTAAAAAGGTGTGTTTTTAAATGAATGTCATTTACTAAAAAGACTCTCTACCTTGATAGCTCATTTCTCCCCTCAGCATTAAGGAATGAAGAATCTTTTTTTTTTAAGCTTTATTTTTTTACTTATACTCACTACAACATTTTCTTGCATGTATGACATTAAAGAGAGTTCTTATTCACACATACACACCCACACTGTCCCCTTACTGGTCTCCTCTCTCCCTTCAAAAGCTTCCTCCCTTCTATTAGAATGAAGAATATTTTATTTTATTTTTTTTTAAAAAGAAGTACAATGCAAAACTGAAACATCTGCTTATGTGCCTTTCCTGTGAATTTCAATCGATTAAAAAAAAATAAGGACACTGGAATTTTAAGGTGGCAATCATAGCCTTCCACTTTTTCTCCACGAAAAAGAAATAAATAAAAGTATTACTCATAGAGACTGCTTTCTTCCCAAGGAGGAGGTAGTTGGGTACACTTGGGCAAGCATTTTAGACTGTCTTTAAAGTCTAAAATAAACAAAACAATTCTCTTACTGGGAGGAGTTACCCGATAGGCCCTGGCACCCTTTCTTTGCACATCCGTTTTAATGAGGCGATGCTGTCTGGTCACTTCCTGCCAGGGGACTTTTTGCAGAGACACGCATACTGCAAGCATATTTATTTACCAGCTCCCATTCCTTTCTTCAATTCCCAGCGGGGGTTCTTTCTGACCACGGATTATAATGAGGAGAAAAGTTCCTGAAAACACAACTGTGCTTTTTATAGTTAGAAGAGAATTATTTGCTCATGTGTTTGTTTGGGATGGCCTTTAAAAAAAAAATTATCCACTTACGCTCCTGAAAAATGTCTTCTTTTAGATATGAGAAAGCAGAATTTAAGTTCTGCATTCAGAGATCCACCAAAATCTGACAGTCCTTGACACCAAAGTCCACAGGATGGAACGCTGAGTTTTGATGTCACCACTCTCAGCCATGAAGTCTTTTCCCCCTCACCGCATCCCCCTCCCGCCCACCTCCCTGCATCTTTTTTTTTCCTTCTTTCTTCTTTTTATTCCAATTGTCACACAACACAGATCCCAGGGAGCCTTTTGTTCGTTGTCAGGTCAACAAGAAGCCAAATTAAAAACTAACAACTTTTGGATCTCTACAGACCGGACAAAGTGAGTGTAGACTAAGAAGCAAAAGAGAAAAAAAGAAAAAAGAGGGGGGGACGGAGGGGGTAAAGATCCTAAAGAAAGAAAAGCCCCGGCTGAGGGATTTGGAGGGCAGGGGCTCTGGAGGGGCCAAGCTGCCTCGTTTGATGTGGGAGGTCTGTCCACAACCTGCTGGGACACTCTCTGGGACATCTCATTAACCGTGTCATCAAAGCCCCCTCAGGTCCAGCGAATCATAACATTATCTCTGACATTACCACACAGATACAAGGTCCCCGAGGCAGTCTATAAACATGCCTGTACTAACCAATTCATCGTGGCTTGACACCCCGGCAAGGGCTCGATGCCCTTTAGTGAGCTCCGTGAATTGCCCCAGTCATTCATCAAAGTTTCTTGGAGTGCATTTCACACAGCATTAAATTTAATTAAAGCAACATTGACTGCATTGTAATCCTCGGGAGGCTCTTTGTCAGAGGGACCTGGAACACTTCGGCTTAAAATGTCTATTGTTTTGTTGGAGGTTTTCTTGGTTGTTGGGTTTGAGGTTTGAACTTTTTTTTTTAAGGATGGATATCCGGATTGAAGTGGTACAGACCGCCCCTCTTTGACTCCATTTTTCCCTCGTTTCTCCTCTTCTTATTCTCCTTCCTTTCCTTCAAAATTTTTTTCTAGATCAAAAGATACGGTGCACATACTATAAAATCAGCTTCCAGACAGTGGGTTACAATAAGCTAAATAGCTCTGTGAACTTTACTAATGCGATCGGCAAGCAGCTCAAGAAAATGGGGTACACACTGGTACACAAAGACCTTCCAGTGCAGAAATGTTCTTACCTCTACCCCTCAGGGAGCAGAGAAGCATACCCCAGCCAGCACGGTTCCAAGCACGCCCTGCTTCTCAGTCACAGAGTGCTGCAGCGGTATCTTAAAGTCCCGGTACTTTGCTACAGGGGGTTATAGGCAATTCTCCCAGACACTTGGAGTCCTTAGTGATGTTTTTAGATGAATCAATAAGGTGGACTGAGCTAAAAATAAACGCCCTTCCTTTTTGTCAGCAAAGGAAACTGGATGTCAAGGGAAGGACCGAATGCTGGATAGGTCCATGAGCTTTTTGTACATCATTTAGTGTTTGCATCCTATATGGAATGTCTGTGTGTGGGGGGAGGGGGACAGACAGAGAGATGGAGATAAAGATAGACACAGACAGAGAGCCAGACAGACAGACCATGGCAGAGAGACAGAGGCAGAAACAGAATGTGGTAATGGTCAGGCAGAAAAGAGAAATAAAAAAAGAATAAACTAAAACTCGCAGGGAATTTCAAGTATGTATATAACTCATAATTTTTAGTTACTTTTTGAAAGCAAAACTGCGCATATTAATTCTAGTTGTCTTCGTACATTATTCCCACAAAAGATTGCCAAATCATTAGAAAAATAAAACACAACAGTTCCAAATGACATAATGCAAATATGGGAAATTTGATAAAGTATAATTTGGCTAAACCAAGCTAAGACTGGTCTCACTGGAGAGAGAATACATTCCTTTCAGAGATTATTCACACTGCTTTTAATTGTGACTATCTTCGTGTGGTTGCATTAAATGACCTGATCTCTCCATCACACTCCAGTGTGTTCAGTTCCATGAATTCAGCAACTAAGCTGCAGTGTGCATATTACCATATAAATCTATGCACATCAAATCTGCTTTTCCAGAAAATGATAAGTCATTCAAATTTTTGTATTTCAATTTCTTGGTCTGCAAAATGGGAATAAAAAAATGCTACATTCCCAAGCTCACAAGATATTGCAGGATCGCACAGAGAAATGTACACAGAGCATGCAAAAGGTATGGAATCAATGTGCTTTGCAATGGTAATGTGATTTTAATGTAAAACATCAAATATGAAAAATAATGACAAAAATGTGATTTTTTTCCTTCCTAAATTAAAACATTTATCATTTTGATGGATGCTTGGAACTCAAAGAATGTGCTATCTTTTAAATGCATGACCCAGTAAACAAAGAAGAGGCTGAGAGGGGAGCTGGGCAAACACTAAGAAGTGACTGGAGGAAACAAAGGAGAACAACAAATTTCACATTATGCAGTGGTGGGAAAAAGGCAGAAATGGGAACAAGATGGTTTAACATGTTTGATAGCATGAACACAGCAGGCTAGAAGAGACTCTGGGAGGAAATCTGCCTTGTGATTAAAAGACCTTTCTTTTTGTGTATTCTGCTTTCTCTCTCACTGTAGGTGTGCATAGTCCTGGAGAGACTGGTGTGGTAGAAGACACATCGTGGGTATGCCCAAACCTGGCGCACATCTTATTAGGCTGTGTCCTTAGCAACCCACTAAGTCCTGAGTCTGTTCCTATCAGCCATCTGGAGATAAAGATACCTTCTCAAAGTGCTTGTGTGGGTGTGAGGACTGTAGAAATGGATGCATGCAATGTCTGATGCAAGCACCTTGCACGCACAGATTATGTGAGAACAGGAGTTCAAGACATAGAGAGTATATAGTGGGGTCTAACAAGCATCTGGAAAACTTATTATTATTATTATTATTATTATTATTTAGATTGTGAATTCATGCTTCTTCTTAGTGCCCATAACCTGTCTGTCTAGGCTTGTAGCATCAACTTTACAAAACTTTTTGTTGAACTGTCAAGAAACAGAGGAAAATGTTTCCCTCTTGTGTTGCTTTATACACATATTAGTATAGAAAAAATCCAAACAAAGTTGATGAAGGAAGAGAGAAAGCTGTGGCCCCCGAGGCTCTGGGCAACTGGAAGGACTGTGTTGGTAGAGAGAAAAGGGCATTTACAAAGAGGAATTATTTCACCGTGTAAGTTCAGAAAAGGTGAGTCAAAGGGCCAACTCCTGCTAAAGGCATTAATGGCGCTCTCTGGGTAGGGCTGTAACAAAAGAACTACCAGCACTTCAGGCTGTCCTCAGAAGGAGGCATTAGGGCAAGAAGCCTGGTGACGGATAGTCTATGGCTGGCCCCATCTCCATGTCTGGCTGCACAGGTCTTTGTAGATGATTGTGGCTCATGGGAGAGAGTGAGCCAACTGCATGTGATTTTGTTATTTCTGGTCTTTATACTATGATCTTTCTTACTGCACGTAGGTACTTGTAGTGCTTTTAGTAGCCATCTTAGCTTTTTACCCATGAAAGCCATGACCATCCTTGAGGCCAGCTTGCTCTGACAGTGAGGGCTTGATGCTTCACTGTGATTTGCCAGTCAGAATCCAACTAGAGGACAAGCAGAAGTTCAACGATTTGCCCTACCCTTTCAGTAAGTAAATACCAACTTCCACCACACCAAGATGTTCTTGCTAGCCACATGGGGCCAAGGTGCTTTGAAACACGAAAATAAATCTTAAAAGGGGGAAGGGAGAAGAAGGGGAAGACACAAAGTAGAAGAAAAGATAATTACCACCACAAGGGGCCAGCTAGGCAAATCCAAATTCTACAGGGCAGGTTGCATGGAGTATTCTGATAAATGGAGCTGCAACCCACAAACAAAATTCTTCATCCAGGGAAGCATCCACTCTACCCTTAAGACTTTTTACCTGATTGAATCAGACCATTCCTGTGCACATGCATGTACACACATCTACAAGACCATCTGCACATGCATGTATGAGTGTGTGCGTGTGCATGGGCAGAAGAGCATACACTCATGTGAACTACCCCTCTCCCTGGACACACACAATTTTCACAGAAGCATCAGGGTTGCTGTTTGACTATTCTCCAATCTAGATGATGCATAAAACTTAAACATCAATCTTACTAGGTGAAAAACCAAAGACTGGGTATGCTGTTAAAGTAAGTTTGAGTGCTAGACCCTACAGTGTGCTGTATACACTATGTGAATTGAAGCCCCCCCCACCCCCCAGACAGCTGCAGAGCTGGACTGTTGCCTTTGCCCTGCCTGACTCTCCCCTTGACTCACTTTTATTTTTGAGATTATAATGTAAATTATATAATCTCTCCCTTCCCTCTCCTTCCTCCAAACTCTCCTGCATAGGCCTTTCCACTCTCCTTCAAAGTCATTTTCGAGGCCTCTTTTTCTTTAGCTTCTGCTACATGCAGACATATGGCATACCCGTTCAGTCCATATACGTTACTTGTTTGCATGATTCAAGGGCTGACTTTTGGCACTGGACAGCCAGTGTTGTGCCCTTCCCTGAAGAAGACCTCCTCTTCCATGTCCAGCTTCCTTCAGTTGCTGTTAGATTTGTGTATGGTTGAGGCCTTTGGGCTTTTCCCACTCCTCTTTGGCATGTTCCTGTTATCATCCCTTGTTCAGCCCACATTTGGACAGTCGTGCTGGTGAGATGTTATGAATATAGCATCTGACATCACCAGGAGAGATGATCTCACAGCAAACACCCTGATTCTTTGTCTCTTACAGTCCTACTTTCTTTCCCCGAATGGTCCCTGAGGCTTGGGTGTAGGAGAGTTTTACAGATGTATGCACTGGGCTCCACCACTCTGTATTTTGGTTGGTTATGGTCTCTTCTTGCAAAGAGATGTTTCCTTGATGAGGAGAAAAGATTACTTTTATCTGTGGTATAATGACAAATGTTTGTATATCGATAGGTATTATGCTGGCTTAGTAAATTAGTGGTTGTAGATTCTCCTCTAATAACATGACTTTACTGGACCTGAGTAGCTAGCTAGGTTTCTAGTACCAGACATGTTTTCTCTCTTGTCAAGTGGATCTTAAAGCCAATTAGAGAGCTGTTGGTTACCACCAAGGTATGTGTGCCACTACTGCACCCTTAGGGTTACCACACCGTGCTGATCATTGATGCCATCTGCCAGCATCTTAGCTAGGTGTTGATTGCCTCTCTCCTTTGGAAGCTTGCATGGTACCTCCTGTTACCATCAAAACTAGTCCTCAGAGATGGACTATTCAACTCAGTTCTAGCTCAGGGGTCTCTGGGCCCTGTTTCTGAAGTTCATGGTGTTTCAGCAATAAGGATTTACTTTCTACCTCTTGGACATATCAAGAACAACAGTGATAGGCTGCATGTTTTGGGAGTCTCTTGGATATTCTCTCGCCAATAATTCAAAAGAAGGCTGGCACTGGGGTTTTTGTTACATGGTCTTGGGCTCATGGAGACAGCATCATTGTCCCGTATGAGAAAAGTTTATTCAAAATATGTTTGTGTACTTATACACAGAATTGTGAGTATTATTCAGCTTTTAAGACAGTTAACAATAAGATTCCTGTGGCTCTTCAGTTATCATCAGTATCTTTCTTCATTCCCCTTCTCCCTCCTTCTAACACCCCCATCTCCATGGTCAGATCATTCATATCCTGCTATGCCTTTCCTCCCTAAATCTCCTACCCTGGCAAAGGTCCCACCTGTGTCAGTAGTTACCTAGACTATGTACTGAAGCTTTGGAGGCAGGAGCCGAGAGAGAGAGAGAGAGAGAGAGAGAGAGAGAGAGAGAGAGAGAGAGAGAGAGAGAGAGAGAGAGAGAGCATGCCGCGTTTGTCTTTCTAGATCTGGGTTACCTCACTTAATAAGATGTTAAGTTTTTAGCTCCACTCATTTACCTGAAGTTTTCATGATTTCATTTTCCTTTGTGACTAAATAGTATTTTGAAGCAGAAGTTTTTGGTTTATTTGAAAAGTCAGTCATGATAAAAGATGCTTTATTGAGGCATTTAGGTAAAAAGCATGTTTTATTGGAGTGATAGGTGAAAAAAATTGTTTTATGGTATACATAGGTGAAAGGTTTTGATATAACAAACATGTAAAATGACACATGATTTTATATATATATTATATAAACATATGTAAACAAATATAAATAAATATATACAAATAAACATATATAAATATTTATTTATAATATAAAATGTAAATATTTATATATTATAAATACATATAAATAAATTTATATATAAACAAATAAATAAATATGTATAAATAAATATATATAACCCCAAAGACAGTGGAAGATCACACATTAAACATTGGTTTAGTTCGCTCTGTCTTGCTATTCTTCCCTAACAACACGCATACATTGGCTTGCCTTACATACCATGGTTGTGCTCAACTTGTGATAATGCCAACATTAAAAAAAAAAGACTTACTAAAAGACTACTCATAAAGTTCCTATGACAGCTCTCTGCCCTTTTCTCTCTCTGACTTTCTTCTCTCCCTGATCCCTTTCTCCCTCTCTCCCATTCCTCCTTTCCATCTCTCTCTTCCCTTCCCCCTCCTCCATCTCTTTCTTTCCATGTCTTCCTTGTCAGCCTTTCCTCTTCTCTCTCTCTCTCTCTCTCTCTCTCTCTCTCTCTCTCTCTCTCTCTCTTTCTCTCTCTCGTCTTCCCCTCCCTTCTTAATTTCACTTCACCTTCTCTAAATAAACTCTATTCTACACTAAAAAAAAAAGTTCCTATGACAGCTTGTTGCTTCCAAGGCCTTGCCTCAGGCTGGTTGGCGACCCTTATGGTTTTAAGATTAAACTGCAACTACCAAGTCATATTTGATATTTACAAGGAGACTAAACTGTTGCCAAAAATGATCTAGCTCACTTCCAAGAAACAATTACTAAAAAGGCTCAGTTACCCCATACCCTAATAACTTTTCTCTTCTACTACCTCTGATGGTAATGGAGAAATAAATAAATAGATAAAAAGATTAAACACTTATTAAGTGTTTAATTATTATTATAAGTAACAATTATTATTATAAGTAATAAACAATTATTATTATAAGTAACAAAAATTTATACCTACAGTATTTCGTAGTTTAGATATACCGCGTTTCTAGTATCCATTCTTGAAGAGCAAGACATCTAGGTTGTTTCCGTTTTCCGGGTGTTGTGGAGAGGGACCAGCAATAGGCACAGCTGAGCTAGCATCGGCGGGTAGGATGCCAGGGAGTGGTACAGCTGGATCATATGCTCAACTTATTTTTAGCTTCAAGAGTTCTCCATACCAATTTCCACAGTGGTTGCACCAGATCTTTATCCCGGTTTTAATGTCATAAATGATCTAGTCCGCTTATTCAGGAATCAACAGTACCTTCCTCCTAAGGGAGGAGGCTAAAAATAGGGTAGTTCATTGATTAGGTTTAGCTTGCTTCTGCTACCAGCATATTTTTGACATTTAAAATGAATCTCCAAACCTGTCCTGTGATCCTCAAAGGCCACACCCTCTAGGGAATCCCGTGACATTACTATCGAAGCATCTTTTACCTGCTCCGGCTGATTACAGTCACATACATTTTAGTTTCTTTAGTCCTTCACTTAATAAACAAAATAGAATTTCTCCATTCAACATAGCTCTGAAACTCTCTTACATCCTGACCTCCCAGTCAAGTTGCTTGTCTGCCTTTCCCGTCTCTCTACCTCTGTTTAACAAGTCTCCTAGTTCCACTGAGCCTTTCCCCATCATCATGCAGAATCTTCTCGGATGGTGCTAAACCTGATAGACATTTTGGTAGCCACAGAACATTCTCAAACCATTGACCATCCAGGCCTTCCTATGATACCCTTGTTGTAAAAATCAGTCCTTGTTTTTTACAAATGCTCCTGGATTTCTCCTGAGTTTATATTTTCTTCTTTAGTCTCTCACTCTGCATCACTGTTATTTTGCTCCTTTTTCTTTACATGGGGTGTTCTTGTTGCTCTATCCTGTGCCCCTTTTAGTTCCTGGTTCCAATTGCCATTCATATGCTACAGATTATCAATTTCATAAAGTTTGTTAGAAACGACTTGTTCTACAACTAATAAAAAAACAGGGCAGCTAATAGAAATATTACTGTGTTTTTCTTTCTTTTCTTTCATGATGTCTGCTCACAGCTTTTGTCAATGTGTTTTAGCTGTTTTCTGACATCCTGGTAGAAGATTCCCTTGCCTGTGATGTGTGTGTGTGTGTGTGTATGAGAGTGCCTACACACATACAAGTGTGCATCTGTGTGTGATGCGTGTGTGTGTGTTTGTGTGTGTGCTAGAGAATGCACAGAAAAGCCAGAGGTCGACACTATATGTCTTCCTCAGTCTTGATCCCCATCCCTTTTTTTGAGACAAGGTCTTTCACTGAACCACCTGGAGTTTACCAATTTGGCTGGGCTAGCTGGCCGGCAAACTCTATGGATCCACCTGTTTCTACCTCCTACTGATGGGATTGCAGGCCTGTCCACTACGCTTGGCATTTTCTGTGGATGATGGGAATATAAATTTGAGTTTCATGCTTGTATAACTGATGTGTTACCCACTATGATATTTCCCCAGATCCCAACATAATATTTTAAAAACAGGTTTAGATCATAGTGACCCATCTTCAGGGCCATGTCTTTCCTTTACTCTTGACTGATTCTCAGTAAGATCTATAAGACTCTACACGATCTGAGTGCTCAAAACCGCTCCGGTGCTGTCTCCTGCCTTTCCTCAGTGCCTGGGTTCCTCCTACTGCCCTCTTGAAATACACCATATTCCCTCACACCTTAGGAATTGCCATTTCCTGATTGTTTTTTAAAGTTCTAAAACTATCCTCTCAGTGAGCTGATTTTTACTCACCTTCAGACATCATTTCAAATATTCCTCTCTAGAGAAGACATTCCTGACCACTAGACCACACTGCATCCTCTGATTCAAACCACTCACAGATTATTTTCTTTTGTGGCTTGTGTCATAATTTATAATTATGAATTTATTTGCTTGACTATTTAATCAACACCACCTTCTTCCATCACAGTCCAAGCCCCTGGAGAGGAAGACCCATCATGTTTGTCTTTCTCATTATTACACCCCCAGTGTCTTCATCAGGCACAGTGCTAGTCACACACTGAGAGCCAGAATGCATGTGTTGAATAAATATTGACATAGAATTGTGTTGACACATTGGCAAATTTTAATCAAGCAAACAAACCAAAACGAATGTATTGATTTCTTATTATGTATCCAGAAGTGTTAAAAATCCAAATAAAGGGAGAGCTAGTAAATTTGAGTATAGTACAGGCCAGTGTTCTGGAGGGTAATAGGCTGTATCTTAGATCACCTCTGATTCTTGATTCAGGCTGTCTTTTAAGTTCTCTAGACTGTACAACATGGGGATATTTAGATCTAAACACTAGGCCTGTAATCCCAGCCATGTGAGTAGCTGAGGCAGGGGAATTAGAAAACCAGTCTGAGTTTTCTAGTAAAAACCATTTCAAAAGAAGGAAGGAGGGTAGGAAGGAAGGAAGGAAGAAAAGAAGAAAGAAAGAAAGAAAGAAAGAAAGAAAGAAAGAAAGAAAGAAAGAAAGAGAGAGAGACAGACAGACAGAAAGAAAGAAAGAGAGACAGAAAGAAAGAAAGAAAGAAAGAAAGAAAGAAAGAAAGAGAGAGAGAGAGAGAGAGAAAGAAAGGAAGGAAGGAAGGAAGGAAGGAAGGAAGGAAGGAAGAAAGAAAGAAAGAAAGAAAGAAAGAAAGAAAGAAAGAAAGAAAGAAAGAAAGAAAGAAAACAAAATTGGGTACAATAAATTTAAAAATCAGTAGAGTAAATGGTTGCAGAAAGAGAGACACATGTGCACACACACTAAGAGAGAGACAGAGAAACAGAGGGATGGAGACAGACAGAGAGACACACAGAGAGATACTTATCTCCCCCTCAGCCTTTCCACTTTCTCTACCTTGGTCTTTGTTTTAATCAGATCATCTCTGACATCACAAATGTCTGATGGGCTTCTGAAAGAACTTTTATGGTCACAAAATGTCACAGGTTTGACATGAAGAAGAAGCATCCAAGAGGAGTTCATGCTGGCTTGGACAGTTTCTTCTCCTCCAGTGACCCCCTGTGTCCCTTGAAGGCTTTAACCTGATCCCCAGATTGATGCTACATAAGGCACAAGATAGTCTCTTGGGTCTTATGGCTTCCTTTGGATGCAGCCAAGACAAAACTGAAGACTGGAAGCAGACAGGAAGCCCGTGTACATGTTTCCTGTTTCTTCCTGGGCATTCGGGGAGGCTGCATTATAGCAGTGCATTCCAGGGTGTGGTCTCTGCTCCACTGGAAGTCAGCGAAAATTACTGGGAATGAGGAATGAGATCTGCTCCCAGCAGCACACTTGCTCCGTGTGTCAGGTTTACAGAGTGCTATGGAAAAATGGACTCCTTCCCAACCTTCAGTGTCTGAAATGCCTGTATGGTTCCTGGAGACTAATTCCAGGATTAATAATAGCAAGGTGGTCCTTTTCCCTTACTAATAGCGATTACTATTTCCTGGGTCCCAGGTCATGGTCTGGCAGGTGTTCGGTGAAGCTGTGAAATTAATGTAGTTCCAAAAGTCTATTATATCTACATCCTGTTTTTCCAATTTACTGGTCCTTTCTATTGTATCTTCTTAAGGAGACTTTTTATTCATTCACTTATTTTTGTTTTTGTATGCATCTCATGTTTAGGTTCACAAGTGTATAACGCTCTCTCTCTCTCTTTCTGTGTGTGTGTGTGTGTGTGTATGTGGAGCCCAAAGTTGACACCATGTGTCTTCTATTAATCTACCAAGTGCTGGGATTATAAGCAGTGTCCACAGTTGCCCAGCAAGTTACACGGATTCTGTTGAACAATCTCATCAGCGCTAGGAGAAACTCTTATGGAATGTCTATCATGAAGAGTGTGCACTTTTAAAATATGATATACTTATGTTCATATTGTCAGTCTCTTCCCCTTCAGTTTCTTTAACAGTTCCAGTAACATGATTTTATTCCAAAATTTCCATGCCATGATAGTGCCTATACTACCATATATATAACAAAAGCAAGACACAACACTCACATCCAAGTACTTGTGTAAACTATAAACTTGTACTTAGTTATGTACTATGTGTGTGAGAGATAGATGATAGATATTCATACAAAGATAGATGATACATACATACATACATAGGTAGATGCTAGATACATAGATACATAAACATATACATACATGATAGGTTAGATAGAGAGATAGATAAAGAGATAGAATAGGTGGGTGGATGCATAGATGTAGATGTATGGATGGGTAGACCCATACATAGATAAATAAATACAGAGATACATAGATCTGAAGACACACTGATTCTTATCAAATTGTCCTTTGACATTTTCTTCTAAAGCCTTCCCTAGTCTCTCTCTTACTTGTGTCTGTTGCTCTCCAATTCTCCAGAATTTCAGTTTTGTCTAATCTTTATTCTCAATATCATTTTAACCTCTGGACCGTGTCAGCACATTTTTCCTCTCCAATTTATTTTTTATTTTTAGAGAAAACAATCCAACACTGCATTCCAGTATTCCTAAATCTTTCATTTTCTGCCAAAGACAACTTTCTAAACAAAAGAAATGCTACTGTTATCCACAGTGTCCAGAACTCCTTAGTCAGTTTTTGAAGCTGCATCGTTCATTTTTATATGAAGCATCAAAATTATATCTGATATATATCTCACCCAGCTTTCCTCATGAAACAATGTATTTGGTTAGCTCACTCTTTTAATTAACTAGTTAATTAAATTAGTTAATAGCTAAATCTTACCTATAACTACTCAATTGTTTCTATAAACCACCAGCTCCCCTAAGGCCCGGTTATGGGACAGTGCTGAATCCTGGGAATACTCCCTTTGGGATTCGTGTTCTCTCAGGAATCCCTGTAGCCCTTTAATCTAGTCAATCATGATTATTGTCTGCCAAGGCTCAGTTTCATCTTTTGATCCAATAACCACCCAAATTGATCAATGTACCCAAGATGGCAGCTGCATTCCTTTCTGGGTATAGTCATGTGAGTTACGTGGTCAGTTCCACTTTGAAGACAAGGCTTTCTTCTTCCTCAACTCCTGTCTCACTTGGATGGATGTGCAGCTGCTTAGATTGTAGAATTGATGGCAAATAGTCTACGTTGGAACTGAGGGTTGGGAAGCATGGACATTGGTTGGGGATGAAGGGAACCACCAGTTGTTTAAGGAACAGAAGCATGGTGCTACCTACCCTACACTATTCCTCAATATTGTATACATATGAGAAAGCACACACTGTAGTTTATTATTGGGAGTAGTATGTCACTTTCAACTGGACCTAATCTCTTATCTGGGGTGGTGTGCTGCAAGCCAACACAGCTACAATTAGCCATTGTATCTTTTGTAGGGGAACATCTAAGCTTAACAAAATACTGAAGAAAAAAAAAGGTTTTGTTACATCACTTCCTTTAGCTCTTTGTTCTGTGTTACATCACTTCCGGCAGCTCTTCGAACACCGCCATGTTCTATGTGAGGCTGAGACAGCTGAGGATGCTGGGATATAATGAGTACTTCATGACACATTTAGAAGATTCTTGAAGGAGAGAGGTAAATTCAGGCCAGAGCTAGTTCATCTACAAATAGACGCAGAAAGAAACATTTTTGGTTTGGAACCAATAGGTTACTGAAAACCATTCACTGAGTTCTTGTGTTCATGGCACTCCTAATTGCGTTTGTGTCTTAAGTGGTTCCGTGAGAAGCAACAGTCACTAATCATGGCTAAGATGGGGCTCCAACATAGTTTAAAACGATTGTCCTCTGCATGCCAGAGCCACCAGCTCAAAGGAGACCATCTTCAGGTGGCTACAAGGCAGCATTGCCACTGCGTAGGTGAGAGAAGGAGATGAATACTGGAGAAGATGCAAGCTTTCATTCTTGTATTTATCCCTCAGAGGACCTGCCCTGGACAAATAGATGAGAGGCCTGCCAAGTTTCTAAGGCGATCACATGGCCAACAAAACCACAGACTCAGTCTATAAAACCCTAGCCAGCCCCCAAAGTAATCCCTAGGCTCCAAACCAGTGCCAGCAGGAAACAGGATATAAAAACTGTGAAACCCAGAAGGAAGGTACTGCTCCAAGCCCCCCTCAGATGTGCTTATGAAGGAAAGTAGAGAGGAAAGAATCCCAGGGTGCACATCGAGGGCCTTTCAAGGACAAGGGTCCAAGGACAACTTTCCAGGCACTAGGAGGTGGCCATCCAGGAGGACTAACCAAAGCACTGTCTGCAGTTCCTACCCAGAAAGATTTCATTGTTGCTTTAAGCCAATACCCAGAGTATCCCATTCTCTCCTTTGTAAATAAAGATTTTCAGTGCAGTGACTCCTTTATATTTTTTTAATAGATATGATGTGGTGGAAGGGGAATGACTAGAAAAATTCAATATATGGAATCCTTTTGTTTTAACTTCTGACACCTTTTCAGATAATAAAATTATTTTGTCCCAAGTGCCTTTTCCATCTTAAACGTCACAGATTTTTTTTAAAGCTGCTCTTATAGATGGCAAGTTAATTATGTGCAACAGGGGAACCTTACTACTGGAAATGCAAAACAAAGTGGAAAAAAAAGCAAAAAGATCTGTAGAGTTGGAAGTGGCGCACTCCGTTATGTCTTAGATGCCCTCCCTCTGGTTTTAAAGGAAAACATGTAACTTTATTCTGTCCTCCCTTGGTATTAGCTTCAGTTTCCTTTCCAAGCTTCACAAACACACAATAAGCTTTTGATTATCAAGATTCCAAGTGTTCTCCTAGACAGCCTGTGTGTATTTATGAAGGAAAACACTAAAGATGCAATTTGACTCCATCCAGGGAGCACTTTCGAGAGTCCTAAGCGACCCTCGGCGGCTACGGAGGAGACTGAGAACAGTCTGGCCTTATTTTTGCAATTGCTTTGGTATCTCCAGGGAAATGCCCAAAGGTGTTATTATTTGTTTATTGGTACCCACCTTCTCTCAGAAAGGCTTTAAGACAGATCAGGAAGATGTGTATGATTTACAGTTGTAAAGACAGGAAAACATGATTTCAAATAAAAACTATAAGGATTATATCAACACAAATGATTTTAGGGTACAAAGGTATAGCATGAATATTTATCCAAACTGGGCCACTCTCTGAGCCCTTAAGGAGGGCTGTTTAAATTTGCTTTTTTATGGTGTCCACAAGATCAAAACTAACCAGATGCTCTAAATAAGCATGGCTGTTCCTGGGAGAATTTTTTCATGGGACCTCATAGAATGGATAACAAATCTCAATTTGTTTTATGACAAAAGAACACTTTTATAAGGTGTCATATCTTATAATAATCCTTATTAGAGGGCAATTAAATCATTCAAATCCACATTTAAGTACTTTCTCAGTGAGTAGAAGTGGTACAAAGAAATATTTAGTGATGTGACTGGATATACCTTATTGACTTTATTCAAGAGCAAGGTTGGCAATACTTAGAAGGGTAGGGGAATTTCGCGTCCTTGATGACCATTTTATTTCTTTCTTTCTACCCAACAATCACTTGTGATGATGTGTGGAGGCCCCAGTGATCTTAGGTGGTGGGTGTTAGGATTCTAAGCTCCACCCCACAATTACCTGGCAATAGCCAGGTATACCCCTCCCCACAGTTGCCTGGCAACTGCCAGGTAGGCCTGGCCCACTATAAAAGAGGATGCTTGCCCCTCTTCTCTCTCTCATCTCTCTTACCTCTTGGCATTCTTACTCTCTCCTCTCTGCCCCTCATCTTCTTGTCCCCTCCTCCCAACCACATCTCAACCATTCTGTTCTTTCTCCCTCTCCCTGACCTCCCCCCTTCCCCTCCTCCTCCCCTTCCTCTCTCCTCCCCCCTCCCTCTCCCTCAGGAGCTCCTAAGTACACCTACCCCCCCCCCATGCTTACTCTTTGCTGCTGCCTACTCAACCATCCATGCCCCTCCCCCAATCTCCACTGCGCTTCTCCTGTCCTCCAGATCCCACAGTCTCTACCCAGGATAAGAAAATGGCTACCCATACTGTCTCATTTTAATCATCACTGACCTCTGGATGGTCCCATCGGCCTGCTCGTGGTTATTGATAATTAGTTATCCGTTGTTGAGACTATCGACTCTATCTGTCATTCTTCTCCTCAAAGATTCCAAGACTGTGTGAGAACCCCACTGTTGTGTTCATAAAAAGAGAAAGAGGTTTAGAGAATGTGGTATACAGTGGTGTGGGGGAGAGGGGTGCCCCAGCGGGCCCTTGTCCAGGCACCCTTCCCCCTGAGGGACCAGGCACACACAGACATGCTATAGAGTAGAGTTTATTCAGGGCAGAGGATGGAAGTTAATGGGATAGTGGAGGCGAGAAAGGCAGGGGGTGGAGAGAGAGAGAGAGAGAGAGAGAGAGAGAGAGAGAGAGAGAGAGAGAATGAGAGAGAGAGCAGAGTCTGCCAGACCTTGAAACAGGGTTAGAATTTCATACTTTAACTAAGAACCCTCAGAAGACACCAAAGGCTTTTAAACAAAGATGGTGTCCTCGACTATATTTGTAGACAGGGCCTTTATATGTCAGGTTGGCCTTCAACTGGCAAAGCAGCTGAGGACGACTTTGACTTCCTAACCCCTTGCCTCTTATTTCCTTTGCACCAGGCAACAAAATGCCCAGTGTGTGTGGTGTGGCATCAGGCTCGGGGCTTTGTGTGCGTTCTAGGCAAGCAGATTGCTCCTCAGCCACATTTCCTGTTCTCGCTGTTGTTAAATGATAAAAGTTTGCAGCCTAGTGTGATGACAGACCCCTGTAGTCCCAAACTCAGGAGGCTGAAGCAGAAGGATCAGAAACACAAGGCAGGCCTGGACTTTACAACAAAATCCTGTCTCCCCTCACCCCCGAAATACTGTTTTTATTATTGTCCAGAAATCACGTATTGTGTGAAGACTAGAAAAGTTAAGGGGGAGTAAGCATGGAAAGAAGCTTTAGACGCCTCTTCTGTTGCAGAAGGTTCCAGAAGGCTCGGGTGACTAAGGCTAGAGGAGGAAGGAAGAGGTGGAGACATTCTGGAGTTCACATTCACAAGTTCAGATAGCCATTGGTTGGCAGTAATTCTGAGAATACATTTCCCAACAAGTCCTCAGAGGGCAGTTGTTTTGTGCAGCAAGCTAAGCACAGCACTGTGTTCTTTAAAAATTGAGCTGAGGGCAGAATGAATAAAAGCTAGGAAGCCTCGGATCCAGGCCACGCCCTCTTCCCTTGCTAAAGGCCACGCCCTCTTCCCTTGAAAAGAGTAGACAGAGTCCCAGGCAGGGCTTCCATTCTCTTCAGGAAAGAATTCGATAAACCTACCAGAACGTGCCGAACCAGTAATGAAGACGCCAGTGTCCTCTGCTATAGAGTGCAGGTGGAAAGAATTTAATTAGACAACTTAAGAAACAGTTTTGTTACTGCCACCGTTAAAAACCTCTGTAAACTGCACATGCCACCTCCATTGCATATTTCATGGGTCCTTCCAAGAACAACCTCACTGACTTGCACCTCACTTTTCCAAATGAAGTGAGGGGCTGCAAAAGACTAGTTGACTGAAGAGGGAGGGAGGGAGGGAGGGAGGGAGGGAGGGAGAGAGCGTGTGCGTGCACACTAGCTCAGCGGTTCGGAGCACATGCTCTTCAGGAACCAGAGAGGGACCAGAGTTCAGATCCCAGAATGAACGTCTGGCAGTTCGCACTGGCCCCTAACTCCAGCTCTAGAGTCTAGTGTCACCACCGGTCCCCACAGAGGTTTATTAAGACCACACACGTTAGAGTAGTTTCCCTCCTTGACCCTAAAATCCTGTCATCTGCACATGAAAAATTGTTCTTTAGTTCTACCAGGAGTGACTTAAAAGGGGTATGGGAGAGTGTAGCTTTGTTTGCGCGCCCACTAAGGTTTCCCACTCTCAGAGCAACAAGACAGGGATGAGAATCACTGTTGGGCATCTTCCTGCAAACTGCTTAGACCACAGAAGGCTCCTTTTCACAGAAGCAACGGCTATAGGGAGGCCCAAACATTTAGCCCAACCGCCACCAGGAACAGCGGAAAACCTTCAGGCAGCGTTTGCCCTTGGGCACTGGCCCAGGAGTTTAGTCAACTTCAACACCAACTTGCAAGTGAGGAAGGCCAAGGCAGGAAAGCTGAGCTCGCTCAGAGCACTGTCCCAGGGACACTGACAAGGATGGGGCTGGAGCTGGTTCTTTTGCCTCCTTTACTCTCTGGGACTGGAACGAAGCTGTAGGAAGCCATGTACATAACCCAACTCTCTGAGATGTGGGACTGCAAGGGCGTGACTTTCCAAAACAGTGCTAGAATATTCCAAATATTTAAAAAATAAGATTATAGGAAGCCCAAATATAATATCAAGTGGTTAAATGATCCACGTTGAAAAAATTTAAACAGAGGGCTCCAGGAGTCTCACCCCTCCATGATGATTTTTGTGTTTGATTGGGGAAGGAGAGAGAGCTTCAAAGTGCTATGGCCACTAGTTAGGTTCACCTGCTCCTGTAAACAACCTTAATGAGTGGAATTCATTGACTTAAAAAAAAAGACATGAAAGTAGATGGTGGGCTAGTTGGGAAAAGGAAGGGGATTGAAGAAAGAGGAAGAGGGAGGGGGAGGGGGAGAAGGAGGGGGCTGCTACTAGGTCCCAAAGGAACCCAGAACAAATGGCTGAGGGGCCTATTAGTATATCAAAGCTGATACAAGCTAGCTCTCCCAGCACCCCTCAGTATTTGTGGCTCCTTTCTCTCCCAAGCTCTGGGTTTCCTCTCCCCGTCTTCCACCATTTTAGCTACATGCTCGTCCGGCCTCAATCTCCAGTCTTGGTTCACATGCATTCTCTCGGTTCTCCGCTTTGCTCTCTCTTCTCCTTTTCTCTTGCTCTTCCCCTTTCTCTCTCCTCTCAAGGCCAGGTCTACTCTATTGGCTCCATTCAGTCAGTACCCTTCACAGTGCCTCTGGCGGTTCTCTCCCTCACCTCTACAGTAAAACCCTCTCCTCCCCGGCATTGGCAGCTAATCCCTTTAATCCCAGCACCTGGAGACAGAGGCAGGTGGATCTCTGAGCTCCAGGCCAGCATGAGTTCCCCAATAGTCACAGAAACCCTGTCTTGAAAAGCAGACAGAGTGGTCATGCCTTCCTTTTTCATTCAAGGACGAGAGGACAGAGTGGTGCGTGTGACTGAAATACATCCTGTACACGTAGGAAAGTGAAACTCATAATTACGTATAATATATGCTAGTCAAAACATTTCAAAATAAAAAGAAAAAAGTTTTTCAAACCTTAACATGATGAAGGGCTTTAGAACAGAAAATACTTTAAACACAGGTCAGGTTTAAATTTTTTGTGCAAAGAAAAGTTCTTTAATGATAAGTTAAATGAAAAAAATATTGTTTGTCATCAAAAAAAAATTGTTGGTCATCTAAAGAAGGAGAGGCCCTTGGTCCTGAGAAGGCACAATGGCCCAGTGTAGGGGAATACCAGGGAAGAGGGAGTGGGTGGGTTGGTGAGCAGGGGAGGGGGATGGGATAGGGGGGTTTTTGGAGGGGAAACAGGAAAGAGGATAACATTTGAAGTGTAAATTAAAAAATATCTGATAAAAAATAAAACAAAAATAGTAGCATGTAATAAGAGCATCATAAAAAATTGTCAAGAAAAAATGTTGGGTTGTGGGGAAAGGACAGAGAGATGCCGACTATCTATCTGTCCTTTCCCCACAAAAAAGTGAAGGGCGGGAGAAGAGCCTGAAGCTCTGCCCACTCTGAGGAGACCTGCACAACCCGGCTGTCCGACACGCCCACCTCCCCTTGCAAGGTGCATGTGGATCTAAATGATGGACAAAGGCAGAAAAGTCACCTCTAGGAGGGTAGACACCGGTCAGGAAGTAACAGAGTGGGCAGCTGGTGGAGACATACGCGAAGGCTAATATGCAGTCAAAGGCTGACTGCAGGATCAAGCCGAGTGAAGGTATTTTCTGTGTCATCCAGCAAATAGGACTGTGATCTGATCCTGTTTCAGCTCCAGCACAAACCATCACAACTCACACAGTTGCCCTTCATTTCCTGCTGAGCTGTCCATCCAGCCATGATATTGTCACGTGGGCAGGTCCTGGGAGAACCCCAGAGGTGGGGCGGGGCGGAGTTATGATTTACACGCCTCCTTAGGATCCCTGCTACCGCCCTGCCAGCCCACACTTGGCTCAATCCCTTTCCCCTTAGAAACAACAGTAGAAACAAAAAAACTCCTCCCCAGGCAGGAGAGCCTGCATAGAGATGCTAAGCCCATTCTTTGGATAGCAGCCCCCTCCTCCCGGTCCTCCCTCCCTCGCCAGGCCTCTGGCCCCTCTTCCTCACCATCTCCAGCTGCAGAATCACCACTACATCTCTATTCATTGTTAAGTGACCAGACTAGGCAAATAGGAAGACGAATGGGGAAATTTGGGCCACCGTGATTGGAAAGGTACAGAGGAAAACACTATGGCCCAAGTCCCTTTGAAACACACTGACAGTTGACAGATGAGTGCCCATAAAAATGACAAAGGCCTCCCTGTGTAAAGCCCTTTGCCACCAGCGCTTCTCCCTGGGAAACTAACCGTCCGTGAGGATATTATATTTTTTTTTCTGGTGAATATTCTCATCCCTGTTTCTCTAACCACAGAAGAGCTGGATCTCTTGGTAAGAAACGACAGGTTAGCCTGTTAGCCAAGTGATTATAACCGGCAGAGTGGTCTGGACCGTGGTGAAACCTGTGTGTGCTCCGGTGTGAAGCCAGAAACAGATACTGGGAGAAACCGGTGATATTTAAAACCTGCCTTAGTGACCGTGAAGTGAGCTGTGAAGTGAACGTGTATTTCCTCACTAAACCCTTGAGTCTGTGACAAATAATGCAACAAAACAGGGTGCTGTGTCTGTCCTGCAGACAGCCCTGCTGGTGATGCTGCTCCTTATTCCTCATCTGTCTGTCTGTCTGTCTGTCCCATTGCTTTCTTTACTAGAGGCTGTTAAAGGAAGGCTGTGGACTCTGGTGACAAGAGCCATTGACTCTGCATTGGTTGGTCCTCCCTTCCAATGGGGACATCCTCCCTCGAGTCGCTCGGAAGGAAGGTATTTTCCTTCTAGGTAAAGTCCCAACACTCTTAGGTCAGTTTCTCACCAGAGAGCAGTGCTCTCTGGGAGAATTTCCTGTGAGGATAGAAATATTCTAAATGTGTGCTGTCCAAGAGGAGTCGCACGCTGGAGTGGCTCTCGGGCATTTAAAATGTGACTCCTGATTAAGAGCTTTAAATCTTTCATTTTAATTCAGTATGCTAGAATTTCTTCTCTCCCTCCTTCCCTCTCCCCCACCCTCTCTTCCTCCTCCCATTTCCCCCTTTTCTATATGTATTTGTCACTGGAGGTGGAACCCAGGGCGTTGTTCTCGTTAGGCCCCATGGGGCTATCTATATCCAAGGCCCTCCATCTGAATTTAAGAGGACGCACTTAGTTGGTCCTATCAGACAGCAAACTGCAGGCCACCTGGATGCAGATGTCCTACCACTGTGATGACAAGCCTAAGGACTAACTCTCACACACCACAAGTATGGAATGGTTTGAGCTTTGAGCCTTTTAGCATAGGGTCAAGGAGTGATGGGCCCCTCTGCATTTCCCTAGCTGCTCCCTCTTCCTGTCCACAGATCTTCCCCGGAGAAGCCCTGGCGTCACCTATGTCAGCTCCTTGCTTCAGCTGCACTCCATCTCAGCTTTTGAATGAGTAAATCCTTGGCTCCTTTGCACTTCAAGCCTGTTTCCATTGGCATCAGAGGAGAATTTCCTCCCTGTGAGCCACCTGACCCACTAGCCAGGACAGTGTTTGCAGGGCTTAGAGCCCAGGAAATGTCTGAGCAGGTTTTTCTCAGCTTCCTGGCTGGGCTCCTGCCCTCCTCAGTGACACCTGCTGGCTTCCTGTCCCCTCAGCACCCGGAATCTGCCAACCCTTCCCCATGTTTGCTCTTTGGCTTGGAGCTTTGACTCTTCTATCTTCTTCATGACGGCCCTTTCTGCATCTTGGGATTCCCACCTCATGCACTCAGACCCCTTTCAGGAAGCTGCAGAGTTTCAGGAGTGTTTATCTTAGGCAAAAAGGCTGCCTGATGCTTTCAAATTCTTCTTTGCACTATCTACCCTCCAGTTGTGAAGGCTGCAAGCTCCCCGGATGTACTCAAATTTCTTCCAGGTAGCCTTCGGCCTCCTGTCTCTTTTTGGCGGAAGATGTTTGCTATGTTTTCCTTCTTTTTCCTGCTTCCCTCCCACTCCACTAATATTTGTATTTGCTGTTAGGTCTATTTACTTATTTCATCCTGACCACGCCCCCCGCCACACAGATAGGCTGCCACATAATAACTGTTAGTTTACAGGTGATGCTGCTGCGAGGCTCTTCCCAGGGTCTTAGCAATGGCTGTCATCATCATCTGTTACTTGCAGCAGCCAAGTCAGGTGGTGTATAAAAGAACTGCTCCCGCCCTCAGTTCTTTCTCTCATCCTCCCCTCTCTCTGTTCCCACATGTTCCCTGCCTGTCTCTCTCTCCCCTTTTCTGCCTCCTTGGCTTGACCTGTGCTTCTCTGCCCCCTTGGCTCTGCTCCTGTCTGCCTGCTTCTGCCTCTTCCCCTTCTGCCTCACTCCCCTTCTGTCCCCAGGATAACCCTCCTTTTTAACAGGTCTGTTGCATGGACAGGGGGCACCTTGGCATGAGCCAGTCAGGTATTCCCACCTGCCCGGCACCTTACCTCCTGCATTATATTTTAAAACAGTCCTGCTAATTGAGCCATAAGGTAAGCCCAGTGTGGAGGAGTTCTTTTGATATGTGTAGAATATTTAATTAGAGATACTTAAAACTGTATGTTATTATAGCAGGTTGGCCTGATGCTGCTTGTATTCTAATGCTAATATAGGGCCCCCAAGACCTGGTTGTCCCAGAGACAAGAGAATCTGCATGTAGAACCAAGAGATACTGTGCGACCTTGCCCTCAAGTTGTTTCTGATTGGTAAGTAAAGATGGCCACAGCTGATAGCTGGGTGGAAGAGACATAGGTGGCGTTTAGCAGTCCCAGGCATGGAGTTGGAGAAGAACCACAAACAGAAGGTGGAGGATGACTGAGAAGACACCTTGGGTCAGCTGAATCAGAAACAAAAAGCTTAGGTGGCCCTGAGGGTTGGCCTATTGGAGTTAAGAGCAGCCCAGATAGAGCATAGTAAGTACTAAGTAATAATTCAAGGTTATCAACAGGGAAGTAGATAGTAATAGCATAGAGGGTAGATATCTGCCCAGCTCTTGTCCTATTTAAGGCTTATTATAAATATAAAGGTTGTGTGTATCTTTTATCTGGGAACTAAATAATCAAAGGAGGGGTAGAAACCCTGGGGGCCAGGATTAAAATTTTCTATAGCATGTTATCTTCCAACCCCCACAGCTCTATCCTGTTGTCTCATACACATATGGATTTTGACATGGTTTTAGTAACTCCTTTGGGAGAAAAATTACCCTTGGGATAATTCAGAGTCAAATAGCTTCCTTCCTTTGAAGTTACCTGCTGGCCAAGATGGAGAACCACAGATGAAGTGTTTTCAACTGTCATCTGTACATAACTCAGTCCCCTTCACACCGACTGAACCAGGGGACATGGTGACATGTACTGGACAAATCAGTCTTCTTCCCAGGAATCTGGGATTGACAGACAGGCAGGCAGACTGTGTGGGCTCATTCCACTAAAGGAATATATAAGCAAAAGAGATTTATAAAGAGAATAGTTTAACTCTCAAAAAGACTGAAAATATGCGAGAGTCACTAAACAGTTCAAACTAAAGCAGCCACAGTAAGGAGAAAGTGAAATCAATCTAGCTACCCCACACAGCTCTGGGATCACCATCCCTTTAACCAGGGCGATGCTCTGGGTCTGGCCAGTCTGGCTATAATAAGGCAGAGTGATGGGGGCCATCAGAATCCATCACTATCTCTGCAAAGATGCTGTACTGTCTAGCATGTCACAGGTAGAGAGAGCACAGGTTGTGCATGGC
Organism: Apodemus sylvaticus; assembly: GCF_947179515.1. NCBI lineage: Eukaryota > Metazoa > Chordata > Mammalia > Rodentia > Muridae > Apodemus > Apodemus sylvaticus. The sequence continues at coordinate 8,559,079 of NC_067482.1, forward strand.
ATGGCCTTCAAAGGGACCTATGAAGATTGCTTGTCTAAGTAACACTGGGGTCTAGGGCTCCCTGAAGACACACCCCATGAAACCTATTGGCAAGTTTTCCATTGCCAGATGCTATAACCCTCAGGCATAATCAACAACTGCGTGAATTCCAAGTCATCTTCAACAGACCTCCTACAGGACCTACATCCATTTCTCATCAAATGTGTAGGCAGCCCCTGCACGGACACATCCTGCCCATGTTCCCGGCATTGTGTCTGAGTTGTCAAACAGGGTGAATGGTCCCTGAAGCCAATGTGGTAGAGCATTTGTAACGACAAGCAACATGACTGTGTGTTTGATGTCTCCAGCTTGAATGCATAGCTAATAGTATCCACAAGAATAATATCTTCATTGCTACTTCACTTTTAAACTGGAAAACATATTCTCTAATTCGTATTTTACCATAGTCTACCAAAGGTGAGGTTCTGCTTTGTTATCCAAGTCAGGGTATTAAGATGTACCGGGTATGGTGATACATAGAGAAGACATAGATTTCATCACTGATGGCTGCATCTCATGAGCAGAAATGCAAGAGCAGGAGCGACTGTCAATCTCCCTGTCCAAATTCAAATCATACTACAAAGCCTCGAGAGTGTTCACTCTTGTTTTAAGAAGAGGAGCCAAGACCCCTGCCTGTCCTTGGGACTAACTATCACTTATACAATATGGACTTGTAGGCAGAGCTACAGAGAGGGAATCAGAGAATCTGGGCCTGGGCCTGACTCAAATAATCACAAACCCCTCTACTCCTTGTACATTCTTAACTGACCTGTGAGGCCACCCCTCATCCATTAAATAGAGGACCTAGTTAGTATTTGCCATTCCACATTCTCACAGAATTGGTACAAAGACCTAGTAATGAAGTAAGGAAGGATGACGATGACATAAGACACGAGTACCATGACAGCATTGCGTTGCACATGTCAGGCAAGACCAATGGAAGGGACGTGTCCTTCATTTATGGGTGTGTCAGTATTACCCTCCCCCATGAGTCCATCCAGTGTTTTCTTTTAGCCTTACATTTAAATGTTGACCTCATACATCCTTCATAAAATACATTTTCAGTCATTTTTATCTGTACTAAAACAGAATATTTTACCTCGAGCTCTAGATAAAAAAGAAATTTGCAGCTAAAGGTCTCTAGAGGGGAATGTCTAAATGAGTCCATTAACGATAACTAAAAAGTCAACCCGTCGCAAATGGAAGAGGCAGGTAAACATCCACGCGTAATGAAACCAGTGAAGAAAATAAATTACTCTCTATTCCTCTTCTCTCCAGGGCCGAGGCTTCATGACAAGGTTTTTGAAACTTAGTATTTGGAGATAAAGTTAATTTTAAATGTGGTTTCTTGACTATTTAAATAGCAAGTCATTCCACATGTTTACTTAAATGCACACACAGCGCCACATGAAGTCCAAACACTGGGCCTTTTATATACTGAGACTACACGGTATCAGAACAGGCTACGTGATAAGAAGCCTGTGTTTGGACCCCATCTTTTATGTTCCAAATGGAATTTTTTGAGATAAAATCCTTGAAGTGAATGATTTTAAAAAGTTAATTTTTTCACAGTGAAAAGTGATGCAGACAAATATTCTCCTACCCAACATTCCCTGACAGACCCCCTGAGATCAGAAGGTAGACAATTAAAACATTTGACAGATTTTTCTATGAGTGGAAATGATTAATATATATTACTTGATAGTCTAGGAACTTGGATTTTTAGGAAAAATTAAAAGGTAACATTAGAAGGTAATAAATTATTTTTAAATTAAATCCATACTAAAAGTATTTTTGGCTCAGTTAATAGTTAAAATAGATAATGATAATTTCTCTGTTCCCTAATATATAGAAGCAATGGTTATTAAATAGTTCATCCAGTGTCCCATTTTAATATAACAAAACAGATTTGTTTCGGAATTTCATTGACCTTGAGAAGGATACACAGTAACAATGTTGTATGAATGAGGATTTTTAAGACTTCAATGAGACTTTACCCTCATTCCTTGCATCTTATGAGGTATAGTATTAATAGTGAACAATTAATATGCATAAGTTTATTATGTTTTGTTTTCCCTTTCACAAACTTGAGATATAAATAAAATCGTGGGCCATGGCTGTTCATGTCATCGACATATCTTCTTGTGGGTCTTTCAATCCTTGCCCTGGAAACACAGTAGAGTGCAAAAACACTAGAGCTGTGTCCTTGACCTCTTGTCCTGATGCAAATTTACACTGAACTCATCTGAATATATTCAATTTTCTAGAGTTAAGTTTCTGCATCTGCAAAGTGCACTTGGATTGGATGAACCAAAAAGTCCCTGTTAAAGAATTAAATAAAAAAAATTCTCTACTACTTATTAGAAGAAATGTGACATAGATCAAAATCTGTGGACGTGAAGAGAAAATTGTTACAAACAAACATGTAATTAAATGCTAATATGAAAATTTAATAAATTGAATGCCGAATGTTTAAACACAGATTAAAATCATAAAGTGATACTACTTTAATTCTCAGTATCAGACAGCAGCACTGGGAAGAGATGAAGCATGAACACCACTAATGCATTTGCCAAATGACAGCCTTTGCATCTTCTGTCCCTAGGACTATTGAGATTTGTCACCTCCAGTTTCCCCTCCTCTGAAGTGCTCTGGTGCATATTTAGGTTCCTCTCCCTTTTGAGGTGTCCCAGAACCAATGTCAATGGCACGTGGTGCTTGCGTTTGCATTGTCACATACGACCCTAGCTCAGCAATGGGCACACTCAGCGAATGCTTAGCCCCAGTCCAACAGCAACAACTTCATCCCTTGGTGAGAGTGTCCCTACTCAAAGGCACTGATTCTGTACCTTTCTTCTCCCAACTCCTTGGGGCTATCTCTCAATTAATTACTCCTTCAGTAAGATTTTATTAATATTATAGCAAACACTATGCTAGAAACCAGAGCTGAGGATCTAGAAGAGTGGCTCTCAACCTCCCTAAAGCTGTGATACTTTAATACAGTTCCTCGTGTTGTGGTGACCCCTTAACCATACGATTATTTTCCTTACTGCTTTATTGTAATTTGCTACCTCTATGAATCGTTATGTAAATATCTTATAAATAGGGTTGTCTCAGGTAACCTGTCCAAAGGGGTTATGACCCACAGGTTGAGAAACACTGGCCTAGAGAGATGGTTCACAAGCTAAGAACATGGCCTACTCTTCCAAAAGACCCACGTTTGGTTCCCAGCATCAACATGGTGGTTAACAATCATCTGGGACTGCAGTCCACATGGAATCCAATGGCCTCTTCTGACCTTTGAAGGCACTGAACACATGCAGTACATAGACATACATGCAGGAAAAACACCCAAATAAATGAAATACTTTTAAAAAAGACGTCAGGGCTGTAAACAATGTGGTGGTGAAGACAGACACAAGATTATGAGTGCAGAGACCCAGAGACTCTTGAGAGAAGCTGTAGTCATTTTCCCAGGTTAGTTTGGAAGATCCTTGAGTAGCCACAGCCAATCAAGGAATTGCAATTATCATCGTCTCTGGAGCAACTAACCCCTTTCTCAAGATGGAAGGCATACATCTTAGCTTCATTTCAATTTCCAGTGGGGACTATTTTTATCTCCTTTTCACAGAGGCTCAGTAGTATCTATTTCTGGGGATGTCAGCCTCAAAGTCGTCTTTACCATTTTGATACCCTTCTACACTGTGGTTCATAATGTAGGCGGTGTGTGTGTGTGTGTGTGTGTGTGTGTGTGTGTCACAGGAATGAATATACCAAGGTCAAATCGAAGTTTGAATATTCTATACCTATTAAGATCCTCCGTAAAAATTTCTACCTTAGTGTCTTCATCTATGGGGAGGGGGATTAACAATGTTACTATCAGGACAAAATTTATTTATTTGAGGTTCAGACATGACTCACTTTAATTATTTAGGATATACTTTGTGTGCCCTGACACACGTGTAGACATCAGAAGACAACCTGTGGTGGTTGCTTCTCTTCTTTCTCCCCATGTAGCTCCTGGCCTAGGGATCAAGCTCAGGTCGACAGCGTTGGTAGGAAATGCCTTCATGCACTGAGTTACCTTTTCAGGTCATAGATATAGTTCATGATCTGGGCTTCACAAATAGTTCATGAAACGTCCTTAAGAATGTCAGCTTTTAGCATTCTTGTAGTCCAAGGAACATCGCCTCGATATGCATAAGTGTTGACAAAGAAAGGAAACAGAAAAACAATTGAACAGTGGCGGGTCCTGGAGAAAGTACCAGAGGTTGTTAATGAGGTTAACATCTGGTGCTATTCTTTTATATACGGCAATGTTTTTACTTTACACACTTGTTTATGATACAAACTTTGGAGAAGATGGTGAGATAGAGAGCAGGGTAAAGGGAAGAGGAGAGCATCATTCACAATCTCCTCGTAGAGATAGAACCTGACAAACAAACAAATGCGTCAAGTGAGCAGAGAGCCCCAACGGCATGTGCAGAGAACATAACTGGCCCCGCAGGAAGGCCTGGCCTCCATGAAGATGCTGAGCCTCGGCAGCTTGGCAGGAATCTGCTGAAGACTCTGCTTTTCCACATTACTCACTGGCTTCAGGTTGTCCAGCTCAGGGAAGCTGCAGGACCAAGAAACTCCAGTTCACTCAATGCCAGCAAGGGGGCGCTGTGGGCCTGGGCCACCCTGGCTACTACTAGTCCTTTTTCTAGAGAAAACAGATTTACTTTAGAAGACCCTGCTTTCCTCTTCCAAGCTGTCGGCAGGATAATCAGGCTCATTCCCCAGTCTTGCAAGAACTCTTAGGCCATGCCATGCCACCGCTACCCCTCCTTTCTATCTCTGTGCTTATTGACTCCTCTGGCAATTGTATGAATTCAAAGAGTTTGGGGGTCACACACAAACAGGTTTGTTCACAAGACTGTGGGCTTTACAGTGTTGATCCCCGTGTTTCCCTGTAGTCACTACCGTCTTTTTTTTTTTTTTAGAATTCTTTTTTTTAATTCGATATAATTTATTTACATTTCAAATGATTTCCCCTTTTCTAGCCCCCCCACTCCCCGAAAGTCCCGCAAGCCCCCTTCTCTTCCCCTGTCCTCCCTCCCACCCCTTCCCACTTCCCCGTTCTGGTTTTGCCGAATACTGCTTCACTGAGTCTTTCCAGAACCAGGGACCACTCCTGCTTTCTTCTTGTACCTCATTTGATGTGTGGATTATGTTTTGGGTATTCCAGTTTTCTAGGTTAATAACCACTTATTAGTGAGTGCATACCATGATTCACCTTTTGAGTCTGGGTTACCTCACTTAGTATGATGTTCTCTAGCTCCATCCATTTGCCTAAGAATTTCATGAATTCATTGTTTCTAATGGCTGAATAGTACTCCATTGTGTAGATATACCACATTTTTTGCATCCACTCTTCTGTTGAGGGATACCTGGGTTCTTTCCAGCATCTGGCAATTATAAATAGGGCTGCTATGAACATAGTAGAGCATGTATCCTTATTACATGGTGGGGAATCCTCTGGATATATGCCCAGGAGTGGTATAGCAGGATCTTCTGGAAGTGAGGTGCCCAGTTTTCGGAGGAACCGCCAGACTGATTTCCAGAGTGGTTGTACCAATTTGCAACCCCACCAGCAGTGGAGGAGTGTTCCTCTTTCTCCGCACCCTCTCCAACACCTGCTGTCTCCTGAATTTTTAATCTTAGCCATTCTGACTGGTGTAAGATGAAATCTTAGGGTTGTTTTGATTTGCATTTCCCTAATGACTAATGAAGTTGAGCATTTTTTAAGATGCTTCTCTGCCATCCGAAGTTCTTCAGGTGAGAATTCTTTGTTTAACTCTGTACCCCATTTTTAAATAGGGTTGTTCGGTTTTCTGGAGTCTAACTTCTTGAGTTCTTTATATATATTGGATATTAGCCCTCTATCTGATGTAGGATTGGTGAAGATCTTTTCCCAATTTGTTGGTTGCCGATCTGTCCTCTTGATGGTGTCCTTTGCTTTACAGAAACTCTGTAACCTTATGAGGTCCCATTTGTCAATTCTTGCTCTTAGAGCATACGCTATTGGTGTTCTGTTCAGAAACTTTCTCCCTGTGCCGATGTCCTCAAGGGTCTTCCCCAGTTTCTTTTCTATTAGCTTCAGAGTGTCTGGCTTTATGTGGAGGTCCTTGATCCATTTGGATTTGAGCTTAGTACAAGGAGACAAGGATGGATCAATTCGCATTCTTCTGCATGCTGACCTCCAGTTGAACCAGCACCATTTGTTGAAAAGGCTATCTTTTTTCCATTGGATGTTTTCAGCCTCTTTGTCGAGGATCAAGTGGCCATAGGTGTGTGGGTTCATTTCTGGATCTTCAATCCTGTTCCATTGATCCTCCTGCCTGTCACTGTACCAATACCATGCAGTTTTTAACACTATTGCTCTGTAGTATTGCTTGAGGTCAGGGATACTGATTCCCCCAGATTTTCTTTTGTTGCTGAGAATAGTTTTAGCTATCCTGGGTTTTTTGTTGTTCCAGATGAATTTGATAATTGCTCTTTCTAACTCTGTGAAGAATTGAGTTGGGATTTTGATGGGTATTGCATTGAATCTGTATAGTGCTTTAGGCAAAATGGCCATTTTAACTATATTGATTCTACCAATCCATGAGCATGGGAGGTTTTCCCATTTTTTGAGGTCTTCTTCCATTTCCTTCTTCAGAGTCTTGAAGTTCTTGTCATACAGATCTTTCACATGTTTGGTAAGAGTCACCCCAAGATACTTTATACTGTTTGTGGCTATTGTGAAGGGGGTCATTTCCCTAATTTCTTTCTCAGCCTGCTTATCCTTTGAGTATAGGAAGGCCACTGATTTGCTGAAGTTGATTTTATAACCTGCCACTTTGCTGAAGTTGTTTATCAGCTGTAGGAGCTCTCTAGTGGAGTTCTTTGGGTCACTTAGGTAGACGATCATGTCGTCTGCAAATAATGATAGTTTGACTTCTTCCTTTCCAATTTGTATCCCTTTGACCTCCTTATGTTGTCGAATTGCCTGAGCTAGTACCTCAAGTACAATATTGAAAAGATAAGGAGAAAGGGGGCAGCCTTGTCTGGTCCCTGATTTCAGTGGGATTGCTTCAAGTTTCTCTCCTTTTAGTTTGATGCTGGCTACCGGTTTGCTGTATATTGCTTTTACTATGTTTAGGTATGGGCCTTGAATTCCTGTTCTCTCCAAGACTTTAAGCATGAAGGGATGCTGAATTTTGTCAAATGCTTTTTCAGCATCCAATGAAATGACCATGTGGTTTTGTTCTTTGAATTTGTTTATGTAGTGGATTGTATTGATGGATTTCCGTATGTTGAACCAACCCTGCATTCCCGGGATAAAGCCTACTTGATCATGGTGGATGATAGTTTTGATGTGTTCTTGGATTCGGTTGGCAAGAATTTTATTGAGTATTTTTGCATCTATGTTCATAAGGGAAATTGGTCTGAAGTTCTCTTTCTTTGTTGGATCTTTTTGTGGCTTTGGTATCAGCGTAATTGTGGCTTCGTAGAAGGAATTAGAGTGTAGCCTGTGGACTGACTATGCATGACACATGCCCTGCAGTGCGCCACCTAGTGTCTAATCCCCTTCACACAGCTGAGGATGTCTAAAACCCTTGAGTGCATCGGAGCGGCATGTTTCAGCTGCTGTAACTAACATGCACGCTGGGATACAAGCTGTACACCTGCTGACTTCAACGGCAGGTGCTCATGTCCTCACCTGTTCTGGAAACCGGAAGTCCAGAGCACTGTGCGGGATGCTTTGATGTCCCCGGAGGCTTCCCTGCAAAGGCTTCGCAGATGCTACACTTTGTGAATTTCCCCTTGGTCTTTTCTCTATGTGCTCATGCCTGGAATAGCCTATTTTTTTTTTTTTTATGTTTTGAACAAATATGCCATCCAAATTATTGTAATGTGGCAGAGCACAAATTGAATCCTAGCACTCTGGAAGCAGAGGCAGGCAGATCTCTAAGCTCTGGGACAACTTATGGGTCTACATAGTGAGTCTCATACCAGCCAGAACAATATAGTGAGTCCTTGCTTTTAGCAAACACACACACACACACATGCACACACACACACATGCACACACACACACACATGCACACACACAATGCCTTTCAGCCTTTCATTTGATTACTTTCATGATCTTTTAAATTTAATTAATTAAATTAATTAATAATAAATTATATGATAATTTAATTTGAACAGTCCTTTTATTTACTTTAAAGGCCCTAAGAATATAGCTACATTCTGAGGTCAATACCTCCAATGTATGACTTTTGGAAGGACTCAATTCAGATCAGTGGCCATCATCTCATTTTGGTCACAGCTTCACACGATTGTAAGGATGTTCTAATGAACATTCTAACCTCCAAGAATATGTCATGATTTTATTTCTATGAGTCTCTCATGGAGGAATCACTATTGGGCATTCACAGATCTGTGGCAATGCATGATTCTTATGAACAGGACCCATCTTAAGGGGAGATTTGTCTAAACCCCTTATAAATCTGATTCACCGTATTGTGATGACAAAGTGATGGGATTGAAGATGCTGCCAACCATCGATTAGCACAAGGGTGTGAGGGGATTAGTCCTATCCAATGAGAGTGTCCTGAAACGTTTTTGAGACAAGAGGCATGTAAAAAGGTCTTATATAAAGGTGATGAAGGTAAGAAATATTTATTGACTGCAGACAAACGGCACAAGGTAAGACCCCCAGAGACGAGGTAAGACAGTGAATCACATGAACAAAAGACAGAAGAATTTATGTGTACCAGTTAGACGGAAACCAAGCATCACTTAGCCATTTAGCCTACATACGTGAAGAAAGCAAACTGTGTTCTCTGGGTGATAGAGTGTAAGTAGCGTTCAGCTGGACCCCAACCTGTCCTTCAGCATCCTCATGCTCCGCTCAGTGTGATAAGTGTATATGGAATCCAAGGTGAACATCCTGACCCAACCCAAAGTCTTCCTAACCTTAGTGTAAGAGGTCTGCAGATCACCTTAATAAATGAATTTGTTCCACTCACACATTTAGGTAGGAAATACGGAGCTGAATGGAGAGGGAGTAAAATCCAGGCCCAAGAGACCCAGGGACACTAGTCACATCTCTGCGAGCTCAGGCCATGCACTTCACTTCATTAAAACTAATTGTGTCATCTCCACACTGGGAATAACAATAATTCTTGCCCTTATAGGCTTGCTGGGCTGTATATGGACAGGAAAGATAAGTGCCCTGCAAACTCTTGGTAAATATTAAGGTAGTATTCAAATCATGTATGCGACTATCATTGTCATATGACAAGAATTTGTGTGCCAGTGAGGTCTGAGTTTTAGATAGGGAGTTGATTTGGAAGTGTAATTGGGGCTAGATACATGAAGAATGAAAATGTCAGTTTTATTTACTTTCCTTTAGATAAAATAGTGCTGGCCACAGTACAAACCTCAGAGTCAAGTTTAAAGAACATCATCTCCATTTTAATTAAAGTGCATAAACTATGACCTATAATGACAGCCACAACCAAGAGGAGATGGTGTTAGAACAGTGGTTTTCTGGCAGCAGTCCATCTGAACGAGGAGTCAGTGTAATAAGAGGGTGGGCACAAAACCTCAGCACTGCGCACTGTCCAGCAAGTCTCTGAAGATCCAGTTAACAGCAAACGTCAAGTGTCAGTGATTGAAGACCACATCTGCACGAGACTCAGAGCCTCCAGTCCCCACCAGTCCTTATATACAAACTCTCACGCTTGCTACCCCTGGAGACCAACTTCCAGAAAAGGTCTCTCCTCAAAGTTCAGCCTTCCTCTCATTTTCTTCTCTTTCCCCTTCTGTCACATTGCTGTCATGCCTTTTCTGGTAGCAGATGCAGCGAGTATCACACTGTTCTGGAGCATTGTCCCCTGCAAGTGACACCTCATGGCATCACCTGTAGTTTTATCCCTGGCATTCCCATGTAGAAGATGCTGTCCCTCTTCAGAAGCGCCGGGTCTGGGGCTCACGCCCTCTGAATCCCTGTCCCTCTGACTGGTTAATCTGTCAACCTGACAGCCTAATGATGAGAAGACCCACTAGAGCCTAACTAGGCGAAGGAGCAGAGCTTGGACCTTCCCAAGGACAGTGTACTCAGAGGACTGAAAATGGGCTGATAGCATTTTTTTTTTTAAAGAAGGAACCCTCTACTCACAGGCTGACATCTGGCTCCACAGAGAAGACAATGATTTTCCCAAAACCCTGCCTGTGGAATTTTGCAACATGCAAAGTTTGTCTGCTTTGCATTGTTTTTGGCTGACATGGTTTACCTAATGGTATGCTCTTCATTGCTAGACTCTTCCAACAAAAATATAAGACAAGTAAGAGATGACCACCACAGAAGTAATTCACTGGTTCTTGGGACACAGTTTGGGATACAGCTCTTTGGAATGTTATACTCAGAACCATCATTGTTAAGGTCTGGTTTCCTCTGTCCCTAGGGGATGCTTGCCTCTTACTTTACAAAGAGCCCACCCACCAGTGTGGAGAAGGTTGAAGTTTTAATAGCTACAAACAACTTGTGATGGTATGTATATGCTTGGCCCAGGGAGTGGCATTATTAGGAGATGTGGCCTTGTTGGAGTGGGTGTGGCCTTTTTGGAGTGGGTGTGGCCTTGTTGGAGTAGGTTTGGCCTCACTAGAGTATGTGTGGCCTTGTTGGAGTAGGTGTGTCGCTGTGGGTATGGGCTTTTCAAACACCCTAGTCCTACTTGCCTGAAAGTTAGTCTTTTCTTAGCAGCCTTCAGATGAAGATGTAGAACTCTCAGCTCTACCTGCCTGGATGCTGCCATGCTTGTGCCTTGAAGACACTGGACTGAACCGCTGAACCTCTAAGCCAGCCTCAATTCAATGTTGTCTTGACAAGAGTTGCCTTGGTCATGGTGTCTGTTCATAGAAGTAAAACTAACTAAAACACAACTCTAAGCCAGATGTTATCCCATTCCAGTTTGCCATCTCAAAGGAGGAGCAGGAAGCCCTTTGATCCATTATCCCTCAGCTGTTCACATCAAAAATGAGAGGATATGGGAGTTTCCATCAGAAGTGAACAGGACGCAAGATGAGGGCAAAGGAATGGAGGCAGGATTCCAAGAAGAATGCAGGCACAGTGACAGTGGAAACCAGTGGTTTGGCAGTGTGGCACCTCAAAGGCTAAATAAAGATCTACTCATGTTGTCTCTTAAAACAGAGCAGACCTGCTCGGGGATAGTCTGCTCCTTGGCATGCAGTAAGGGCTCTACATTCATGTTTTTTTAAATTGCCAGTTGCATTGGCAATCCTGTTCATATATCATATTACATGATGATTAAATCTCAGATTTTAAAATCTAGGGTTATGGATATGAGCTCATCTGTACCACCTACTAAATATGTGATGAGAAATTCTCTATTTCTTTGTCAATAATGGAAAACTAGTTCCTCCTCCAGTAATCTGGTGCAAACACTTGGTTACATAACACTTCTGAAGCCACACTCCTGGGTCAGCATACAAGGAGTGCTATAAAGATGGTGGTTTGTGGGATCAATCTTGACTTTAATTTTCATCCAAGCCATTTCAATAAATTTTCATAGGAATTGAAGACTCTAGGAGGTAAGAAGTGTCATCTGTTAGTCACTCTAGGGACTTACAGAAATAAGACTGATGGTGATGTCCGTTTCTAAAAACATCACATCATCTATGAAGACAGCAGGATTACAGGGGGACCTGGGGGTTGTAGTATACAATAAGGAGCAATAGAAGGAAAACTGTATGAAGATCCAAGGTGAAAGAAGTCCTTGCTGTGGAGTCCTAATTCTGAAGGCAGGGGATCCTTACTCAAATTTCTAATTTAGAAATTCAGACAAAATACATAGAGTATACAAAACTCTCATTTTCTCAGTCCAAGAGATGTGAGATTCAGATAATGTTCATTATGCAGTCGACCCTAAAGCCATGCACGGAGCTGGGTCAAACCCAGACCAACAGAAAGCCCACCTCAGGAAGACCCATTAAAAATCGTCCAAAGTAGAGCCAAGCCACTGGAAAAGTAACACTATTAAGGAAGTTAAATGTCCCTGCTAAGGAACAACCTGAACCAAAGAGAAGAATCACGAAGAAGAGAAGAATCACGCCTAAGTCCCAGTGTCCAGTTTCAAAGGACTGCTGTCTGGAGAATGAAGACTTAACTAAGGCATTGGGAACACGGAGAAATGCATTAACATCCTAGAGTCAGAGAAAATAAAAAATAATATCCTTTGAGGGCCAGCGGATTCTTTCCATGAGAAGTAAGGTTCCATGCAGAAATACAAGCAGGATGTTCACTAGAGAGGAGAAGAAAAGGGGGGGAGAAGAACCAAGGGAAATAGAGTAGGGGAGCAAGAAGAGAATGGGGCTCCCTCCCAGCACACGCAGACACACCAGGCTGCAAGAAGACTTACCCTGAAGTTCAGGCCCTGTGACCCTAAACCAGTTACCTCCTCTCTCAAAGACACGAACTGTCCATTCTCAAAGGTCACATGTTTAGTTAAATTCACAACTATTTCTTTAATCCAAAACTAATCAAGACCATTGGGTCTTCTCTTTCCATTGTCTTCCAGGTAGGTGACCCTGAAAGAGGCGGTAAGCATCTATAGCTCAGTCTACATTCAAGGTAAATTAAGATAGTTTTGATTTGGATTCAGTGTCAACAATCACAGATCACACAGTCAAAGGGCAAGCTGCTATACAGATATAGCCAAAGAAGTCACAACCAAAAAGTTGTGTCTGAGGACAGAGAGATAATGTTTCTTATGGTCTATGTGATGGTTAGTTTCTAAATTGGCTTGACAAAGTCTAGAATTAGGAAGAGAGTCTTAGTTGAGGGATTCTATAAATAAAGTTGGCTTGTGGGGTATTATCTTGATTGTCCATGAAAATAGAACTAACCAGTCCACTGTGGGTAGCGCCATTCCCTTGGCACACATCTTGAACTGTAGGAGAGAGGGGCAAGGGAGCAGACATTTGTCTGCTCTTGACTATGAGTGTGATGTGACTAGTTGCTTCTAGTTCCTGCCCTAACTTTCCCTCAGTGGTGGATTAGAACCTAGAATTGTAAGCCAAGGAGACATTCTCTCACTTGAGTTGATGTTTGTTTGCTTGCTTGCATTTTATGATGAGTAATAATTTATGAAGCTGTGGTAAGCCCTCTACTCTTGGACCTCTGATGAGGAGGACAGACTGAAGTATTTTGATATTATTTTATAAAAAATGAAATTACTAGTACTGGTAGATAGAATAAAGCCTCCTCTCCCTGGTTAAATATGAACTTCAAATAAACAGTGAATAAAATTTTAAATTAATTTTTATTGAATAGTGATAATTTATCATTTCATATATCCATGGGAAATAAAGTGCTACTGTGACCTGTGTATATTATTTATAATTTGGAATGATTAAGTCAGCTTAGTTAATATATTTGTCACCTCTTATATACATCATTTATTCCTCCAGCTTAATTGAAATATTAGACACCCTGACCGACATTTGCCCATCTCACACCCCTGAGCCCAAGGAAGACTTGCTTACATTTTATGTTTTGACTTATTTTGCTTTTTTATTTAGATTCCACATAGAAGAGAATATTCACTATAACAATTTTCCAGTAACATGTTAAAATGGTGCACAGAACATACTTATACTTAGTAATTATGTGAAATTAAAATTTACAAAATCATATTTTAACTTACTAAACCTAGCAAATATATATCCAAAAATCATTAGTGTGAAAAGAAATTATCAAAGATCATGTATTCAGCACTTTCAGAAAGGAGAACGAAGTATTACAGAGGTCTGTCTGTTTAATAATGAACTCACATGCTTTTCTGGTTTTGTGGTATGTGAAGTACCTATCAATTTTGTCTTACAGTAAAAATTCATAGTCACGCTTACATGACTTTCTAGAAAGGATGCCCCCAAACATGACTCTGTCCCTGTCCTTCCCTCTGTCCCACAAAGAGACAAATCCGTGAGGACTCCCACAGACAGAATGGAACAGACAGCCCAAAGAGATAATGAGCTCGCGCTGGCCAAATGCATTAAGGGCTGAGGAGGTGTTTTACAACTGTGCTAGGGAACGGAATGTCTGAGCATATGCAGAGCCATTAACAAATAGGAAAGGGCTGAAATTAATAACGACTCTAAAACAGCTGAGATAATGAACTCCTTTCCAACTCTGTCTCTGGCAAGATAAATAAGGAAATGGAATTCGCGGAATTAGGAAGTAATGAAGACCTTGCTAAAAAATATAGCTATTAATATCAGGTAGGTAAGCAAATACTTAGGAAACTGGAATAAATTAGAGGGACTGGGAAATATGCGTCATGGGGTTCAGGGGTGAGTGTAATAAAGTCACTCCTCTGCAGACTACTGTGTCCAAGACTTCTGAAAGATAACATAGGAGACTGGGGAGCAGAAGTGGGAACAGAGGTTGAAATGAAGGAGGGACTGTGAAAAGGATAAGTTAGTCTAGCAATCACAATGTACATTGAAATCATTCAGTGACTCAAAGGAAATAGTACTTACTGAGGAAATCCTATAGAAGGATTCGTTCACAGTCCCAGACTGCCAGTTGCTGACATGGACAGTGAGGAGTCTGGCTTGCAAAGGACATGCAGGAGCAGTCTGGGCCAGGTGTACCACGTCCCACATGCTCACCATTACATTTAGTTGGCTACGTGAGGTATTTAATTAAAACTGACTTACGAGTCACATACAACAATGCAAAGATCTAATGCTGGCCAGCGAACAGTAGACAGAATGAGGGCCAAGGGAGTAAGAGCCATTCCAAACGACAGCAAGGCTCACAGGCCTTTTAAGAAAGATTCCTAAACGTGAATTTTGCAGGCAAATGGGTGGTGCTAGAAAATATCACCCTGAGTGAGGTAACCTAGACCCAAAAGGATGTGCATGGCACGTACCCACTGAGAAGTGGATATTAGGCATAAAGTACGCACTGTAATTCACAGACCCAGAGAAGATAAATAGCAAGGAGGGACCAAGAGAGGATACTTGAATCTCACTTGGAAGGGGAAATAAAGTAGTCATCGAAGGTGGAGGGAGGGAGGGAACTGGCTGGGAGAAAGGAGGGGGAGGGGGAAGGGGACCAGGTGTAGGGAGAGCCAGGGAGAGAGGGCCAAGAGACTGAACAGAAAACAGCAGTGGGAGGGGGAAGGAGAAGAGGGGAGGAGACATCTCTAGAAAATGCCAGAGGCCAGGGTAAGGGAGGCACCAGGGAGTCTATGAGGATAATGCTAGCTGAGACTCCTAGCAGTGGAGGATATGGAGTCTGAAGCAGCCACCTCCTCTAGCCAGCAGGACTCCCAGTGGAGGGATAAGGACACCAAACCACCCACAAAACCTTCTACCTAAAATTTCTCCTGTCTACAAGAAGTGCAGAGATGAAGGCGGATCAGAGACTGAAGGAATGGCCAACCAGTGACTGGCTGTGACTGAGACCCATCCCATGGGCTAGAGCCGATCCCTGACACTATATTCTTCTTAAACGCACTGTGCCTTGCTTTTCTGCGTTTCCTATTTTATTGAAATCACCTCTCAGTGCTGTAGATGCCCAGCACGAATGTAAGACACAGTGCAGAGCTCCGCTCCTTTCTACTCCGCCATGCCCACTGCTAATGTCTGCATGCTATCTGCTCTAGTTTGCCTGTCCCCTCCTCCTTTCCAGGCCCACCCTCGTCCCCTTTCTCTATTGCTTTCTACTAAAATCTTTCCACTTGTTGCTCCTCCCCCTCAAGCTGAGAGGTCGTCATCACCATCGTATCCATGCCTCTGCTCCTCGAGGTCCTCCATAAGCTCTCATCACATGCATAACAAAGTTCGTGCTCTCTTGCGTGTTGTATGAGACGCTTCCTAGCTGAACCTCCATCGTTAATTAGTACCACACTATTCTGCTCCCAGGTTCAGGCTTGGTGAAGTCCATGCAGTGTGGTACTGTCTCACATTTCTGCTCTTTAGTTCCTGGATGGTTCAAATCTTCAGACTCTGGAGTCCTGGTCTCCCGTTTCCCAGCTGCCCTCTTGGTTCAAGGCCTGGCTGTGGTGGCTCTGTGCCTAGGAGTCTTTTCTGAGCATTTTTGCTCCTCCCTCCTCCAAGATGTGAAGTGGCTCCATGCAGCCTGTACGCACAGAATGTCAGAAGCATCCTCTACCATGATGGCTGCTCTTTCTTCCTACAATCCAGTTGTTGAGCCTCATGCCCATTGCTTTTTTTTTCTTTTTCTTTCTTTTTCTTTCTTTTTTATTTATTTTTTATTTTTTGGTCACAAGATAGAGTTATTTGGATAGAAGAATCTCAACTGAGAAGATGTCTCCGTAAGATGATCACCCATAGGCAAGCTTATAGAGAATTTTCTTGATTACTGACTGATGTGAGGAGGCCCAGCCGGGAGTGGGCTGACGTCACCCTGGCAGTGGTCCCAAGTTGTATAAATTGGCAGGTTAAGAAAGTCATAAAGAACAAGCCAGTTAACAGCACCCTGCTATGTGCATGTGCACATGTGTACTTGTGTGTGTGTGTGTGTGTGTGTGTGCTATATCAGTGTGGGTATCTGTGAAGCCAGAAGAAGAGAGATGCTTTGAAGCTGGAGCTAGAGACAGTTTTGAACCACTGATGTGGATGCTGGGAACCAAACCCAGCATTGTCTTTCTTAAGCATCATCTTCTTATCCACTGAGCCATCTGCTGTGGTTTAAAGATAACGCTTGGCTTAGTTTTCATTTGTATTATTTCATTATTGTAGAATGAGAAGCTCTCAGAATGTTCAGGAATTTGACTCTCTGGCAAATAGAATAGCAACACCTTCTTTTACCTAAAGACCCCTTCCTACTAATACTGAACACATTGGGGCATACAGAACTCCAGTTGTGATCAAGGATCTGAAGACAGAGTGATAGTTCTGGATACATCTAGGTAGACAATATAATTACAGAAACTCTTTTGTAGCAGGGGGAAAGATGAGGGAAAACTTGGTCACAGAAATGAAGTCAGAGTAATGTCATTCCTGAGTGTTCCAGTAGTCCAGGTTCCTTCTACAAGCTGGAGAAGTCAAGGGACTGAGTCCTCTAGAGTCTCCTGGTGACATGCTGCAGTACAGACCCCTTGAACTGATCTTTGCAGACTCATTTTAAAGTCCTGGCATCTAGAATAGTTCAACAATCATTTCTGCTGTACTAGCAAATACATTTGTTGTCATTCATTTTAGCAGAAGAAACTAGTGTGGTCCCCAAAAACATGCTGTAAATGCAGTGCCCCAGTCTGCTCTGTGCTGCATACATACATATGTACACAGTCTTCCTAAGAACTCACAGTGAACTTCGCCAGCTGAAACGAGGCTGCTGGGCAGACCAAGGTCAGGATCTCAAGACATTCTGACGTAGTCTCTGTAGTCAAAAAGATGATCTTTGCTATAATGGAAAGGAAAACATGATTAGATCCACAAAAGCTGAGTTTCTAGAAACTTCTGTTTTGTCCCCTTCCTCTATTATCCTTCTTATTCTCTCCCCTTTACTTATACCAAAATTAACCTCAGTGTGACCCTCAAGTTAAATCTTGAGCTTTTCTGATTTATGACAATTGATGAGCCTCTGGTAACTACCTAAGACACGGTTTAATGACTTAGCTGTCCACAGGGCAGGGATAATGCAAGTGAATGCAGCCATGTGGGCACTGAACCAGACAGAGGCGCTGCCTTCCATAGGACTCCACTGGCTGAACTCTGTAGAGTCTTCATGACAGAAACAGCCGCATCTCCACAACCGCTGTGAGCATCCCCCTAAATGCCAGCTAACCTGCATGGGAATTTCCTCTGCTTTTAAATAAGTGCTAAATTTTCTTTTTCAAAAAAGAAGAGAGAAAGGAAGAAAAAGAAAGAAAGAAAGAAAGAAAGAAAGAAAGAAAGAAAGAAAGAAAGAAAGAAAGAAAGAAAGAGAGAAAGAACGAAAGAAAGAAAGAAAGAAAGAAAGAAAGAAAGAAAGAAAGAAAGAAAGAAAGAAAAAAGAAAGAAAGAGAGAAGAAAATCCCCATTTTGATCTTTCATTTGTAACCGCTGGCTTAGTACCCCAGCATTTCTTTTTTCTCCCTTGTAACTAAGTTCTCTGAACTTAGATGGTAGCAAAAATTTGCATGTTTTTAGCTGAGAGCCTGACAGTCAGGGATGTGAGCTCTCACTAGAGTCTCTCCCTCTGCCCACCCCCCAGTCTGCATCTTGTCCTGCACTTCTGAACCCTCTTCAAAGCAATCACTAGTTAACACCAAACTTTCCTACACTCCAGTTGGAAATGAAACTCAGCCTCCCCAGCCTCCACAGCCTCCCCAGCCTCCCCAGACTGGTTTCTCCTAAGTCTGTAAGACTATTTCTTATCCCCAGACTGTGATGTCCCCAAGGAAGTGGGCTCTTCTGGTCCCTTCCCCATAGAGATGTGCATGTACTTACCCAGTCTACATCTGTTGAATGAATGAGTCCTGAGCTGTCGGTGAAAGGAATGGGCCATTAAACATGATATCGCCCTTCACTAGGCAGATGTCAAGAACTTAAGAGTCTTCAGAATCAGAGATACTCTAGTCAGGTTTTGTCTTGGTATCTCCTGGCTTTCTGGCCAGTTGGGCATGTTGGTTTTCATTTACAATCTCAATGTTTCCCAAATGCCGACTCATATTTGTCAGAGACAAAGAGGGTAACAGGCAGACTTAACACAGAGCTCACCACACCTGGGGGGGACACATGGGTGTGCAGATTCACACAGAGAGATTTCATTAGAAGTTACCTGAATCTTCTTTCTCTATACAGTATCCCTGCAGAGCTCAGTGAGATTAACATAGTAGGCATAGCAAAAAAACTGCAGCAGGATTCTACAGGGCTGGAATCATGAAGGGGATTTTTTTAACCCTCATTTGTTCTCCATGAGAAGCCCCTCTTTTTTATCGTGAGCACATTAGCCTTAGAGAGCCACCTACCAGCACAGTAAACTGAAGCATGAGACACTGATTCTGTTGACCATCTCACTAGGCTCACTGCCTTGAACTTCTACATCCAGTCTTCATGAGTCCATACTTGCTTTTCTACCCATGATGGCAACGACCAGCTCCTGGACTACACGGGATATTTTAAGACCCGTGAACCTAACCATGAGATGCCAGGCTGTCTTTCATAATCACCAGATTTGCTTTCTTTGGGAAAAGTGGCCTTTGATCATCTCAGCTGGGGGGAACTTCATGAGGAGTGCTTGTTGAAGACTATGTACACACTGGCTCTTGCCCACCCACAGTCTGCCCAGGTCAAGGTAGAGGCTTATGGAGTGTGCTGGCTGACACCAGTGCTGTCTAAAGTTTATTTCTTTTCAAAGCCCAGTTCCCTACATAATAGCTTGTCAGGGGGACAGCCTCCATCACTTGATGGTCAAAGGGGCACCACACAAAAATCAAAGCAACTAGAGAGATAGATGGGAAATATTAGGATGACCAAAAGGAGGAGGAGAAGGAGAGAGAGGGAGGGAGGGAGGGCTGAGAAGAGAGAGAGAGAGAGAGAGAGAGAGAGAGAGAGAGAGAGAGAGAGAGAGAGAGAGAGAGAGAGAGAGAATGGGTGTGCAGATTCACACTGAGAGATTTCATTAGAGGTTACCAGAATCTTCTTTCTCCATATAGTATTTCTGCAGAGCTCAGTGAGATTAACACAGTAGGCATAGCGAAAAACTGCAGCAGGATTCTACAGGGCTGGAATCATGAAGGGGAATTTTTTTAACTCTTCTCAAGGAGGAGGAGAAAGAGGAGGAGGAGGAGGAAGGGGAGGAGGAAAGAGACTGAGAGACAGAGAGGGGAGAGAGACAGAGACACAGAGAGGAGAAAAGAAAGAGAAGATGACAATGAGCAAAGAGAGACAGTGGAGGCAGGATGAGATTAGAGTCAACTGCAGATGCCTTTCTGTGATTTTACCCCTCATAGACAGCCGATTTATGTTCCTGAGCTTGTTGGCAGCAGGGGCTCCTGCGCAGGCTATGTCCCCAATGTGAGGGCAGTAAACATTCAGGGGCTCAGTCATGATTGCTGTCCCTGGATGTTGAATACACATTTCCCACTGGGTTCTGTTTGGCTAGTGCTGAGCCTCACAGCTGTGCCGATTGCTCAGTAGGGAACACCCCGTCTGTTCCCTCAAAGAATTTGACAAATTAACTATGAACAAAGTTGCTTGGACGTGACACGGAGCCTTGCACGCTGCGCCGTGCCAAGACGAAGCTGGTCGGCGTGCTGTTTTCACAGATATGTAAAGGGAATGTCCAGGACCCACCGAATAGATGGAAGTGTCACTGTGTTTAGAGAAGAAGGCAGGAGACAAGGCGAGAGCAAAGGGCAGCACTGCAGTCTGAGAGGAAAGTCCCAGGATAGCCCTTACACCAACAAGGCACTAAGGGAGTTCACTATGAGAGGAGTGAGGGGTTCATGCTAAGTAAATCCCCATCGATTAGTATAATACCTACATTCAAGGATCAGTGACTTAAAACCAAGCAGTCAAAGAGAAAGTGTTCAACAGTTGACACTACTGCAGGGTTTGTGTTTGGGATATCATCTTAGGCTTTCTATTACTGGCACAAAATACTGTAACCTTAGGCAACCTGGGGAAGACAGCGTTTGTTTCAGCGTATGCGTTCAGGCCAATGCATCCTGAAAGGAAGTTAAGGGAGGAGCTCCAGAGTCGAACCTGGAGGCAGGAGCTGATGCAGGGGCCATGGAGGGGTGATTCTTACCTGCCTGCTCCTACTGGCTTGCTCACCCTGTTTTCATAAACAACTCAGGACCACCACCCAGGGATGGCAATGCCCCTCCATCGTGGGCTAGGCCCACCCACATCCTCCATTGATCAAGAAAATGCAGACAGGCAATCTGTATGGAGGCATTTTCTCAGCTGAGGCTCCTCTTCACAGAAAACTCTTGCTTGCATCAAGTCAAAGCAACAACAAACAGGCAGGGCGTTCTATATCAAAAATATCATTAAGTTTATATAATGATTCCAAAAGGTGCATGCTAAATTGGGAATGTGGTGGAGGGCTCCAACCACCAAAAAGAAGTCAAGGAAGTTAGACCTGCATTCAAGGCCAGGAGTGTGACTGCACGTGAGATGTTCAGAACAGGTAAGTCTATACGATTAGGAAGTATACCATAGCGTTCCAGGAAGAGAACAGGGCGTGGCTGCTCTGCTGTGGGCTTCTCTCTAGATGGTGAAAACATTTTGAAACTAGACACACTGCATAGTCTGCTGACCTATAACCCAGAATGGCTGGTTTTAGGTTAGATTTTACTTTTTTTTTTCTGAGTGGGAAAATATAAGTGAAGACTTTCCTGGAGTTGCACAGTGGGGATGTAGAAGAGCCTGAACCGGAACCTTGGTTTGGTTAAGTCAGGTCTGTAATAAAACTGAGTTTTGTAAATCCATGGACCGTTCATACTCAGAGCTGACTGCCTTCAAATACAAAAACCTTGTTCTTGACGTTGAAGCTTGGTACATACTACTTCCGCCACATCCTTTCTCCACAGTTTGCCAGCACCCCATTCTTGCCTGGTTTGACTTCTGAAGGACTCCTCGTATATCATCAAGGACTGGCACCTCTCAGTTCCTATGCTGTATTTTCCCCTCCCCTAATTTACTTGTGAGATAAAAGAAGGTTTATCATAGTTCAATATAAGAATAACGAATCCATCTAATAGATGGAAAATGTATAATATTCTCAGTGTCCATTAGAACTTTTCCTAAAATTTACCACATGACAGACCACAAATAAGGCCCTAGCAGAAAAAAATCCTTGTATCTCATCATATCATAGTGGAATAAAATAAAATCAATAGCAAGAGAAACACTAGAAGCTGGACATACACTTTCAGCTTAAATGCACTTTGGGAAGACTCTTGGATCGGTGAAGAAATCAGGGAGGAAATTTAAAGTCCCTAGCATTAAAACAAAATGATAACACAACCCACTAGATCCTCTGGTTTATAACCAAGGCCCTTTCTCCTTCAGAGACACTGGTATCTCAGTCAAAAATATAGCCATCAGTCAATGTGAAGAAGTGGAGCATTGTCTTTTTCCCAGAAGTTCAAGGCATGTCCTACCCTTTCAAGAGAGGAGGAAGCCAGATGCACTGTCATTGCTGACAGTTTGCGACTTGCTGGTCATATGCTTAAGATGTGCCCTATTAGTCCCAAGTCTACAACACTCTGACCTACAGTCTAGGAATGGCTTCTAAAGCAGTCATTGCAACTAGAGAGAGATAACACATCTGGAGACACAGGTGCTATTGCCTCACTTGGGGAGACGCTACACACTACATAGCCACACCTCACACTTACAGGGCACTACATGGCTACAATTCATACTTACGGGACACTACATAGCCATACGTCACACTTAAGGGACACTACACGGCCACACTTCACACTTAAGGGACACTACATGGCCACACTTCCCACTTAAGGGACACTACACGGCCACACTTCCCACTTAGGGGATACTACATGGCCACACTTCATATGTAAGGGACACTACACAGTCACACTTCACACTTACAGGACACTACATGGCCACACACTTCACGCTTACAGGACACTACACAGCCACACTTCACACTTAAGAGACACTACACAGTCACACTTCATGCTTAAGGGACACTACACGGCCATGCTTCATGCTCTGCACCAATTCCTGGATTCACACAAACCAACCCTTTGATTCATGTCCTTAAACCCCGAAATGAAAAAGCAGTATGTTTTTGTTTGACTTAATTTGAAGCATACTAAAATGTGTCTCCTCCTACCGGGAGTGGACGGCAAGAATGTTCGTGGAGCTCAGCCTATTTTTTAAGCTGTCATTAGAAATGATTAATATTTAAGCAAAAATCAATAAAAATTGGATTTGGAAAAAATCAATATTTAAGCAAAAGCATTACAAATCACATGACTAACATTGACACCCTTCATATATTAAAAAGGTTTGTTTTCCTGTGGCATATGGGCAAAGCTACAGCTGTACGAAGCAACATTTTAAAGTTGAAATATTAGTATGAGCCCTGAGGATAAATCATTTTGAAAATCAACCTCAGTCCTTTAGGGGAAGAAAAACATCAGAGTAATGCCAGCAGCTATTAAATCTCACTGTCACACATATATTATAAATAAGTACACATGGGTGTGTATATGTCTTTATTTCTAAAAGTCTTTCTCCCACCCTTTCTTGCTCTCATGGTGGCTACATCTAAAAATCAGATATAGTTAAAATGGTAACTACTATTTTGTCCCATGTACTCATGACAGATGAAAAGAACAGAGTTCCCAAACTAAGAAATCACACTACAATATCAATCCTACAGCATTGGCTAAACAAAATATAAGCTTTTCATGGCCGATTACAACTTTTTTTAAAGATTATTTTTATTTTCTTTATAGTCCAGTCGTTGTCCCCTTCCCAGTTCCCCCACCCCCACCCCACCCCCGTGCCCACAATTCCTCATCCCATTCCTCCTCCCTGGTCTCCAAGAGGATGTCCTCCCAACCCTCCCACCAGCTGCCCCCACTCCCTGGGGCCTCAAGTCTCCCAAGGGTTAGGCTCCTCTGTTCTCATGGAGAGCAGACCAGGCAGTCCTCTGATGTATGTGTTTGTTTATGTGTCTGTTGCCTGTTTGGTGGCTCAATATCAGAGATCTCAGGGGTTTGGGTTAGTTGAGACTGCTGGTCTTCCCATGGGGTCACCATCCTCCTCAGCTTCTTCCAGCTTTTCCCTAATTTAACCACAAAGGTCCTCAACTTCAGTCCATTGGTTGGGTGTAAATATCTGCATCTGTCTCAGTCAGCGGCTTTTGGGCCTCTCAGAGGACAGCCATGCTAGGCTCCTGTCTTTAAGCACACCATAACATCAGTAATAGGGTCAAGCCTTGGAGCCTCCCCTTGAGATGGAACCCAATTTGCACCATTCCCTGGACCCCCTTTCCCTCAGTCTTTTCTCCATTTTTGTCCCTGAAGTTCTTTTAGACAAGAAAAATTCTGGGTCAGATTTTGACTGTGGGATGGCAACCCCACCCCTCCACTTGATATCCTGCCTTTCTCCTGGAGATGGACTGTTGGGCATTTTGGCTAAGGTCCTTCTCTTTGAATCATGACAGTCTTTCACCTCCCAGGTCTCTGGTATTTTCCAGAGCACCCCCCCCAGGTTGCATATTTCTATTTATTCTGCTGGCCCTAAGAGTTTCTCTCCTCTCCTACCCCCCCATATCCAACCAGGTTTCCCCTTCCCTCTCCTCCTCCCCTCCCCCACCCAGATCCCTCCCTCCCTCTGTCTCCTGTGATTATTTTCTTCTCCCTCCCAAGTGGGGTTGAGGCATCCTCCCTTGGGCCTTTTTGCTAATCAACCATCTTGAGTTCTGTGGATTGTATCCTGGGTATTCTATACTTTTTTTTTTTTGCTAATATCCACTTATTAGTGAGTATAACTTTATGATGGGTTCACTGTGAGATTTTTCCATCCTGGAAATCTAGACCAGATACCCTATGAAGCTCACAGGCTTTTCCTGCTCTTCAAGCCCAGCCTTGCCTTACCTTTTAGCTACTTGGGCCCCGAGGAAATGTAGCAAAGAACACTCATAAAACCCTCTGTACAGTGCTTTTCTCTAATCACATCTCACTGTCAAGAATCACCCCCAGTTTTTCCCAAGAGAGCTTCCAACACTGGGTCATTCCATGTCCCCAAGCTTGATAGAAGAAGATATGGTACTTAGGACCCACCACGTACTTCCTCTGTGACATGTGGTCCTAGTTTGTGGTTTGCTAAGAAAACTTTAAACCCAAGTTTCTCTAGCGTTTGAAACACTGGGTTTATTGTTTTGGTACACTGTGATTTATGCTCAGTAAATTATATATATATATGATGAAAATATGATAGAGATGTTATAATATAAGAAAAATAAAAAGAAATAGACTTGGTGATATACCCATTTATTTCCAGCATTCAGGAGACAAAGGTAGGCATATCTCTATGAATTCAAGGGCAGTCTTGTATACACAGAAAGGCTGTCAAAGGCAGGCAAAGAGCTACATTATGAGACCATCTCTGAAAACAGAACAAGAGATGAGAATAAATTACAATTACTAAGCACTGGAAGTATAAATGATCTTCAATGCATCTAAGAGCTGTCTGGTTAGGAGCTTCTTGGTTGCCTACTTTTCCTTGCATTCAGAAGCTGGCTAACTTCCTGCTAAATATTACACACAATTGGGGCAATCCAATTTCTTCCTACTTGGAAATTAATCTTCTAGCCATTAAAATGGCTCATTTAAATGGACTACTTTTATAAGAGTTTATAGACTCTGTATAATGTATCATATTATAAAATGCAAAGTTGGTTGACTAGATACCTTGTCAAGAATAATATAGTCAAAATCTATTTCTAGAAATATTGTTGAATTGGGTCTGTTGGCATTCTACTGAAAGTAATATGGACAGTGACTTCCTTCCCTCCGGGCAAAGCCTGTCTTCTCCGACCAAGATTCCTCTTCCAGAGGATCCTGGAGATGGAAGAAGGGAATAAGACATATTTGAAATGTAGATAAGCTCATATAACAACCTGGTAGAGGAATGGGCTTGGAGGACCATAAAACTATAGCAAGGAAGGGATTCCAGTTTCTGCAGTAACCGAAGCTCATGTCACTTAAAGACAGATACTGAGACCACAATGTGTGCCTCAGCCAGTGGGCTGTTGTAGCAGGGCACCATAGACCGGATGGGCTGAAGTTACAAAGTGCATATGAGCGGGCTGTCTCTCTGACCTACTCACTCCCCAGTCTCACTTCCAGATACATCACACTGCAGAGAGGTTGGGCTGCAGCACATGAGCTTAGGGAAACCAATATTCAGAGCATACATACCTGCATGAGGCTGGGTGAGGCATGTTTAGGGACAGGCGTTTGGTTCTTTGTATCTCTCTTCCTTTTTGTATCTCTCTCTGTCTCTGTCTCTGTCTCTGTCTCTGTCTCTCTCTCTCTCTCTCTCTCTCTCTCTCTTGTCTACATCTATGTGTGTACCACATGTATGTCTGGTACTCACAGAAGCCAGAAGAGCATTGCTTCCTCTGGAGCTGGCGTTCCAGATGACTGTGAGCTGCCATGTAGGTTCTTGGAATTGAACCTGGGTCCTCTGGAAGAACAGCCAGTGTTCTTAACCTCTAATCCATCTCTCCAGCCCTTCCCCAGGCTTGAACCCTTGATCCTCTTGCCTCTACCTCCTAGGATGACAACCACATATCACCACGCCCGTCTCAGAAGCTGTTCATTTCAATCAGTTTGGTTTTGAACAATACAGATTTTTTTTAATTTTTTTATTCGATATAATTTATTTACATTTCAAATGATTTCCCCTTTTCTAGCCCCCCACTCCCTGAAAGTCCCGTAAGCCCCCTTCTCTTCCCCTGTCCTCCCACCCACCCCTTCCCACTTCCCCGTTCTGGTTTTGTTGAATACTGCTTCACTGAGTCTTTCCAGAACCAGGGGCCACTCCTCCTTTCTTCTTGTACCTCATTTGATGTGTGGATTATGTTTTGGGTATTCCAGTTTTCTAGGTTAATATCCACTTATTAGTGAGTGCATACCATGATTCACCTTTTGAGTCTGGGTTACCTTACTTAGTATGATGTTCTCTAGCTCCATCCATTTGCCTAAGAATTTCATGAATTCATTGTTTCTAATGGCTGAATAGTACTCCACTGTGTAGATATACCACATTTTTTGCATCCACTCTTCTGTTGAGGGATACCTGGGTTCTTTCCAGCATCTGGCAATTATAAATAGGGCTGCTATGAACACAGTAGAGCATGTATCCTTATTACATGGTGGGGAATCCTCTGGGTATATGCCCAGGAGTGGTATAGCAGGATTTTGAGTCACATACTCTAAGTAAGCAGCTCTAGTGGACTGAAGCAACAGATAATCTAAGCCAGGACCACGCTGTGGACAGGATCAGCATAATAATAGTGTATAAAACGCAAAAGCAGATGAGTCCTGGCCTCCACTTTACATTGTTTTACCACCATAAACAGAGTCACCCAACTGTTTTCCAGAAAATACTGAGGACATTCTTCTTTTACCTTCCCTTTTAAGAAGAACCCAGTGAATACTTTTCAAATTGTGTGCCATGGACTGTGAGTGGATTAATTCAATAAGTTGATAAACATCATTTTGAACCAAGTAGAAAAATGTAAAATAAACTAGCATAGAAGACTAGAATACTGGGTACATTTCATGTAGTAATTTTATTTATAAAACAAGATTATTTACTCTTACTAGAGAAGACATATCTATTTTTTTTTCATTTTCCTTTTGGTTGGGGGAGGGACGTTCTGAAGTAGTGATACCATTTATAATAGATGTTTTCACTCTATTCCTCCCCCCATTTGTGTGTGTGTGTGTGTGTGTGTGTGAGTGTGTGTATGTGTGTATATGTGTATATGTGTGTATGTGTGCATATGTGTGTATGTGTGTGTATGTGTGTGTGTATACTTACTTTGAATGTTCAAATTGTAATTTTAAAAAGATTGAAGGCTCGTCCCCTGTCAAGTGACCACACACAGCCAGAAGAGGACTTAGCAAACAGAGACTTTATCCTGGGCTGCTTCCTGTCTATACAGCAGGGGTTCTATTGCCATCAACAGTGACTGCAGCAAAGAACAGGTACTGCAATGGTCCTGAACTTCACAGTATACTTGGCATTCTCCATTTAACCCCACACATCTCAGTAGAGTCCCAGAGAGCCCAAGGGCACCATCACTGCTCTAGAGTGCTCTGCCTCCTCACTTTTCCTATGCTTGGGGGATTTTCAAGAACATTAGGTTCTTGTCAAACAGATTCTACTGGGGTAGCTGCCTAGACTTTGAAAACTCTCATCCCTGAGACCCCCATACCCAGCTGGGGTTCAGTGCTAAAATAAAGCAATCTAGGAAAATGAAGTATTGATGCCACCCTAATGCTGACCAAGCCAAAACTTCTGCCATCTATTTTTCAACAATGCTGCCAATCCTAAAACCAGAGTTGGAATGCCCACTTAAAACACAGTCTCCAAAGCTTGGAGTGGGATTGTGTAATAAGCTTTGTGGCAGAAAACCCTTCATCTCTGAGGACAGCTTTCCTGCCTCCGAATAGTCAAGACTCGCAGAAGAAAAGTGTAGTGAAGGTCTAATAGGATGATGACACCACCAGAAAACTATGTCCCGGGGAATATTTGAAGCACTGACCTCATGTTATTGTTGAAATAGTTCCCTCATGGGACTACAGGAAGGAAAAAAACTGATAAAGAAAATGACCTGGTGCTCTACAGTCATAACCCATGCTTTAAAAAATTAATACAGCCTGGAGCCGGAGCTCAGTGTTTAAAAATCACTGTCAGGTCTTCCAGACCCCTGGGCTTGATCTCCAGCGCCCACACAGTAGCTCACATCTCCCTGTAACTCCAGTTCCCAGGGTCCAGTGCCCTCTGCTGCCCTCCTCCAGCATTGCAGGTATGTGGTGCACAGACATACTTGCAGGCAAAATGCTTATACACATAAACATAAAGTGATATTAGCCCTCTCTTGGATGTAGGGTTGGTGGAGATCTTTTCCCAATTTGTTGGTTGCCATTTTGTCCTTTTGATGGTCTCCTTTGCTTTACAGAAACTTTGTAATTTTTTGAGATCCCATTTGTCAATTCTTGATCTTAGAGCATAAGCTATTGGTGTTCTGTTCAGGAACTTTTCCCCTGTGCCTATGTCCTCAAGGGTTTTCCCCAGTTTCTTTTCTATTAGCTTCAGTGTGTCAGGCTTTATGTGGAGGTCCTTGATCCACTTGGAGTTTAGCTTAGTACAGGGAGACAAGGATGGATCAATTCGCATTCTCCTGCATGCTGACCTCCAGTTGAACCAGCACCATTTGTTGAAAAGGCTCTCTTGTTTCCATTGGATGTTTTCAGCTCCTTTGTCAAAGATCAAGTGACCATAGGTGTGTGGATTCATTTCTGGGTTCATTTATGGGTCTTCAATTCTATTCCATTGGTCCACTTGCCTGTCCCTGTGCCAAAACCATGCAGTTTTTAACACTATTGCTCTGTAGTATTGCTTGAGGTCTGGGATACTAATACCCCCAGAAGTTCTTTTACTGTTGAGAATAGTTTTAGCTATCCTGGGTTTTTGTTATTCCAGATAAATTTGAGAATTGCTTTTTCTAACTCTGTGAAGAACTGAGTTGGGATTTTGATGGGGATTGCATTGAATCTGTATATTGCTTTTGGCAAGATGGCCATTTTAACTATTTTAATCCTGCCAATCCACAAGCATGGCAGATTTTTCCATTTTCTGAGGTCTGATTTCCTTCTTCAGAGACCTGAAGTTCTTGTCATAAAGATCTTGTTTGGTTAGAGTCACACCAAGATACTTTATATTGTTTGTGGCTATTGTGAAGGGTGTCATTTCCTAACTTCTTTCTCAGCCTGCTTATCCTTTGAGTTTAGGAAGGCAACTATTTGCTTGAGTTGATTTTATAACATGCCACTTTGCTGAAGTTGTTTATCAACTGTAGGAGTTCTCTGGTGGAGTTTTTTGGGTCACTTAAGTATACTATCATGTCATCTGCAAATAGTGATAATTCTACTTCTTCCTTTCCAATTTGTATCCCTTTGACCTCCTTATGTTGTCTAATTACTCTATCTAGAACTTCAAGTACTATATTGAAAAGATATGGAAAGAAAGGGCAACCTTGTCTAGTCCCTGATTTTAGTGGGATTGCTTCAAGTTTCTCTCCATTTAGTTTGATGTTGGCTATGGTTTGCTGTATATTGCTTTAATTATGTTTAGGTATGGGCCTTGAATTCCTGTTCTTTCCAAGACTTTTAGCATGAAAGGATGCTGAATTTTGTCAAATGCTATTCAGCATCTAATGAAATGATCATATGTTTTTTTCTTTGAGTTTGTTTATGTAGTGGATTGCATTGATGGTTTTCCTTATATTGAACCATTCCTGTATCACTGGGATGAAGTTAGACCCCAGGGGAGCAAATAACCCTATTAAAAAATGGGGTACAGACCTAAACAAAGAATTTTCACCTGAAGAAATTCAGATGGCCGAGAAGCACCTTAAGAAATGCCCAACATCATTAGCCATTAGGGAAATGCAGATCAAAACAACCCTGAGATTTCACCTCACACCAGTCAGAATGGCCAAGGTTAAAAACTCAGGAGACAGCAGGTGTTGGCAGGGATGTGGAGAAAGAGGAACACTCCTTCACTGCTGGTGGGATTGTAAGATGGTACAACCACTCTGGAAATCAGTCTGGCGGTTCCTAAGAAAACTGGACATGACACTTCTGGAGGACCCTGCTATACCTCTCCTCTGGCATATACCCAGAGGATTCCCCAGCATGCAATAAGGACACGTGCTCCACTATGTTCGTAGCAGCCTTATTTATAATAGCCAGAAGCTGGAAAGAACCCAGATATCCCTCAATGGAGGAATAGATACAGAAAATGTGGTATATATACACAATGGAGTACTATTCAGCAATTAAAAACAATGAATTCATGATTTTTTTTTTTTAGGCAAATGGATGGAACTGGAAAATATCATCCTAAGCGAGGTAACGCAATCACAAAAGAATACACATGGAATGCAATCATTTATAAGTGCATATTAATTAGCCCTGAAGCTCTGAACACTGAAGATACAATTAGCATATCAAATGATTCCCATGAAGAAGGAAGAAGAGGGCCCTAATCCTGGAAAGGCTTGATCCAGCATTGTAGGGGAGTACCAGGACAGAGAAAAGGGAGGGGGAAAGATAGGAGAATGGATGGAAAGAAGATGACTTATGGGACATATGGGGGGGGGGACTGAGAAAGGGGAAAGCTTTTAGAACGTAAACAAAGAATATAGAAAAGAAATAAAAAATACAAATGAAAATAAAAGTAAAGTGAAAGATTTAATATAGCTTAACATATAACAGAAGGCCCTATACATTAATAAAGTTATAATAAAATATAAATTCCTTTAATTTTCTCAAGTATTCTTTTTTCCCTGAAAGCAATCCCTCAATTTGTAGGTAATCTGATTATTTTTTGTGATCTCAGAGTCACTGCTGTATAAGAAATCATTCCTTACTGTGGTCTAGGTGCTTCTCCTTAACTGCTTTCCTCTGAATGACACAGGCAGGGAGACTCTCACAGATGGGGAAGGGCTCCCAGGACTTCACCCCCCACCCCCACCACAGTGCTGTGGCCTCCCCTCTCATCATGGAGAGAAAGCTAAAGGCCTGACTGACTTTATCACCCTTCTCAAACATAGAATATATTTCATTTCGCAGAATCAGAAACAATATCCCAAATATCTTCAGTGAGGAAGGATCTCCATATTTGAGGGAAAAGAGAGAATTTCATGATAAAGTCCCAGGCAACACAGTTGTAGCATTAATGGAGCTCTTAATGAAAATTGGTCTCTGTAGGAATAAGTGAGCATTAGCATTTTAGGCCCAGAGTGCTGAGCTATGTGCTCATTGACACACAGACAAAGAAAAATCTATCTACTATTGAGAAAGGAAAAGGAATTAATTTTGCTGCCCTCCTCCTACAGAAACACAAATGCATTTGGAAGAGAATGCCCATGAACTAACAAGTCACAGAAAATCAGGAGCTACACTTAAGTCTGGACACATTCTGCTGCTTAGTTAACTTCTGGCTGACCACCCACTGGTTAACACGCAACTAGTGCTGTGTATAGACGTGCTTCACTCTGTTTACCAAAATAAAGTAGAAAAGCAATGCTTTTTCATACGCTATCAGTCACCTGATACACGGAGCTTTGTCTTGGTTGCAGTGTGCTGAAGGTTAGCAGGACAGAAAGTTCTGGAACTTTCCTCTGATGCAAGAGAACAGTCTTTTCTTCTTCCTTGTACCTGTCTACCAATTATGACACCGAGAGCCTCCTCACCTTTTATATCTCTTTGCATGAAGTACATAAAATAAAAATTACTCATTATTTTATAACAGTTTAATTTGTGAAATTCTCTCTAAGCCAATGCTATGCTTCCCCCAGCCAGCTGCCTATTTTGCAAAGCAATTGAAGCATATAAGTTCAGTTATGCTAAGCATGTCTTCAACACGGTTTCACCAATTTTGAACGGTCTATGACATTTTAGCAGGATTTCTTCATCCCTTTGATCAATAACAAAAGCAAAATCGTCTTTATATTCTATCCTTGGTCATTCAGGAAAGATAAATAGATGTCATATTCTTCAGCTAGGATCTGTAGATGCCAGAGCCTGAAACCCATACATCCATGCAAGCCTTGGCAAGCAGACCTGTGACTCTTGTAGGATAATACAATGGGATCTAGCCGTCATATCCTCAGAAAAGGACACCTGCCTCACCAACAGTTACAGAGGATTTCGGTGAACCCAGGGTCCTCTTGTCTGAAAACCTCTATTTTAATTTCTGTGGCCATCTTTTGTCCTAGTAAGTACAATAGGCTTCTTCTAGTTCTCTTACTGAGCTAAGCAGTGGCATTAGACCCTGGTGACCATTTCTCCTTTCATGCAACCATCTTCTGCCCTGACTTTCATGCCAGCTGCGATCACCGCTCTGACTTCTCTAGCAGTCCCCTCTCCTTTGCCAGCTCTCAGTGTTTTGGGGTTTCTCAGTGCTTGGCCTTAAACTCTTCTCTGGCTTTAATCACTTCCTGAATGACATCAGAAATGCTTCATTAGCAGAAGAGAATGACTCCCAAATTTCCAGTAAATACATTTCCAGCCCAGATCATTTTTGTGCATTCCAACTACTCAATCAATATCCACTTAGAGGTCTCAAAGGCACACCAATCCATATCTGCACAACAATCAGCTCCTTTATGCCCTTACGATCTGCTTTCTTGTCTGATAAGTTTTAGCGATTGGTATTACATTCCTCTTGGTTTCTCTTCACCATTATGTTGTCTTAGTTAGGGTTCTATTGGTGTGAACAGACACCATGACCAAGGAAAATCTTATAAAGGACAACATTTAATTGAGGCTGGCTTACAGGTTTAGAGGTTCAGTCCATTATTATCATTGTGGGAAGCATAGAAGTGTCCAGGCAGGCATGGTGTAGGAGGAGCTAAGAGTTCTGTATCTTCATCCAAAGGAAGTCAGGAGCAGATGGCTGGGAAGAGGGTCACAAAGCCCACTCCTACAGAGACACACTTCCTCCAACAAGGCCACACCACCTAATAGTGCCACTCCCTGGGTCAAGCATATGCAAACCACCACACCTTTGGTCTCATGCAGGAAGAGGTCCTGCTGGACTTAGCCCCTGGATCCTTCTTTGACCATCATCTTTGCCTAACCCAAGTTTACACCATGCTCACATGCCAAAGCAGTAACCCTTCAGGTGATTTCCATGATCTACCACTGTTGGCCATTTTATAGTCATTGGTCACATTTCAAAAGGCAAGCATTAAATACTCCCAACCATTTCATCCTCCTTTGAAGATACTTGAGGCACTTACTAGTGCCTTTAGGATCAACTAATGTGATCTAGCATATCCTAGATACAAACTGTGACCTTGCATATCCCACATACAATCTGTGATCTTGCATATCCCACATACAATCTGTGATTTTGCATATCCTATATACAAGCTGTGATCTTGTATATCCCACATACAAACTGTGATCTTGCATATCCTAGATACAAACTGTGACCTTGCATATCCCACATACAATCTGTGATCTTGCATATCCCACATACAAGCTGTGATCTTGTTTATCCCATATACAAGCTGTGATCTTGTATATCCCACATACAAGCTGTGATCTTGCATATCCCATATACAATTTGTCCTACTGGTTTACTCCTCACCTGATAGCCAGCCACAATGGCTGGTCTTGTGAATTCGCCTTGTGCCTGCCAGTTCTCAAGGCCTTTGTGAGTTCCATCTTCTGCCTATCCTGCTTAAACTTCTCTCCTATGACCCTCTCCTAGCTAGCATCCATTTTTCCTTTGGTGCTCAGTGAGATAAAAGTTCATCTCTCTGAATAACCTTCAACTCTTCCTCTTCTTCCCCACTATCCGTCATTGCTTGTGACTGTCTGTGATTGTTTAGTGGTGACCTTCTCTTCATGCAGAAAATGATGTTCTTTTCTCATCCAAGGATGATAATTATAAAGACAATCCAGAGCTCCAAATGTTCCAAAGATGATATTCAAGATGCTCCAAAACCTGTGGCATCTTTGGAACATTCCAATCTAGTCTCACAACATTTCCACCAATGCAACATGCACACCCTGTGTGATGCTTAACTGTGTGTCCACTGGATAGAATTTAGGATCACCATGGAGACAAATCTCTGGGAATGCTTTGGAGGGATTTTCTAGATTAGGTAATAGATGAAGGAAGATACATTCTTGCTGCAGGAAATATTAAAAAGAACAGCAAGTTCCTACACTACACAGAGAACTGGCGGGCCGCATGGCTCCAGTGGGTTACTCTCATCTCCACAGATTCTCTGGCAGTTCCCTTGGCGGGTCATTGTCACGCCAGCCCCATGCAAATACCGCCCGCCTCTCAGTTAGCTGTCACAATTCCCAGGAACTTGGTGAAATCAAAACTCTAGAAGCTTCTAATTAATCAGTCAGATTTATATCTCAATAATTTCTCAATACACAAGATGCCCACACAATAAATTCAGAACCAATTGATAATGGTACAAGCTGCCCACCTAGGTTAGACAAGTTACCCCAATTATTCTATCCCTATACAATATTATATCTACCTGTGACTATTTAAAACCCTGCAGAATCTGAATCATCCTGTTCGTCCTCCATCTTGCCTCCTTCTGGCTTACCTGTCTCCTCCATCCCCACCTCTGCCACTCCTTGCTCTGCCTCCATCTTCCCTGTCCAATCACAGGCTTCTTGTATTAATATTTAAAGTGATCGGACAGGGAACATTCAACTACACATCCTCATGGCCAGACCCAATCAAACGAATGCTGAACAGCATACTCGCTGTTCCTTCCTGGCTGTGAAGACTGTGAAAAGCTGCCTCCAGCTCCTGTTCCTATGGTTTCCTACTTTGAGGAGCCATAACCCAGGACTGTGAACCACAATAAACCTTTCCTTCATTCCATTATTTTCTTGTAAGCAACAAGACAAGCAACTCATACCCCCTTGAAGTGGAAGTTTCCGGGTATGTCATGCGATGCAGACTCGTGCGACGTTTTGCTGAGGTAAGACTGTGGGAGGGCATGTGATGTTTAGAGAGAGCATACGTGGGCTCAGTGGACAGTGATGGGGCTTGCACGGCGATCTGTGCAGCTCTTCCTTGGCCTTGCATCTTTGCCGATCGATCTTCACTTTGTTAAGCGAGGCACAGCAGAGAACTCCTGGCATTCCAGCTGCTTGATCGTGCCACCACCATTGTTGATTCGTGTTTGGTGACACTTTTGAACTGGACTGCTGGTATCCTGACAAACAGAGATTGGAATCGACCCAAAGAACTACTTCTAAAGAGGTCTACATCCCCTTGTCCTATTGTACTGGCTGGTTTTGTGTGCCAACTTGACACAAGCTGGAGTTATCACAGAGAAAGGAGCCTCCCGTGAGGAAATGCCTCCATGAGATCCAGCTGTAAGGTTATTTTCTCAATTAGTGATTGAGAGTGGGGGAGCCCAGCCTATTGTGGGTGGTGCCATCCCATGGCTGGTAGTCTTGGGTTCTATAAGAAAGCAAGCCTTCCAAGCCAGAGGAAGCAAGCCAGTAATTAACATCCCTCCATGGCTTCTGTGTCCATTCCTGCCTCCAAGTTCCTACCCTGTGTGAGTTCCAGTCCTGACTTCCTTCGGTGATGAACAGCAATGTGGAAGTGTAAGCTGAATAAATCCTTTCCTCCCCAACTTGTTTCTTGGTCATGCTGTTTTGTGCAGGAATAAAAACCATAAGTCACCTATTTACCACCTTTGCTCCCCTACCTTGGGATGGTGGGCCTGAAGGGGATGTCAGAGCATTTGAGAACCCTTATTAAAGTAGGTTTTGAAAAACTGAAGCCCCCATCCTCTGTTGGTCACATGCCAATCTCCAAATCAGTCTCCACTCTAATTCCACTGTGGTACGTGAGCTTTGCCTGTTCTTATGCTTCACAAATATAGAACCGTATGACATGTAGTCATCTGTGGTTTGCTTGTTATCCTTCCCAAGATGCCTGTGGTTTTCACAGCTGTTGTATGAGTCAGTAGTTTTTATTTTAATTGCTGGGCTAATTATTCTGATATTCACTCAACTTCCCATTAATGTTCATTTGAATGTTTCTAGCTTCAGCTGTTATACACATCTATTAGAGGAGGACATTTAATTAATAAATATTTGAAATAAACTTATTAGGCTAGAAGGTATATACACATTTAACTTTTTAACAAACTGCCACAAGATACTTTGTACTATTTTGCATTCTCACCAGTAGTATACAGATCCCTTTTATAAGTTGTTACTGGATTGCTTGTCCTCATTGTTATTAAGTTGCAGATACTGCTTACAAATCCCAGAGAGGAGTCCAATATCAGATATACATGTAACAATTATATTGTCCCAATGGTGATTTGTTTATTTTATAACATCATCCTTTACTAATGATATCATTTTAATTCTGACAGCTTAATTTGTCGGCTGTTTCCTTAAAAGATCCATGGGTCTTTTCTGTGCACACTAAGACATCAGTGCCTCACAATGACAATATATTCTCTGTGATCCCAAAAAGATCTGTGGCTTTATCTTCCTTGTAAGGATCTGACTCATCTTTTTCTACTTTGCATTTTGTTGCTATGACAAAACACTATGACCAAAGCCTACTTGGGGAGGAAAGGGTTTATTTGGCCTACAATTATTTTCATGAGTCATGGTTCAGCATTGAGGGAAGGCGGGGCAGGAACTGAAGCAGGAGCAGAGACTCAAAAATCAGAACTGGAAGCTCCTCACTGCCTTATCCCCAAGGCTTGTTCAGTCTGTACTGTTTTTTAATTTTTTTTTAATTTATTTTCTATATTCTTTGTTTACATTCTAAAAGCTTTCCCCTTTCTCAGTCCCCCTGCCCCCATGTCCCATAAGTCCTCTTCTCTTCATCCATTCTCCTATCTTTCCCCCTCCCTTTTCTCTGTCCTGGTACTCCCCTACAATGCTGGATCAAGCCTTTCCAGGATTAGGGCCCTCTTCTTCCTTCTTCATGGGAATCATTTGATACGCTAATTGTATCTTCAGTGTTCAGAGCTTCAGGGCTAATTAATATCCACTTATCAATGATTGCATTCCATGTGTATTCTTTTGTGATTGCGTTGCCTCGCTTAGGATGATATTTTCCAGTTCCATCCATTTGCCTAAAAAAATTCATGAATTCATTGTTTTTAATTGCTGAATAGTACTCCATTGTGTATATATACCACATTTTCTGTATCTATTCCTCCATTGAGGGATATCTGGGTTCTTTCCAGCTTCTGGCTATTATAAATAAGGCTGCTACGAACATAGTGGAGCATGTGTCCTTATTGCATGCTGGGGAATCCTCTGGGTATATGCCCAGGAGAGGTATAGCAGGGTCCTCCGGAAGTGTCATGTCTAGTTTTCTTAGGAACCGTCAGACTGATTTCCAGAGTGGTTGTACCATCTTACAATCCCACCAGCAGTGGAGGAGTGTTCCTCTTTCTCCACATCCTTGCCATCACCTGCTGTCTCCTGAGTTTTTAACCTTAGCCATTCTGACTGGTGTGAGGTGAAATCTCAGGGTTGTTTTGATCTGCATTTCCCTAATGGCTAATGATGTTGAGCATTTCTTAAGGTGCTTCTCAGCCATCTGAATTTCTTCAGGCGAAAATTCTTTGTTTAGTTCTGTACCCCATTTTTAATAGGGTTATTTGGTTCCCTGGGGTCTAACTTCTTGAGTTCTTTGTATATATTGGATATTAGCCCTCTATCAGATGTAGGGTTGGTGGAGAACTTTTCCCAATTTGTTGGTTGCTGTGACGGTGTCCTTTGCTTTACAGAAACTTTGTAATTTTATGAGATCCCATTTGTCAATTCTTGATCTTAGAGCATAAGCTATTGGTGTTCTATTCAGGAAACTTTTCCCCTGTGCCTATGTCCTCAAGGGTTTTCCCCAGTTTCTTTTCTATTAGTTTCAGTGTGTCAGGCTTTATGTGGAGGTCCTTGATCCACTTGGAGTTGAGCTTAGTACAAAGAGATAAGAATGGATCAATTTGTATTCTCCTGCATGCTGACCCTCCAGTTGAGCCAGCACCATTTGTTGAAAAGGCTATCTTTTTTCCATTGGATGTTTTCAGCTCCTTTGTCGAAGATCAAGTGACCACAGGTGTGTGGATTCATTTCTGAGTCTTCAATTCTATTCCATTCTTGCCTGTCCCTGTGCCAATACCAGGCAGTTTTCAACACTACTGCTCTGTAGTATTGCTTGAGGTCTGGGATACTAATACCTCCAGAAGTTCTTTTACTGTTGAGAATAGTTTTAGCTATCCTGGGTTTTTTGTTATTCCAGATAAATTTGAGAATTGCTTTTTCTAACTCTGTGAAGAACTGAGTTGGGATTTTGATGTGGATTGCACTGAATCTGTATATTGCTTTTGGCAAGATGGCCATTTTAACTATATTAATCCTGCCAAACCATGAGCATGGCAGATTTTTCCATTTTCTGATGTCTGATTTCCTTCTTCAGAGACCTGAAGTTCTTGTCATAAAGATCTTTCACTTGTTTGGTTAGAGTCACACCAAGATACTTTATATTGTTTGTGGCTATTGTGAAGGGTGTCATTTCCCTAACTTCTTTCTCAGCCTGCTTATCCTTTGAGTATAGGAAAGCAACTGATTTGCTTGAGTTGATTTTATAACCTGCCACTTTGCTGAAGTTGTTTATCAGCTGTAGGAGTTCTCTGGTGGAGTTTTTTTGGGTCACTTAAGTATACTATCATGTCATCTGCAAATAGTGATAATTCTACTTCTTCCTTTCCAATTTGTATCCCTTTGACCTCCTTATGTTGTCTAATTGCTCTATCTAGAACTTCAAGTACTATATTGAAAAGATATGGAGAGGGAAGGCAGCCTTGTCTAGTCCCTGATTTTAGTGGGATTGCTTCAAGTTTCTCTCCATTTAGTTTGATGTTGGCTACTGGTTTGCTGTATATTGCTTTAATTATGTTTAGGTATGGGCCTTGAATTCCTGTTCTTTCCAAGACTTTTAGCATGAGAGGATGCTAAATTTTGTCAAATGCTTTTCAGCATCTAATGAAATGATCATATGTTTTTTTCTTTGAGTTTATGTAGTGGATTGCATTGATGGATTTCCTTATATTGAACCATCCCTGCATTCCTGGGATGAAGCCCACTTGATTGTGGTGGATGATCATTTTGATGTGTTCTTGGATTCGGTTGGCAAGAATTTTATTGAGTATTTTTGCATCGATGTTCATAAGGGAAATTGGCCTGAAGTTCTCTTTCTTTGTTGGATCTTTGTGTGCTTTTGGAATCAGTGTAATTGTGGCTTCATAGAACGAGTTGGGTAGTGTTCCTTCTGTTTCTATTTTGTGGAACAGTTTGAAGAGTATTGGTGTTAGGTCTTCTTTGAAGGCCTGACAGAATTCTGCACTGAAGCCATCTGGTCCAGTGCTTTTTTTTTTTTTTTTTTTTTTTTTTTTTTTTTTTTGGTTGGGAGACTTTCTATGACCTCTTTTATTTCTTTAGGGGTTATGGGACTGTTTAGATGATCTATTTGATCCTGATTTAATTTTGGTGTTTGGTATCTGTCTAGGAAATTGTCCATTTTCTCCAGATTCTCCAGTTGTGTTGAGTATAGGCGTTGGTAGTAAAATCTGATGATTTTTTTTTAATTTTCTCAGTTTCTGTTGTTATATCTCCCTTTTCATTTCTAATTTTGTTAATCTGGATACTGTCTCTGTGCCCTTTGGTTAGTCTGGCTAAGGGTTTATCTATCTTGTTGATTTTCTCAAAGAACCAGCTCCTGGTTTTGTTGATTCTTTGTATGGTTCTTGTAGTTTCTAACTGATTGATTTCAGCCCTGAGTTTGATGATTTCCTGCCTTCTACTCCTCCTGGGTGAATTGGCTTCTTTTTGCTCCAGGGCTTTCAGGTGTGTCATTAAGCTGCTAGTGTATGCTCTCTCCATTTTCTTTTTGGAGGCACTCAGGGCTATGAGTTTTCCTCTTAGCACTGCTTTCATTGTGTCCCATAGATTTGGGTATGTTGTGTCTTCATTTTCATTAAATTCTAAAAAGTCTTTGATTTCTTTATTTCTTCCTCCCTTGACCAAGGTATCATTGAGTATTGTTCAGTTTCCATGTGTATGTGGGCTTTCTGTTGTTTTTTGTTGCTATTGAAGACCACTTTTACTCCATAGTGATCTGATAGGAGGCATGGGATGGATCCTCCACTTTGCTGGGTCAGATGAACTTACCTGAGCAAGGTGCCTCCCCGTGGTGGCAGGCCTCCAGATGCACCATTGGCCCTCTGCACTGCTTGGGGACAGGGCACGTGGCCCAGGCTGCTCCTGCCAGAGGCCTCCGGATGTATCCTTCAGTCTGTATTGTTACACAACCCAGGACCACATGCACAGGGGAGGCCCCGCCCCCAGGGGGCTGGACTCTCTCACATCAATCATTAAAAAATGCCCCGCCCTGACATGGCTACAGATCAGTCTGATGCAATCTTCCAACGGAGGTTCCCTCTTCCCAAGCGATCCCGGTTTCCATCAAGTTGACAAAATTGAACCAGCCCACCTCCTAACTGGGTTTGGCTATGGCGTGGGTGTCACGCATGCTTTCTCCATACATTGACCATATTTTCCAGCTCCATGTACTGACACCATGTTTCTTTCCTGATTAGATTTATTTAATAATTTTATGAAAAATTTGGTATCTAGACAAGCCTAGAACTATTTTTGGAGTTGCTGAGCTAAGTGGCTAACAGTGTGTATGTCTTTATAACATTATGATGGTGTTTCATTACTTTAAATTTTTGGTAAGCCACAGGTTAGGAACTAAAAAACTCTTAACTGGATCTTTTTTTGTAATTATTTTGGCTCTTCTGGATCCTTCCTATCTTACATTTGCAATTTCACTTGTTATCTTTAGTTGTCTTTCATTTTTAAAAAAATTGAAAATAGATTCTTCTCTCATACAATACATCCTGGACCACAATTTCCCTCCCTCCATCCTCCCAGCTCCCTCCCACCTCCTCCCTCCCCCCTCTGTTTCCTCCACTCCCCCCTGTTTCCCTTCAGAAAAGTTCAGGCCTGTAAGAGACAGCAACCAAACTGGATAAAACAGAACACAATACAGCAAGGCAAAAGTCAGCACACCAAAACTGAACAAGGCTACCCAATAAGAGAAAAAGAGTCAGAGGCACACCGGATCCCACTGGTCTGAGTCTAACAATAACAAAAGCTACCAATGTAACAAATGTGTAACAAGGTAACGGATATGCAGAGACTCTGCAGGCTCTGTGCACGCTGCTTCAGATAAGCCCCCTTAGCTGACTCAATGGGCTGTGATCTGGTGTCCTCCATCCCCTCCCACTCCTACAGCCTTTCTTTCTTGTCTTCCTTGGGGTTCCCTGAGCTCTGAAGGAAGGGACCTGATGGAGAGACTCATTCACTCTCCACATAATGTCTGGTCATGAGTTTTTACACCTGCTCTCATCGACTAGAATTAAATTGTTTATGATGAGGAAATTTGACAGTGTTTGAATTTGTAACCATGATGTTTTTATTTTCTTTGGACTTCAAAATTCTTTCAGGAAAGTTTATAACTTGTATAGTGGACTTGTTCTAAACAAAATCTCAAACTTTGAAATTCAGCTAGCTCAAAGGGGCAGAGAAAGCACCCAGCTGACCGTTCTCCTCAGACAATATCCCAAAAGGAAAGGCAAGCTCCCCTTCTCCACGCTGCTTCAACAACCCTTCAATCTGAATGTCTTTCCCTTCTACTTCCTGTGTGTCTCTCTGTCCTTCTGACTTCTTAGTCTCTATGGTTTTTCCTAGGTCCACTCTGTCAACTGGTTGCTTTATCTATTGTTGCCTTTATCTAATCCTGTTTAAATAAACAGAACGGTCTTGGATTAAAGGTGCGTGCTAGGACTGAGCATCACAACTAGAAAGAAACAGGTTTTCT
Source organism: Apodemus sylvaticus (assembly GCF_947179515.1). Lineage (NCBI taxonomy): Eukaryota > Metazoa > Chordata > Mammalia > Rodentia > Muridae > Apodemus > Apodemus sylvaticus. The sequence continues at coordinate 8,601,403 of NC_067482.1, forward strand.
AGTATATAATACAATCTTGGAGTACACAAGATAATCAAATATCCTGCAGCCGGCTTGTATATTCTTTTAGGTATTTACTTCTTCATAGTTTGCTGGTTGATGATAGTGTTGCTGAAACTATTTTTTACTGTTGTTCTCAAAATGTGGATTAGTGGTATAGAAAGATATATTCCCCTTTTTGTATTGACTTTGAACTTTTGACTTTGCTAAACTAATTCATTCCTCTCAATAGTATTTTAGAAGATTCCTGAGTACTAACACAGTTTTGTAATGTAATAATCACAGGGTTTTACTTGTTTTTTAATGACCTTTATGTTTTAGGGGTTTTATTTTTGCTTCTTTTTAAAATTAATATATTTATTCATTTTACATCCCAATCAGCTCCCCTCCTCCCAGTACCCCCTCATGCAGACTATCTCCCCATTCCTCCTCCTCCTCATACCCACACACTAAAGAGATTACACCCATACACATAAAACTATTTTGCTCTGCAAGAACAAAAAGTGCTCTGAACTGCTGAGCCATCTCTACAGCCCTTGGTTTATTTATTTCTATTTTATGTATGTGAGTTTTTCCCTTCAGGTATGTCTGTGTACCACATCCATGTAGTGTCTACAGAGACCAAGAGGAGATATCTGATCCTCTGGAACTGTAGTTACAGATAGTTGTGAGCCACCCTGTGGGTGCCGGGAACCGAGCCCAGGTCCTCTGCTGGAACAAGTGATCATAGAGAAATAGTGACATTTATGAAATACCTTTCTCCCTTAAGTATGGTAATAGTTGTTGAGATAGCCCTGGGCTTCTATTTTGATGCTAATTCCACTCCTCAGAGGGGCTGCAGATGAGGAGTTGTATTGTGAACCTTCTCCAAACCTTAACTTTTCAAAGGCTTAAGCCAATGATTGGGCAGGAGGAAGTGGGAGGAGCTGAGAGTGGGGGGCTGTGGAGAAACAGGAAGGGGAGGAGCTACGGGAGAAGAATGGAAAGGCAGCGGAGAGAGAAGCTGGGGGTCTGGAGAAACTGCAAGTTATATGGGATAATATAGATGGAAATAGAGTAGTGTCCTGGGAGATCTGCCCAATCTAGGCTTGTAGCTTGTTTTGTTAACTGATTGAGTTGAGCTCTCTTTTACTGGGGATTGGGTTGCAACAAATAGTCATTCAAATTAGGTTGTGGGAGGTTAAAACTATGTATTTTAATCCCCAGAGGAGTCATAGAAAATGATGCAAGCAAATATAGCTATAAAAGATAAAAGAGAAGAATAAAAATGTGATCTTAGAAATAAAATCGGTAAGAACAAATGGAGTAAGTGGCCCGAAAGCAAGACAGAGACCGGAGTCACCATGTCATGGTCACACTAAACTTGAGGACTTTGTATTATCTGTGCGTGTTGTAAAACCCACCCTAATACTTTACTTCTGTCTCAAAGAGTTCATTCTTGTCTATGTAAATTTTACAACACTAAACAAAGACTTCCTTTCAATATTTAATGGCAAACATTCCATTCCTGAGGTTCTTCCTTCTCGTCAGATGCAAGTCCCCTCAGCTGAAGATGTCACCTCGTGTTTTTATAGTTCAGGTGATATAGTGTGGAATTCTCACCTTGTATTTTTAGTTTTCAGTAATTTGATTGTGACAGTACCTCAGCGCAACTTTCTGTCTGGGAAACCTTTCAGCATGGTGAGCCGCGCTGCCTACCCTGTGTGAGGTCTGCTGCATCAGGGTCTCATCTATTACCGCTTTCATTACACTTTGACATGTTCAGTCATTGCTTCTTCAAGGAAATTCTCTTTCCTTTCTTTCTGGGTCGCAATAACTAATGAACACTTCTGAGGCCTTATGTGTCTTTGTTTTCATTCTTTCTCTGATCACTGAAATGGGATGCTTTCATTGATATTTGCTAAAGTTTCGTTGATACCTTTCCCTCTCCAATACAATGTTAAATCTATCAAAAGTGTTAGTTTCTAACATTTCATTTTCCATTTTAACCTCCTCACTGTTTTTCCAGAGCTTGTGTTTTTCTCTTACATCATCCCTTCTCTCTACCATTACAAATTTCTCTTTTTTAGCATTTTAAAAATATTTTTTAAAACTCATGTTGCTAACTCAAATAACTGACCATTGAGAGATTTATGGACCACATTTTGATTATGAATAATATTTCCTTGCTTTCTCAATGTAGAAACTCAATGACATTCTCTAAAATAAAAGCATCTAGAAGCTCACATGTGGAAGCTCACGGAATAATGGAAATGGGGAAGATGTTCATTTATTTTGTTTATTTCAGATATAAACTACAAAGACGGGCACTTCATATACAGATGAAGGGGTCTAGGACTAGACTCTGGTTCAGTTCCATTTATGATTAGCCTAACTTCCAGCTTCCTGGAATTCCAATAACTATTGATATTGTCAATATTTGATTTGGGTTGAATTTGGACTCTGCTTTCAGACACTTTTTAAGATTCTCCTTTGATTTGACCTAAACAAACAACTAGAATCCGAACTCTATGAGAGTGAGGTGGTCTGTCATTTCTCTCTGATGCCTTGATGGCCACCACTGAAACTTGGCAAAATATATGGTAAGAATAAATGTTTTAGACCGAGGAATCGTTTTTGTTTTTACCTCTCTGTTCTTTCGGACTCCAGCCTGTTCCTCTGGCCTGTACTTTTTGTCTAAAGTTCTGTTGATTTTCTTGTTAGTCATGTAGTCTTTTTGAATGACAGGCTGGTCCCTCATTCTCAGCACCGTGACTAGCAAGCTCTCCCTTAGTACAGAATTGACCTCATTCTATGGTCATCTCTGAAAATCTCCCTCTCTTCACTGGAGTTAAATCTATCAATGTTTCCTTTGCCCACTGCCCTTTTATAGTTTCATTAGAAAAAGTGAGTCCCAAGGTGACCTCTAAGTCTGGTGATGGTGAACAGCCTTACATCGTTGCACATCTCAGTGATTGGGGGGGGGGCGGGACACAGGGTCTCATATCTTTATGCCCATCATTAAATCTCCAATGATGACAACAGGGAAATTTATCTAAAATACCTGCAGGCATATATCAAATGAAATAGAAATAATACAGATGTATGGAAGAGCAAAGAGAGTATAATATTTACACCATGTAAGAAAATAATGGAGACTGAGAACCGGACCAGCCTTAGGATGCATGCAGGAACCGCTGTCCTGAAGAATATCAATTATGGATTATGGAAATAATCATAACCTAGAATTACTCCAGGAGTAGGTCACTGGGCAAATGCCCTTCAGAAACAACATTGGACACAAAGTTTTAAATTTAGATCTTAGAAAAAATATCACAATTACTCTTAAAATTCAGCACCCTGGGGACTGAAGAACACGCAAAGCACTTAGATGGAGGACTTACCTACCTAAACCCTTCCACTCACATCACTCACTGAAGATCTGTTTTGTGTCTTGTTCAAGTCCAGCTCATCTGTGGCTGTGCCATTCTCATGAAAATATGACGGCTTTTAGGAGATAGTCTAAAATCAGAGCCAGAGCTGAGCTGGAAAGTGAACATGAGAGTCATGTGCTGTATGGAAAAGACTTCTGTAATAAATTTGGGAAGCACACCAAGGCTACCATCTCATTGCATTCACGTGAGGAAAATTAAAAAAAAAAAACAGTAGAAATGCATGGAAATTATATTCCTTGTCCCAGAACTGAAAGCACATGTGGGTTAAAACAACAAGAAAACCCCAGTCTTCCTATTACATAGCATGCCATGCTGATTTATTAAATTGAAGATGAGTAAAATTGAAGATAATTGCTTGAAAGAAACGACATAGAGCATGGATTCCATTAGAACCATTGAATGTTCATTTATTCCCCATGTAGAGACTCACCACATGCCTCAGTACTCACGGGACACAGGATGAGTAACTGAGCCAGGGGGGTCAGATAGCCGATTGATTGCAGGTCCATTGTCGACTGGTGCCAATGATATTACTCTAATACTAAGCCATTGATATCAATGGCATTATATTAGAGTTGATGTTTCTGTGCTGACATTGGCATCAGCTGGTTGGCACCAAGCCTGTTGGCCTAGCCTCTCCATAGGCAATCATTATTACTTTTATGGGCTTTATTCAATGCTTGATTCAGTGTATTCCTATGCCGGGCATGCTTTTTCAGGTCTGACAATATATAATAAACAGTAATGGCAGTCAAAGGCCCAGAGAGTGAAATAAACTTTCAACAAATGTGTGTGTGTGTGTGTGTGTGTGTGTGTGAGTCAATGGGGCCAAAACACTTTGCATGAAGTAGGATGATATCAGAGGCTCTGAAAATGCTACCATGTGATGCTTCTTAAGCAGATTACACATATGAGAAGCTGAAGGTTTTCTTCAGCAAACTGGGATCAAACGACGTAAACGGGAGCTTATGACCTACAGAGGATGAGGGGCAGCTCTTTTTGGCTTTTCTCTCCAGACTGCGTTGAAGACCACACTTTGATGTCCCCATGTAGTAGGCTGGGATGAAGACCTTATTCAGAACGTCAGAACTGACAATGTCTGGAGAGGAGAGAGCCTGTGGCCATACCCAAGAGGGAGACAGCTCAGTTCACAAAAGCAGGAGGACACTTCAAAGCCCCACGGTGAACAGTGTGGACTCAAAGAAGGGTGAAGAATGGTGCCATTCATAAAATAAATATTTTTGCAATCCCCTCTCATGAATAAAGCTACTCATGTTCTTCCAATGTACCCAATATACTCACTTTAATTCCAGTAATTTAATTACTTTTGTAATCATCGCTGTAGACTCAAAGTCTCACACAAAATTATGGCAAAGACTACTGATGACTCTCAACACCTTTAGAGAGATGTGCAATACCCTTCAAATCTGGCTTCAACCCATCATCTCAGAATCAATCAGCTGCCTTCCCAAGGCAGCCAACATCTAGTCCCCCTCTGCTGTGTCAGGGTTCTTTATAACAGTGACAAAACACAACTAGGACCTATTCTAATTATCTATAACAAGGTGTGCCACCAAACAAACATGCAGCAGCCTGACTGTAGATGATTTAACTGAGGCAGACTTCATAGCTCCCCCCCCCCAGCCCCAGGTTGATCCTACATCCATCTAGAACTAGAACCCTAGCCTACATGTTGATCGGGAAACAACTGCATTCAATACATAACAAATGCTAGTAGGTACAGGTGTTTCTCCTTTTTTATTTTGGAGAGGGGGGGAGGGAGAGAGAGACAGACAGACAGAGAGACAGAGACAGAGAGACAGACAGAGAAGAGAGAGAGACACACACACACACATACAGAGAGAGAGAGAGAGAGAGAGAGAGAGAGAGAGAGAGAGAGAGAGAGAGAGAACATTATCCAGGGACACTGAGAATCCAATTTATTAGCAACCTCACTCTTTTTGGCTTGTGCTTCAGGGTACAAGGTTGGTGGGGACACGGGGAGGCTTGAGACACGGTGAGAACACGACAGAGGGAGAAAGGCAACAAAAGGATCATGGGCAATGATTAAGTGCTTCAGAATTTACACAGTGAAATATGGACAGTTTAAATGGCTTTGCTATATGCTTCTTTTCAGACCCAGCAATTTCAAACACCCCACACTGCTCCAAGATTAATTGAGTTCTGCATGCTTTTAGCTTGCTTCGGGTACCAAGGAGAAAGGGTTTCCACAGAACCTGTATTTGCCAGAGTACAGACAGTATCTCATTAATGTATGATGAATAGCCATTTGTAGAGTGATTAATTAGTCATTTTGACAAAAAAGTGAGCCTACGTGCATGCCTTTGCGCGACTCCCACTTTCACATGCAGAAGAAAAGGAGAGAACTGCCTCACTTTCCCTCGTTTCCTCTCTGCCCCATGCCGGTGGAAAAGCCCCAAGGCCTTTGCATATTCTGGTCTTGTCTGATTGCATCTGGTTTGTCTTTGGGAACAACAGGCCTGAAATGGAAGCTCTCCCTGTGATTGATGACTCTCTTTCTATGTACAAGTTGGAAATGCAGAAAGGGATTTCTTCCCTCCAGGTCTCACTGCTTATTGGTACACAAGTTGTTTCTCCACTTTGCGGCAGAATTGATTTGCAGCATTGGTGTATGAGTTTGTATATTTTTCTCACTAGCCTGTCACAAAGCATAAGTCAGCGAGCCTTCCACAGAGTGATGGATTGTGTAGCCTGCAGCCTCCCGGCAATGTTTCCATTAGAAGGATGAGCGAATTGTCATTAGCGTTCAGGGACTGGAATAATCCAAAGTCTGTACCTTGACATTTCTCAAACTGTATTATTTAGTAGTGCCGGTTTTCCTCACACCTGACACCGCCCATTGGGCCTGGGGGAAGATTCCTTTAGGACCAGTTGCTGACTGTATGAAACAAATGCACCCCCCCAAATGCCAATGCATTGATTGCCAGAGTTCTAAGCTTGCATTCTGCTCCTTTCCAAATAAGATCAGTTATTTAATAAAAGTCGAGAAGAAAATAAGAAAGAGCATCCACAGCCCTAGAGAACTGGAAGCATCCACACGCGAGAGAATACTGAGACCCTCTAGTTCCCCAGCCAGGACGAAACCGAGAGGAGGAAAAACAAGCTTTGGACACGTGTTTTCTAGTTTGTTTTAAGCTCAGTTACCGTGCTCAGTCTCACGCTTGGCTCCTTACCCTCCTCCCTCCATCTTCACGTATTTTGGCCTAAGGTGTGTATAAATGAGGATGTTGCGTATTGTCCATTAAATGTTTAGTAATGTCTGGAAAAAAATCACTAAAGGGTCCTAAATAGTTCTTAGAACTTGACTCCTTGGATACATGGATGTTCACAACACTTTGATATTATTTTCCATCCCTGAGAAATGTAACATGCCTGTCATAACAGCTTCCTGTATTTGCCATGCTAACGTAGGTATTAAATATGGAAACTAGGGGCTCTGGTATGTCAGAAGGGCTGGGGAGAGGCCTACGGGTATTGGACACCCATGGCCTACTGATGAACGGTGAAGAAGTCAGCTATTCAGCATGTCCTGTCACATAGGTTTAACTTCAGCTAGCACCATTTTGGAGAGGAAAGACTGAGAACTCTGTATCTTATAATAACCAATGAGTTCCATATCGGGTTTTCTTAATGAACACAGACATTCCTAAATACACAGACATTCTTTCTATTACCATTCCTCTTGATGTTCATGATAGTAAGATCGTTTTCCAAAGTGTGCGAGTCAGGCGAGGAACCAAGAGTCTCCAGCGTGGAGAAGGGTTCAGAAGAGATAGAATTAACACCTCCATTATTAAGGGAAGATTTACATTTCTCATTTAATATGTCTGAAATCAGAGGGCTCTGATAATCAATGGCATGTCTTAGTTTAATTGGCAGCATTTTTATTTCTTAATGGAACATAAAATATCATCATGACTTATAACTGATGAAAGTCCTAGATTTGATGAAATGTAGTAATTGGTATGAAGAGGTGTTGCCAGTGAGTCCTCGGGGTTCCATTAGGTGACCACTGCGTGCCACCACAAGACAGGGAAGCCATGTGGCTATTCAAGCCACCTGGCATATGTTTAGTCAACGCCAAAGGCCTAAAAGTTGGTGTGATCTTAGTGGTTAAATACATCTAATTAAATAACTGCTCATTAGAGAGAGAGAGTTATGCAGGGTAGCAACATTGTAAAAGAGTAGATAATTTCTACATGAACGACTAGCAGATATATATATTGTGATATATATATATATCACAATAAGAGCTCTGGTATTCTGCTATCAGTATAGTAAACTTAATAGGAATTAATAGACTCCTTAGGTATCATTTGACAACTTCCATTACCAAACTCACCATAAAACTAAATTATACATCTCCAAGAGAATTCAATCAATATCATATCCAAGTCTTGCTGTTATTTTATGTGACTTCAAGCCAGCAATAAATATCCTTTGATTTTTTTGATTTGCCCTAAGTGTTTGAATTCAAGTGAAATATTACAAGTTAGAAAACTAGTGACAGTCTAATATTTTATGCTTCAAACTCCTTAAGTCTTTGAATTCAGGATTTTATTTATTTACTTTGCTAACATATTGCCCATTTCAACAGTACAGACGACACAGAAACAGGAGCATACAGATTACTTCTAAGTAAATACGAAAACAAGCTTTATCTGTCTTATAAATAATTCTCAGGAAGACTTCTGTAGATTTTATATTAAAGAAACCAATTAGTAAGGAAGCCATTGAACCCATCCTATGACGCAAGTTGTACAGTAACCGAGATTAAATACCAAGACGCAGATGAAATGCGAGAGCAGACAAATCTACCTGGGGTTCGTGAGAGGTTTCACAGAAGAGTAATCAGTGGGGCGTGGGGACAGACAGACCACAACTTGGAAGGACAAGGCAGAGGGAGAAGAGGCAGTTCATTGGCAGGCTCCCGAGAGCAGCAGGAAGCTGTTTTCTGCTAGGTGAAGATCGGGTTTTGTGGCTAAAGAAGAGAAGGGGGCTCTGAAACATCCTGCGTGCGTGCTAAGGAGCGCTTTTATTCTTGATCATGGTGGATACAAGTCGTAAAATGATGACTTCAAAATATGGCCATGTGGTTCCGACCCGCCTCTCTCAGGATGCAGCATTCGTTTCTGTGACACGCAGGTGACGCTGCGTGGTCCCACCTGTCAGTTCGTCCCTAGGTCCTCTTTCTAGCTGCTACGGACAAAAGAGCAGCCCACTGCCTTCGGATTAGGCAGAATGGAGGAAAGTGAAAGAACAGATCGTGAAGACCTGCCCGTTTGGGGTTCGAAAGGGCTTATCCGCCATGCTGCTATCACCAAGAGAAGGGAGTGAACGGGCCTGTCTACGAGGGAGAAATGAATCGAAGTTCCGAACTGATCTTATAGAGACACCGGAACAGGAATTTCCTTACTCTGATACTTCTGCACGAACATTTTAGTTTTATTTAGGAATCTCTCTGGCCGGAAATGGACTCGTCTGGCAAGTACCACGATTAAATAAATGGTGACCTATTGTAAAATGAGAGGTAACTGCAACAATGCACGTTAGCGTGTCGTGGTGACCAGGAATGCATAACCAGCTCACGCTGTGGGGTTACAGGGCCAGAGTCCAGGTGCCCTACGATCGCGCCTTCAACCGGTGAGTCAGCTATGACCCTGGAGAGCAGAGAGACACCTTGAAAACAGGATTTTTATTTTATTTATTTTTATTTTTATTTTATTTTAAGCAAATTTTGGCTCCCTGCCTGTCACTTATGGAGAGCTACTCCAGGTGACAAGGAGCCTGGAGCTGTTGAAAGAGAGCCTGCTGTCTTCGTTCAGAACTTTTCTTTTTTTTCTTTTTTCTTTTTTTATTTATTTTTTATTTATTCAATTTTTTATTTACATTTCAAATGATTTCCCCTTTTCTGGCTCCCCACTCCCCGAAAGTCCCATAAGCCCTCTTCCCTCCCCCTATTCCCCCATCCACCCCTTCCTACTTCCCTGTTCTGGTATTCCCCTATACTGCTGCACTGAGTCTTTCCAGAACCAGGGGCCACTCCTCCATTCTTCTTGGACATCATTTAATATGTGGATTATGTCTTGGGTATTCCAAGTTTCTAGGCTAATATCCACTTATCAGTGAGTACATACCAACACTGGAGACAGCAGGTATTAGCGAGGATGTGGAGAAAGAGAAACACTCCTCCACTGCTGGTGGGATTGCAAGATGGTGCAACCACTTTGGAAATCAGTCTGGCAGTTCCTCAGAAATCTTGGCATGACACTTCTAGAGGGCCCTGCTATACCACTCCTGGGCATATACCCAGAGGATTCCCCAGCATGCAATAAGGACACATGCTCCACTATGTTCATAGCAGCCTTATTTATAATAGCCAGAAGCTGGAAAGAACCCAGGTGTCCCTCAACGGAGGAATGGATACAAAGAATGTGGTATATTTACACAATGGAGTACTATTCAGCCATTAGAAACAACGAATTCATGAAATTCTTAGGCAAATGGATGGAGCTGGAGAACATCATATTAAGTGAGGCAACCCAGTCTCAAAAGATCAATCATGGTATGCACTCACTGATAAGTGGATATTAGCCCAGAACTTTTCTTTAAAAAAGTGCAATACTTTAAGGTCAGACTTCAGGATCTTATAAATATGCACTAAGTTGTGTAACAATTCCAGGGTCCCTGTTACGGAGAACCTACTTCATAGGAGGCAGGATCACTGTAAGTGCGGCTCTCTAGGCTCCCTAAATAGACCAGAAGCCTCGGGACTGTTCACTCCCCTTCCTGGTGGTCATGACTTTCGTCTGCCTTTACAAAAGCCCAAGTTTTCTCTGGGATTATTTTATGCATTCTTTTATTTTATTAAAAGATAGTATAACATGTAATGATTATTAATATAGGTGCTTGAGAATCTTATCAGCAGTATTATGACATTAAATAGTTTAAAAAATATAATATTCAACTCTGGAAATGAGCAAATAATTTTTTATAAACCAGTACTAACTTATTCAAAGAATGGACTCAAAAATATGGGAATGACACAGCCCTTTGGTCTGCAAAATTCAAACCTAATATTTTTCAACATGTGCCTGTGAACCATCTAAGAATCTAACTAGGATCACTTAGGGAATTTTTTCCTTTTGTGTCGCTGATATTTCTTCTATCCCTGATCTTAAAGTGGTCAGCTTCAAGAACAGTGAGTCACAAATCCCTGTCCTTTATAAATTATACAGTCTTAGGTACAACATGGTCAAGGGGACAGAGTATAGAACACAGGATGCTCTCCAGTCCAGAAAAGTGCAAAGGCATGAAAAAGAGGTTAAACTGGAGACATCTCCAAGACAGTCACATCCACAGGGGAAGCAGTCACTCCACGCCTGACCCTTTTGCCTGCAACGTCACCTTGTGGAGATGTCACAGCCACACTTCCGTTAATCTCCTGCAATCAGACATGGAAATGATAACCCAGGTGAAAAGCGGGCTCTAAATGTGTATTTTGAACATGTAACATGAAAGTGGAAGAGGGAGCAAGCGGAGGTGGGGGTGGGGAAGAGACCAGGGATAGGAGGGGAGCAGAACACAAATGAATAAAGAATAAATTAAAATGCTGTGGTGAAATCCACTGGTCTGTATGCTAGCGCTTTAAGTGAGTATGAAAATGACATTTTGAAAAGGAAAGAATGTACAGGATGGCACGAATCCCTTTCTTCTCCTCCTTGTTCCCAGCTATATTTCAAAAATAATGTAATTATAGGTGAAAAATATCAGCCAGGTATTGATATTGTGTAGTTATACCAGGACATATGATATATCAGAATATACGCTGTTGCGCATTACATGAAATTTGGCACATAAGCAGAATCAGTTATGAGAGTAACAAGCAGTGACCTCTTAGGTATAAAACAGATAGGAACTCTTTGCTGTGAGTTCTCGACAGCCCCATGCACGCCCCTTCCCTCATTGTGTATGGGCCTCTTCATAGATGGAGGCTAGCCTTTCTTATATGAGTCAGGAAAATCTCCCTTAGTCTGTTGTCTTGGATTCTGAGTCGCATTGAGAAAGTTCCTCATTAAGTCAAAATTGTTGAAGAAGTCTCGCATTCTTTGTCATATTATGTCTTTGTTTGTTTTTTCATTCAATCTTTTTTTATTGGATAGTTTCTTTATTTACATTTCAAGTGTTTTCCCCTTTCCAGGTCTCCCCTTCAGAAACCCCCCTATCTCATCCCCCTCCCTCTGCCTCTATGAGGGTGCTCCCCCACCCACCCATACCAATTCCTGTCTTCTCTCCCTGGCATTCCCCTACACTGGGGCATCGAACCCCTCAGACCCAAGGCCCTCTCCTCTCACTGACATCCAACAAGGCCGTCCTCTGCCACACATGCTGCCATGGGTCCCTCCATGTGTACTCTTTGGTTGGTGGTCCAGTCCCCGGGAGCTCCTGGGGATCTGACCTGTTGACACTGGTGCTCCCTCCACGGGGCTGCCAACCTCCTCAGCTCCTTCAGTCCCTTCTCCAACTCCTCCATTGGGGACCCCTGTGCCCAGTCCAATGGTTGGCTGTGAGCATCCACCTCTGTATTTGTCAGGCTCTGGCAGAGTCTCTTAGGAGACAGCCGTATCAGGCTTCCAGCAGCAAGCACTTCCTAGCATCCACAGTAGAGTCTGGGTTTGGTGGCTGTATTTGGGTTGGCTCCCCAGGTGGGGCGGTCTCTGAAGGATGGGCCTTTCCTTCAGTCTCTACTCCACACTTTGTCTCCATATTTCCTCCTGTGAATATTTTGTTTACCCTTCTAAGAAGTACTGAAGCATCCACATTTTGATCTTCCTTCTTCTTAGTTTCATAGTGTTAGGATTCTGTCTAAGCTCCACTCCACAGTTACCTGGCAACAGCCAGGTAGGCCTGGCCCACTATAAAAGGGACTGATTGGCCCCTCCTCTCTTATTCTCTCACCCTCTTGCCCTCTTGGGTTCTTCTCTCTTCCCCTCCCCCCCCCCACGTGGTCATGGTCAGCCTCTGTTTCTCTACTCTCTCCTTCTCTCTGCCTTTCTCTGCCTCTACTACCCCCTTAACTCCCATCCCCATGCCCTGAATAAGCTCTGTTCTATACTATGCCGGTGTGGGTCTGGTCCCTCAGGGGGAAGGGATGCCTCTGCATGGGCCTACTGAGGCACCCCCTTCCTCCACACCACTGTAGAACATATTGTCTCACCTACTTCTCTTTTTATGATCATAACACATATGGTCTGTGAATTGAATTTTGGCTATTCCAAACTTTTGAACTAATATCCACTTACCAGTGGAACGTGTGTGTTCTTTTGTGACTGGATTACCTCACTCGGGATGATATTTTCAAGTTCCCTCCATTTGCCTGTGAATTTCATGAAGTTGTTGTTTTTAATAGCTGAGTAGTACTCCATCGTGTGGAGTCATTGACTCTTTCAGCATTTGTAGTGGCAAATGGTGTGAGAGAACGATTCGTTATTTCCTTTTCCAAATGTCAGCCTGTTGAGCCAAACACACGCTGGGAGTCTGTGTGTCCGTCCCCCGGCACAGGAGGTGTCACCGTTACTACGTACTGTTCTTGCATGTGCTTTGGTCTATCAAGAGTCACTCAATCTTATTTTTCTGTGCTTAGCTTTCACAGCATAAACACACACTCTATTAATGGGCACATCTGTCACATGCAGTATCTGAAATGTGCTTCCTTGGGGGGTGCTCTTATTTTGAAAGATAAAATTCTGAAAAACATTTTTTCCAACTAACACTTAGGGATTCTTTTCAGTGTTGCCCTTTGGTCCCTGCATCCCTCAAAACTCCTGGGTTGGCATTTTTATTACCAATGGGAACATGGTAATATTCCTATTTGGGGAATTTTGGAAAAGCTCATGGAACGTCGAGCACTTTATGATGTTGAGTTTCCAAGCATGATTTACACCCCATGACTGCAGCATACCCCTTTAGGTCTTTGTGTTTTAGGGAAAGTTTACCCTCAATAGTTTTGTGTCTTGGTGCTGCTATAGAAAGGGGCGTTCCCGGCAATCACATCTCCTAATGGGATGCTCATTGCAATTTTTGTACTGATTTATAGTAATTTTGTGGCTCTTCTGCCATAAAGTTTTAATTAAAATGTAAATTTATTTCCTAGGTTTGTCATTAAGTAAGCAAACAAGTCTGTAAACAAGAGAGTTTGCCCACCTCGTTCAAATATTTTAGTGTGACCGTCTTTCCAATGTTTTATTGTTATTGTCATCATCTCTACCATTATTTTACAGCACCAAGAAACAGATTTGTAGCCCCATGCCTGCAGTGCAAATCCTCTCCTCCCGAGCTACATCTCCACCCCTTACCTTTATGTTGTCTATTTCTATGGTTGACTCATATATCTGTACTTAGGGCATGAAGTTAAAGAATAATAACAACAAATGTTTCTTTAGTTTTAGTAAACATTCTTCCAATGATTTACTAAGTAGTGGTCCTACTCTGGAGAAACTATGGTGTTAAATAAAATACACAAGAAGCCAATGGATATGTCTTGCATCTGGCACTTCTCTCCTCTGGGCGCTGGTAAGCACTCATTCCCCATCCCTCTAAGCCTATGTTGAGGTGTTCCATTGCTACCAGATGGGGGAGGATGCTCTGCTCTCAGTGACCCTTACGCCTGGTCTACATCTTCATAAACAGTTCCTTCAGAAGCTCTCTGAGACACCTGTGGCTGAACATGCCTTCTCTGTCCAGTGGTAGCTAAGATTGGCACAGATATTTTTCAAGCACATCTGTATCCTTACACACCAGAGCTGACCGAGGAGCCTGTCTTCCTCAAGATAAGGGTGAACTAGAAGGTAGATCAACATGATGCACTCATCATTTAGCTTAAGGAAGTCCCTGTGCTAATTCCCATTCTGTTCCCTGTTGCTACAGTTATATATACCAGCCACTGCATAGATCAGCTGTTGGTCCCAGACCACACTTGCAGTTGCGGTAGCACATGGATAAAGGCATTAGATTCGCTGGTCCTTAGCGACCTGGAAGGCTCTGCTAACAGCATCAGGATTTTGTGTTTTGGGGGAACTTTGGATAGCTTCCCTCCTCTTCAGCAGCCTCCAGTTTGTTCCCGTTTCCTTTCTCTTTCAGATTTAGGCTTTGATTTGTTGCCTTGTGATTTTCTTCCCTTGAGCTATAATTTTTGCACACTAAACTAGTTTCAGCTAATGTATATAATTATAACTACTTGTGGTATTAATATTTCAATAAAGGCCTGGCGCGGGGTTGCTACCTGCACCTCAGTGGTTTATGTTCCTAAATGAAAGACACACACATAACCTTTATATTTTAATATACCTTAAGCAGCACAATAGCTGGGCCACTGCCTACCCTGCATGTTGTTAGGATCTACGTCCTGCCGATAATTCCCAGTTACTCCTTACTAATTTCTGTGTTCCATCTTGGCTGCTCCCGACCCAGCTGAGCAGCTCTCTTGGCCCCTTTACATGGTGCCTCTGGAATGGCGTCTTGCTTTCTCTCTCTCTCCTTTCTCTGGTCTCCAGCCTACACCCTAAATCCTTCCTCTTTGCCTCTTCAGCAGCTATTGTCTTCTGGCATCCTTATTTGTCAACCAGAATTAACTGGGCTCAGGTTCCCAGAAGCAGTGGAGGACCCTCTCCTGTTTTGGGAGGACCCAATTAGCATTAGAATACAGGCAGCTACAACTACTGCTCCAATTAAAACAATTTTACCACTTCCGGATGTTTTTTTTTTCAGTGTCCTGGGACATCAACCCATACTTTCTGTGCGATCCCTGATTTCTATCAGTACCCATTATTTTGGCATATTCTGTGTCTCACAGAGATGAGTCACACAGAGAAAATCGTGCACTTCCATCTTTGGTTCTTTCACGCAATCTGCTTTGAAATAGTTTGGGATTCCCATTTTTATATGTTGTCATCAGATATTAAAATGTATCTGCATGAGACTGCGTGCTGCCATTTCTTAGGATCGTTTCTTATCATCTTTCCCCGTGTTTATTTCTTATATTATCTTTTTCTTCCTTAAAGGGTCAACTCTCCTGTAGCTGCCACCTACTGCCCATCAATACCTGAAGCTTCCCAGATCAGTTAAACTCCTTTCTTTTCACCTTGGATTGTAAGAGGAGTAAAACAGATTCCAAAGATCTTACCCCAGCTAACTCCCCAATACACGGGCCAACTTTACTTTCCTGTTCTGCCTCTCAAGACTCAGCTGAGCATTTAATATACTTTAATTGTCCCTTAGTTGGAAGGATTTTTTGATGAATTCACAGTGAAGAATTTGGTGGGGGCACTATCCTTTATGTTTCTCATTGTACCCTAGGTAAATGTAAAAAGTAAACATTTCTGAGAACCCAGGGTATTGTCTTTAAGTATATAATGAGTTCACTTTAATAATCACATTTCTTTTCCACTTTGGTCCTCATAGTTGTGAAGTTATATTGAGATCAACACTATCTGGCTCCCTCCATTCTTGTGTAATTATTAAACTGTTATTATAATTTCTACAGTCTCTTCTCCCATGTAACTAACTGTTTTATGCGTTTAAGAACAGCCTCACTAATTTCTTTCCTAAGAATGGTCTGTGTTCCTCATGGAAAAATGGCCCTCTGTGAAAGCATCAAATTCCCATCAAAACTAGCATTCTTTGAGCTTTCTAATCTCCATGCCTTCCTTTCTGATTTATTGTTAAAACCAACAACATTCTTATCTCACTTAATCTCATCACCAAAAATATTTTACTCTATATTTCGGTTATCAAAATTCTCTGCTTCTTTCAATAGTCTTGTTGAATAGTGACATCATCTTCTCCATCATCATCTATTCATTTTACGCCCCTCCCTCTTCTTATCCCAGTCCCAGCCTTGCAAATCCCTTCCACCATTACCCTCCCCTTCCTCAGAGAAGGGGAGTGACTTTTACAGGATAGTTTCCTAACCCACGTTATGTTGATGCAACTTGTATAAAATTCTCCTAGAAGCCACAGGAGACATCTGTGAGATGGGCTGACAGACACTGCACTAACTACTAGTGTGATTCAGGTACCATCTTCATTGTGGCAACAGATAGACAAAGAAAGCTCTTCATCCTCTCTCTCTCTCTCTCTCTCCTTCTCCCCCTCCATGTTCTTCCTCTCACGAGGAGACCTTTTGCTTGAAGCTTTCCATCCCAGCTATTACTGGCCAGAGTTGGCTACATAACTGCTTGTATATTATGCCTATGAGAAAAATAACAACCTCCCCAGTATTGATTTAATATAATCAGCTTGAGCTCCATGAAGCTGGACCTGACGTTAGTTGCCATGAAGCCTATTATCATGTGGTGAATTGTGGGATCCTAAATAAAGTCTAAGGTCTCCTAGAATGGGAAAGAGAGAGGAATCTTTACACCTGTAAAGATGGTCACACACACACACACCAAAAAAAATCCATTTTAATTTGACTAATCGATAATTTATTCTGTAATTATAACCTCTCTCCTGTAATTCCTACAGTGTTCTGGAAACATTTCCAGTTGACCAGCATTTGTGAGGTATTTATATATCTATGTATTTAACTCCTGCCTAGCTCTCTAGCATCGAGATGACTGACAGGCCCACTCAACAACCATAAGAATGAGAGCTATTCTGAACACATCAGACAAAACCATCTTTACTTATGTTCCTTGTTTTCCCCTGGAATAGTGTGGGTATAAAAACTGTCTCTTGAGCTTGTTTCCATAGCAGATACTTCAGTGGCGCTTCACGCTTGACTTATGTTCTCCCCCCTGTTAATTCTGCTCACTGGCCCACACCTGTAAAGATGATGCCATCAAAGGCTCTGTAAGTCCTCCCAGGACAAATGAATCCCTCATTCATTCTGGCTCCCACTTGTAGAATGACTGACAGAGGTCATTCCGCCCAAAAGGACAAAGCTTTTCTCTGTGAAAAGGTAACTGGGTCACACCTGGTCCAGCTTGTGGCCCAGGCCTCATTAGCACCATTTTCTAATCCTGCAGAGAGGACCAGGCCAGACCTCCATGAGCAGTGAGAACAGCAGGCTCTCTGTGCCCTAGAGTGGCCAAGCTTGCCTGGAGGAGCCAGGGAACATCTGGTAAGATTCTGCACCATAGGGTGGCTGCAAAACATTCGCTGTTTGAATAAATGGACCCCTCAACCTCACCGCAGAACACTGGGAGAGAGATGACTCCTCACTCAAAGCTGCTTTCTTCCTCCCTGCTACACTCCGAGCAGCAGTTAAACTTCAAATAACCTCCGTCCTTCCTTCCTTCACTCCCAGGGCATGAACACAATCGGAGTACAAGTAGACGGGTGTTTCCAGGAGCCAATGAAATATTTTATTTATTTCATGAGAAGTCAAGCCATCTGGCTCTTATATGAAGGTATCTCCTGGAATGCGCAAACACTGCTTCCTTCTACGTCGTGGAAGAAAAGATATGCTGTAGTTTGGAACAAAAGTGAAACACACACACACACACACACACACACACACACACACACCCAAAAAATCCAAAATTCCTTAGGAACAAGATCAACAAAATTTAGCAGCTGCTCTAACTGGAAACATCATCAAGTCCACGCTAAAGACATAGTGTCCTGTCTTTAACACAGGAGAGCCAATGCCTGACCAGCTGCTAGATGGAGAATATTCATTCAGCATGCAGCATTCTACCAAAAGTGTTTACACACACACACACACACAATTCCTGCAGATGCCCACCCACAAGATGACTTTCAGGAATGCCATGCTAAATCAGGACCATACAATTTACTTAGGAGTCTGAGTGTGAGCTTTTCCAGGTCTTTGACCGTATCCCTCTAAAGCTGAAGATGCCTGCTTCTCTCACAGTTGAGGCCATTCAAGAGCCTAAAGCACAGACATGGCAGATGGCTTCAAAGAGCTGCTCTCAACAGGACTAGAAGTATACTGACAACTTCTTCTCTTACTCTGATGCCTTTGCTGTAAACATTTGTGACATATTTTAGCTTCACTTCTGAACAAGCACACTGTAGATAAAGGACATGTTTTAAATAGGGAATTTGAAGGAAAAGGAATTATTACTGCCAATTAAGGTCTCTACTCTAAATAACAATGTGTTTCTGGGGAGAGGGCTCAGTTGCTGGAGTGTTTGTCATGCAAATACAAAGACCTGAGTTCATAGCCTCAGTACCTGTATAAAAAACTGGGTAGTAGCATCCGTAATCCCAGAACTGAAAAGGCGGACACAAGAGCATCCCTGGGGTTCACTGGTCAGCTAATCTTGCTGGATCAGCAAGCTCTAAGTTCAGTAAGAAATCCAGTCTCTAAAACTAAAATGGAGAGTGAAAGAGTATGACACCCACATCAACCTCTGCTTACACACATACATACCCATGTGTATCACACATGTACACATATACATCATACAGAGAGACCATGCACACATCACATAAGCACACATATACACACATACACACATGCATATATCACATGTAGACAGATGTACATATTATCCCACATACATATCACTCATGCACACATGTACATCACATCACACAAACACACACATCACATATGTACACATGTGCATGCACGCATACACATACATCATCATCACATCACACACAGATAGATGCACATATCCCACATACACATCACCCATGCACACATATATATCATATCACACACAGACATACATATACATCACACATACATCTTATATGCACACATGTGCATGCATGCATACACACATCATATCATGCATGTACATATCCCCACAGTAATAATAGCATATTAAGAGGTATTTCATCTGATACAAGTAAACCTAGGAAATATAAGTACCAGTGTTACAGTGACTGAATGAGTGAATAAGGAAAGGAAGAGGCTTTGTTTTCTTATTTGCATACAATATTAAACAACTTGCTGAACCCTCTGCTCCTCACTCATACTCTGTGGAGAGTAGTAGTCTCTCCTTTGTAATGCAATTAAGATTAAAAGTGATAGCCTATATAGTGAGCGCCATGTTTAATATATTGTAAAAACCCAATAAATGTTCATCACTGTGACTGCTGCAAAGGCTCAGCTTTCTCTTCCCATGATAATAAGACTCTGTTTCTGGAAAGGATAGGTTGTTCCTGAATGCAAAACCAGGTCTTGAAGATGGAAGCAAGCTCATAATAAAAGTTATTCTATGTCAAGTGGCCCAAACAATATTACCTGGATCATGACAAACCATGAGGAAAGGGTGGGCCAAAGACAGTCTTGGTTGAGAAGCTTGGGTCAAAGCCAAACCCACTGGCTAGGGGACAGAGCCACCTTTAGAAGTGATATAAGAAAGTGATCAGAGGCACACTGAGGGGGGAAACTCCCCCAAACAGGCGGTACTCGATGTCCACATGCCCGACCCTAGGAAGAGGGAGGTGAGCCCTCAGTAACCACGCAGCCCCACTGTGGAACACCTAACTGACAGAGGTTTAATAGGTGCTTGATTTCCGTCTTTCCCCAAAGCCAGCACAGCCATGGATATACAAGGGCATTTTCATGAAGGACCACAAATGCAGAACAGCTCCACAGGAGTGTAATGGCACAAACAATTACATATCAGCTACCACTTTTTCATTGTAACCTTCCTTTATATGATGAATACTTTTGTGTTACAACTACATGCACCAATCAAGACAAGAGCATACCATGCAGCCCTTTAGTGAGCATTCCATGCATGCCTTTAGCTCTTAGTATATACTTCAAGTGAGCCACAACGAATCTATATACCATGAAGCCTAGATGCACAGAAGACTACGTCTGTATGAGTATACTCTGATATTCACTCCTTCATGCTGAAATCACTCAGTAACAAAATTCTCAGAACACACCCTACAGTTTAACCACAGAGCTTACTAGAACTCAAGCCCCTTCCTTCCTTCCTTCCTTCCTTCCTTCCTTCCTTCCTTCCTTCCTTCCTTCCTTTCTTCCTTTCTTCTTCTTCTTCTTCTTCTTCTTCTTCTTCTTCTTCTTCTTCTTCTTCTTCTTCTTCTTCTTCTTCTTCTTCTTCTTCTTGTCTTGCTTTCTAAGGGTGTAGCTTTCATACCCTGGTTTCTAATCTTCATTTTCATCGTAGAACAGAAGCACACACACTCTGCAAGTAGTTGATACTGGCATTCTACTTTTTCCGTGCTAAGCATAATCCAAAAATGTGTCATATTTAGAAAACTGAGGTTTAAAATGATTAATCTTCTTGCCTAGCTCACAAAGGTCACATGTTTCCAAACCACCATTCAAAAGCAGACAGTCTGGCTCCAGAGTCTGTAATCTTAATATCATCCTTTGTTACATTAAACATGGAGCAAATATTGCAAATAGTAATAGTCATTCAACAAATATTCATTAAGGTCTACAAAAGTAAGGTACATAGAAAAAATCTTAGACCCCGAAGACCTAAGTGTCTAGAGGAAAAGGTAATTGCATACATAAATAATTCAAATGCAAAGAAGCATGTGCTAAATACTACTAAGTGGTGTAGGTTTCAGGAAAGGAAAAATGACTCCTACCTTCCATGAGAAGCTTTCATGGGGAAAATAAGAGCTCCAGTTAGGTGCTAAAGAATAGATAAGGTTCAAATCATCAGACACGGCATGACAGAACACTGCATGACAATCACCTTCATCGGAGCTGACATGAAAACCACCAGAGAATGCATTTTTAATAGTGATGCCATGAACCAACATCGATTAAAAATGATGATGGCTTATCTGGATACATATGCATTAGAATAGCTACAGTAAAAAGACCAATAACACTAAATGTTGGTGAGATTGTACTACAACTGGATTTCTCACACATCTCTGGTAATAACACAAATGGTACAGTTTCTTGAATAAACACTCTAGTGTAACCTGTAAAACTAAGCATACACTTACCATATGACCAAGAAATGAAAAGAGGTAGATATGATAACAATGTTCAGGATAGCCAAACAGCTCAATTCACCATCACTGTGCACACTGTGGATTATCTGTACCATGAAATCCTACTATGCAACATAAAGGGGTCAGTGTGTACAAGGACATGGATGAATCCCCTAATACCAAGGCAGGCTGTTAGAGAAAGCAAACCTAAATCACTACACACTTTTTGAGTCCATTGGTGTAACATGTTACACAAAGTAAAATAGTAACAGATAGCACATCAGAGGTTCCCTGATTCCAGCTACCAGAGGAAGAGACCAACTCTTCTAAGAAACAGGGAGACCACAGGGAGGTAGAACTCCTCCAGAAGAAACTGCAGTAAGTAGTAGGCTTAGATTTTTCACAACTTACCTTAAGAAGGGTTCTTAAATGCTTCCACCTCCCATCTAGCCCACTACCCACCAGAGGTAGGGGAAAAGAAAGGTTAAAAGAAAACGGGGGTTGTGGGTGTTTAGAAACAGTTCTTTGGGGCAATTCCAATCTTTGTTGCCAGGACACCATCAGTACAGTTGGTTAGCAGATCATCAAACGTGAATCACAGCAATGGTGCAGTCCATTAACAAACGCCACTCAGAAATCATCAGTGACCATTTGATCCAGAAGAAACTTCAAGGCTCCACCTATTGGCCCAAGTTGGCAGAAGCAGCAAGATGCTGTTGCAATATCATGAGACGTTCTTTGGAGAACTACTCTCTATGAAGTCATGACATGCTGAGATCAGCAATGTGGTGCAAGGTAAACCAAGGCCAGAGTCACCTAACACTGTCTGTGGCATCATATATTCTTTCTAAACATCATTAAGTCCTCTCATGTGTCTGCTTCTCCAAAACATCCTTTCCCCTGTGTGCCCCAGCAAAATATCTTAGGACATAACTGATTTTCCAAAGAAACCAGGAAATTTCCACCTCAGAAGACCAATGTCTGTGTTCTAGAAGCTAAGTCTCAATTACAATGCTGGCTACCATAACTATATGAAGTTGTTAAGTGTTAAGTTTTGTTGTTCATAATCTGTATTTGTTTGCTGACTTCCCCCACCAACCAATTAGATCAGGGCTCCAGAGATCTGGGCATCAGGGTTTATCTAAAGTTTTCTAGACACTTCAAATATATGACCAGGATAAAGAATTGCCATTTTATGAAAAAAAAAAACACGATGAACAAATGTACATAGAAATGAATACATTTTCTTTCACAAATAAAAATAAGACTCAAAACTAAGTGTGTTCAAGGAATAACATGGCTAGATCACAGGTGCATGGAGAGTAAAGATTAATCTAGAAAAAGAACTTGGGAAAGATCATAGGTCGCACTTTCTCATAGTGACTGAATGTTCTGGGCCATCCATCACAAAAGCAATTTGCTTTCTGAAAATGTGGAGAGAAAACATTCTCAGTGCTTTGAAGTGAAAATATTGTTAATACTTGTGTCTCTACGGTGATGTGATTATTGTGATTGATAATATTCATGAGTTATCATTGTAGCAGGGTATTTGCAGGCCTGTATTGTGCCTTACACAGGCTGTGATCAGAGAAATTATTGCATCTCTACATGATCTTAATCAAGTCCTCTGTCTCTTCTACTTACTAGTCTGGAAATGTAAGTATTAGGTTGCAGGACTTCTTAGACTCCTTCCAGCTTCTGCCCGATTCTTCATACACCAAGGGACTGAACCCGAGAGAAACAGTGTCATAGTTGGAATACTGACTGGATCAGGGCCTCAAGAGAAGGGCTTGGGAAAGCCCCTGAGACCTGCAGTCTGCATCGGTCGCTCAGAAATCAGCGGGTGTCTGCCATGGTAACTGCCCTGCTTCTCATTCTACAGACTCACTTTTCCTGTTAACTTCCAATAATCCAAAACGGGAGCTTCAGAGATTCTCACAGCTTCCATCTTAGCTCCCCAAAGCTGAGGAAGGGTTTAGTTATTGTTAAAGCTGGCCTCTGCTCCATGGTGTACCCATTGCTGACACAGTCATTCCTTCAGGGATATTTTTGAGAAGTGATGTTCATTAAGGGCATGTAACTTTGAATATTGCTCTTTCCTGTGCAGAGTAGGCAATGGAGGCCAGCCAGCTTACCACAGCCTCTCACGGTCTGACTGCTGTTCTGCTAACCTTGCTGTTCTTGGAGAGTCTACATTTTTATTATCTGTCTCTAAATTCTTCAGGTTGGGGGGGCATGTATGTATGTCATGTATATGGGTGTGGTGTAATATATGTTTGTAGATGTCTGTATTTATGTATGGGTATATGCCTGTGTGTATGTATACATGATTTGATGTAGGAATACGTATGTTTATGTGTATAAGTGTGTACACGTCAGACAATAGTCTACTGTTTACCCCAATTTCTCCAGGAAAAACTATTAAATGAATAAATGCTGTTTAAATATAAAGGTGTCTCATTTGTATGTCCTTTCAAGAGTTAAAATGTGACAAGAAAAGAAACATTTTGCACCTGACTATCTGGCTTTATCAGTAACGTTTTCTAATTTCTGCAGAAAAGTTGCAACAAAGCAGTCATTACTACATGATAATTATGAAAAACGCAGTCAAAAAAATTCTAGGCAACAATGAATAAAGATAAGATTTATTTTTCCTTTTTCAACCAAAACCACCAATGATAATCAAGAGACCAACAAAAAGAATATTATGACTGCAGCAAGACATTTTATGAAACCTAACCGAACAGTTATTTTTGTGAGTCATGCATTGGAATAGAATTTCAACTCATGAAGCTCTGATAAGTGTGTAGATTGATGTAGTAGCAAATCTGGATGGAAAAGTCTAGCACTATGGAAATGAAGCCGTCTAAGACCATAAACTCTACTCTCAACTGCGACTGGGGATTTTCTACAATTAGTTTCTGGTACAGAGATACAAGCATAGGTCTAAACAGACAAGGCAAAGAGAAGGTCTGGCATACATTAGTATTGCTGAGAATAAGGATTCACAGCTCAAAAACCAAAACCATAACTTTGCTCCACTAGCCTATATGTGGGATTGATTCTGCACATAGCAGAGTGTGCATATATATGCACACAGCTTGGGGACACAGACGTGTTTATGGTGATATTGAAATAGTCCATGCAGATAATTGAGAGTGCACATTTGGTTTCTTTTAGCTAAAATCCTTTGTCATCCTTATTAAAAAAAATTCCTTCTGTGGCCAAGAAGAGAGTAAGGGTGTGGCTTGCTGTGTATTTCTGTTAGCCTAGATCTAACTGTTTCCTGTGTCTGAATCTCTCTTTCTCATTCAACTTACTTTGAGGAGAACTGAAAACAGTTTCCTGGCATTTCTACATTTGCCCCAGCAGCATTTAAGCTTTCTTTGAAAATAGATTTTGCCCCTATAGGAATCTCCTATGAAGTTTGGGGAACTGTTAACCCATTCTTAGGCAATGATGCAGCATCACCAGCATGGAACTTAGAATTGCTTATTAAAAGCCAACAAGAAGACCCACCCAAAAGATAAAGGTAAATGCCTGGCTGGCATCTCTAGATTGCATGCCTTGTCACCACATTAGCAGCTGTTTCCTTCGTCAGTGGCAGAACAGTAAATCTAGGAGTGTGGCAATTCATCTACAGGATGCTTAAGAGGCCAGAAAAGAACAGAGTGACCCTGGGTGAAAAATGAGTTGCTGACCAGCTAAGGTTACTATCTTGCTTCAAAGGTTGCAGCAATATAATCATCCCTGCTTGCTCTACAAGAGAAACTCAATATTGCCTTAATTACTTTGATCCTGTTGCTACTGCATTCCCAATGCCACAGTACCTCCAGCAAGCAAAGGGACAGTCTTGCTTATACACAAACTTTTATTCTTTAGGGTGTCATACATACTCTGTCCTGTAAAGAGGACTATGAAAGTTAGCAGATGTTATACATTTAAGTTCCTAAAAGCTTGGCTCAGCACCCAAGGTAAGCCAGTCTTAAAAAATCAATCCTTCTAGGGGTGGGAAACATGCCTACCTTCTGCATTGATTCTGAGATT
This sequence comes from Apodemus sylvaticus, assembly GCF_947179515.1. Taxonomy (NCBI): domain Eukaryota; kingdom Metazoa; phylum Chordata; class Mammalia; order Rodentia; family Muridae; genus Apodemus; species Apodemus sylvaticus. The sequence goes on from NC_067482.1 coordinate 8,626,839, forward strand.
TTTGTCTTGCTCAGTCTAAATGTGACATCTATAACACATTTCTCCACAATGCTTGGGTTCTCTCAGGTGGGGAAGGCAGAAAGTTCATAAGAGCCAGAGGCCATGGATGCTATGAGGGAAGTGTTTTCTAAACCTAACAGGACAGTTTTATTTGTGAACTCACAGCAGTTCCGAATGAAAACATACAGAAGACCTATGTGAACTCCAGCCACTAATACCATTTAGCTGTTGGGAGAGGGAGTCTGTTTTCTTCAAGCATGTGATACTGCCCTCCCCAGTAAGTCAACGTACTCCACATGCTCCAGATGTCCCAGTACTTAGACAACGCCTGAGCTTGATGACTTTCCAAAGGATAAAGAAGACATGAAGGTGGGTGAGTGTGAGGTAAGAATGGGTCTGGAAGGAGTCATAGGAGGGGAACGAAATATGATAAAAATACAGTATATGAAATTATCAATTATTTTTAACAATATTAAAATATTGTTTAAAAGTCACTTCTGACAACTTTATCAGCATAACACAAGAGTAAATTCATTATAAAAACTATTTACTAAAAATGTCATGCAGTGAACTATTGGCTCACTAAAAAGAAAGATGAGAGGTTCAGTATCTAGGGCATTTATCTTCAGCTAGGAAAGACTGTTCAGAAATCCCCAAAGCTCAGTCCTGAAATTTCCCAGGAGGATATTGGATGCAATATCACCTTAGTGCCTTAGTGGATTCTTCTTTTAGTGAAGGTAAAATGCCCTTTTTCCTGACTAGTTTGTGTTTAAAGTCTATTTTGTCAGCTATTAAAATAGCTATACTTGCTTTTTCCCTAGTTCAGTTTGCCAAAATACCTCCCCGCTTCCCGGCACCTTAGAGTAGTGTCTGAAATAGATGATGAGCAATGGTTCTCAGAGGCAGCAAAGATGGATCCGGTTTTCTACGATGATTTGTTAGTTTATGTCTTCTTAGTGGGGAACTGATCCCATTAATAGAATTATTAGTTTTGAATCTTTAGATACATGTGTTTCATTTGGAATCCCCTTGGAGACTTGGAAACTAGTAGGATGAAAGGGGGAGGAGGTATTTCCAGGGAGGGGACACAGAATGCAATAATATAAAGGGTGAAGAGAATGATGGGAAAGGAGGAATTAGATGAGAAGGGAGTGGAGGGAAGGGTAGAGGAGGGACAATGAGAAGGCATATCAAACACTATAGGCCTTTCAAAAAGGCCACATGGAAACCTAACACTGCAGAAACTCCCTAAAAATATACACACATAAAAATAAATAAAAAGTATGGATGTAGTTTTATTGGGGGGACAATACCACAAGATAGACAGACAGACAGAGAGAGAGAGAAAGGGAGAGAGAGGGGGGATGGAGAGAGAGAGAGAGAGAGAGAGAGAGAGAGAGAGAGAGAGAGAGGTAATATACTACATTTTGGTAGAGGAAATTCCAAGGCAGTACAGCATCAAGGCTGTAGCATGACTGCTTGTATCCATCTTATGGTGAAAGAGAACAGACAGAGAAGAGAGTGTAGCGCTTGGCAAGAAGAGCAAGGGGGTTCAGAGGCACAGACAGTGGCACAGAGAGTGCAGCGGCTGTTGATATAGAGACTCGTGCCATTTAAAAGAACCCTTGAGCCTCAGCAGGAGAGGCTCCTGGGAAACAGGACCCCAGAGACGGACAGCTCTACCGTGTACAGACGACAATGATTTTGGAAGGAGAGAGCCTGTGGTGAGAACACGGTAGGATGGGTTTCCTACAGGAAATAACGATCAGGGAAGTCGCCACCCATGCCAGCCTCCACCCACTTCAGGCACTGAGGACTACTGAGCTGTGATCCAAGGCAGGGAGGACGCTACATCTTGAGCTGAAGAGGTACTTGGCATGTACCATCCACATGGTGCTAGTTTGCCTTGCAAATGAGTTAGACCACCATGAATGTTTGCAACAAGGCCCCAGAAATTGCTGAGGTGAGCCAATATCGGGCAGGAGCAGATTCCCTGCAGGGAGGCCTCAAGACGTCATGACGTAGTGATGGTATAACCTACGTTGTAATGGAGATTTAGCATGCTGGTGATGCTACCAGGGCCAAGTGATATCCACAGGAGAAAGCTATGGGCATGGATAGAGATGGCCCAAGGGGAAGACTGTGTACTGTAGGTATCAGAACTGGAAGGACTTCCCAGGCCCACTGGAGCCCATATGGTGAAAATATAAGCCCCAGATGCTGGACATCAAACTGCAGGATTTAGTGCTTTCTCTGCTGGGTTTTGGGCTTGTTGTGGTCCTATCTTGTTATGGCCTAATTCCATTTTGGAATATGAGTGTTTACTCTATTCGATATTGTATTGCATATTGTATATTGAAAGTATGCCATAGATTTGTATTTTGCCTGTCGCACCATCTAGAGATTGCCTTTAGTCCCAGTAGAGTCTTTGGGCCTTTGAATAGAGAAGTCTTTGGGGCTCTTTGGAGGTGGACTAAATGGATTTTCAATTGTGAAATGGTCATGAGCACTTGACGATCAGACATGAAATATTAAAGGTAATATGTTTTGGGGTCAATTTGACAAGAGATTGTGGATTGTTAATTTTCACGGTCAACTTGTGTAGATTTGAAACCATGTCTGGTGTATTTATGGAGGTGTTTATAGAGAAGCTTAACTGAAAAGGGAAAACCAAAATGAATGAGGAGAGTGAACCTGGGAAGCCAACCCCATAGCACCACCCATCTCTCTTTGCCTCCTGACTGTGGATACAATGTGTCCAGCCACCTTATCCTCCTGCGACCACGCCCCTTCCCAGCCATGATGGATGGTATCCCTTCAAACTGTGGGACAAAATAAACCCTTCCTTTCCTCCTTGAGTCAGTACAGTATTTGGTCACAGCAGTGAGGAAAGTACTACAAGTCATACACAGGAGCACTACTGCAGCCCTGACGAAACCTGGAGAGGTCACTGTGGCCAAGGAGATGCAGATAGATGAATATCTAGAATTCAGGGGAAGACTTACTTCAAGAACCATAATCCAATTACTATTTCTCTTGTGATGGTTAACATCTTATTGCATTCATTGATGGACATGTGGACAGTAAAATAAGACAATCTTATACTTCAACAAACAGATAACAGTTAGTAGTAAGTTGGGGCATTCCTATATAAACCCTTAAGGAATATATTATAAATAAAATAAGTTGAAACAAAATCCATATGATTTTAGCAAATTGTAAGTGCATTAGTTTGTAAAAGCTTTGATGATTGTTTCTTATAGTTTGAAGTTATTACTAAAAGAACGCAAGTCCTCATAAATATATGAGGAATTTATTACCTCCCCTTTCTCTCTGTCTCTGTCTCTGTCTCTCTCTCTTTCAGCTCCAGGATGGGTACAATATAAATGCCACTTGCTTTCTCCCCCACAGCTTTCCTGGTCCCAGGGGAAAGCCTTGTCTTTCAGGATTGGAAATGCAGTGCCTTTCCCTACAAGTCACCATCATGAGGAGCAAAAGTAAAGAGCAAACATCCAAAACAAGAATATTCCTCAGACTTAGTGGATAGCTCACACCTCCAAAGCTATCCATCACAGTGCTAAGCACTCATCACACACTTCTATCAAACGCGTACGGAACCTGGCACTTTGGAGACCAGCTTTTATCAGTCATATGTTCCCACTCCCGGTCAGACAGCTTTCAGCTTCACAAGAATGACATCTGCACCTCCAGATGTTCATGTTTTATCAGGCCCTTCTCGGCCATTTTGATCAGGGCACATGTACACAAATGATATCGTAAATCTCCTCACACTTCATGCACTATATCAAATATGAGCAACTGCCAAATTTACGCAGAGCTATATTAAGTCGAGGAAATGTAACTTGAGATTTAACACACTATTTATAAGGATCCGCTATTACTCTAATCCCCCGATTAATACACGCTAGCACTACTGCACAGATTTATTATGGACCGTATGCTTTCTAATTACCGCTGCCTCCCAAAGATCCCACCCTGCACATCTGCGGGCAACGTGAGCTGCTGTCCCCTGTCCCTACCTCAGCAGGATCTGATAACTATTTTTCAGTTGGACACCTTGATGAAGAGTCTGCCCCAACAATGCCCCAGAAGAGTGACCGCAATAAAGCAAAAGGTGAGCAAACTGGTGTGAGCACGAGGGAAGCAGGTCAGAGCAGATGAGAGTCCAAAAGCGGAACAGCTTATCTCTGAGGGTTCATTGTTAGCTGAAGAGTTTTAGATTGAAGATAGCTACTGTTTGCTCCTAAACTTTAGCTGTTACGTGTGGACTTACTGAGGGGGGAGACTTCCTCTCTTGAATAAAATGAGCTTGAGGAGTGTAAAAATACTGACATTCATCAACATGTGACTTCCTGATTTTAAATCTTTTAGACCAAAGAGTTGAGGGAGACATAAGTTCAGGGGGACTTGGATTAAAATGTTAAAGATTTAAGCTATATATAATTTCAAATGAAGTTCTGCTTAATTATTTTTCTACCTTACAAATCAACAGTATTTATAAACTCTCTTTCCTCCAGTTAAACCAGGAGGTATACTATAGAGACATATGCTTTTCCAAGCCAGTGTAAGCTTGAGTAAAGGATTGCAAATTGAACAGAAAGAAAATTTACAGACATGGAGGCAAATAAAAAATATCTCACCTTTGCAGCCCTTATATTTGTGTATATATTGTGGCTTGAGCCAAAAGTGACTCTCACCTGTAGCTGACTAACTCTCATCTGTAGTTGACTGACTCTCATCTGTAGCTTGCAGTGGTAAATAACATGGCTCCTAGAAGCCACAGGGTTCTTAACAAAAAAAAGTATCAAGTGTGAGATACCTTTTAACAAGTTAGCCAGGGAGTCTCTAAAGGTTCCTTAAACAATAAAGACTATTGCTGTTGGTCTTTGTTGCTGACCAGAACTGAATGTTAAGACTCTATTGCTGATGACACCACACACTTGCAATACAAGACAGAAAAAAATCATTTGAAATTGAGCTGAAAGCTTTCTCCCTGTTGGCTAGTGTTCTTAATGCTGGAAAATCCTTTGTAGACCACTGGAGGAGAAAGATTGTTAATGGCATTACTCAGATGTATAGTCTCCATGTCACAATACTCTACCTAGAAAGACCTGCCTACATGTGCAATAGTGGCATAAATATTTTAGAGGTAACCAACCACCAACGTCTGATTGTATTTGATACCTGTTCAACGGGGTGGGGGGTGGGGGGGTAAGGGGCGTGAGGGGGAAATACATAGTTGGTACTATAAACCAGATTTTTAAAAGCCTATGACTTTAGAGGTTATAGGCTCTATGGGGGGATGGGGAGTGGATTTGCTGCTGCTAATGTACATGCTGCCTTATGAATATCTATGTATATGTCCATAAACAAATGCACTCAGTCTGGATCAGAGAAACTGTGGGCAGCAGCTAATACAGAAACTCCTCATAACTGGGAAAAGGATGAGAATAAGTAACTGTTGAATATTCTGCCTTAAATGGAACCTCTATACCACCCCCTCCAAGGACGAGGGGACCTTTTAGTGGAATACGCAGAAAGATTATAAAATCTGGAAGAGGGAACAGAATGTTATGAAATACCATCTTTTGAATATGATGTATCTGTTGCTTGAATTCAAAAGATTTAGTTATTTATTCTCTAGCCAGGAAGCAAACCAGGAAAGTGGATACAATGTTGCATCTTTTTGTAACTAAAGAGAAACAAAGAAACTTCAAGAATTCATTCTAGTACTGAAAATTTTATCATAAAGAAACAGCTTGAGAATCAGTCTCTTGCTTTGACATTTTTCCCACTACCCAAGACTGTTTTCTTTTTAAGATTTATTTTTTTCTAATAGGAGTACACCATTGCCTCTTCAGATACCCCAGAAGAGGGCGTCAGATCCCATTACTGATGATTCTGAGCCACCATGGTTGCTGGGAATTGAACTCAGGACCTCTGGAAGAGCAGTAGGTACTCTAACCACTGAACGACCTCTCTAGTCCAACTGTTTTCTTAAAAAGCATTCAAAGGCAAAACCTCAAAGTACAGTGATACTGAAATAAGTAAAGGCAAGATTAGTCATGGGATGCTTGAAGATAATGAAGAAAAAAGCTATAGGGCTTGCTACAAATGATCGATACTAACTATAAAACAAGAGTTTCATAGACAGAGAGTTTCAGCTCAAGGATCACAGGTAAATCACAGACAGAACAAAAAATTATAAAACCAAGTCTACATTGTCATGGTCACCTGGTAATAAGGGTGCCACTGGACTGGGCCTAGTGGTACAGGCCTGTAATGGGAGCTGCTAGGGAAACTGAGGCAGTGAAGTCACAATTGCAAGTAACACTTGGATAACATAGAAAGTCCAAGGTCAGCCTGGCTGACTTAGAGCCAATATCAAAATAAAAAGGGTTAGAGCTGGCGATGGTGTTCAGTAGCAGAATTGTTCCTTAGCATGCACAAGGCCATAGGTTAAACACATGCACACAGAGACAGACAGACAGACATGCTAACACACACCCACACACCCACACACACATTTCTATTTATATTTTGTTAATTTAACTCTCTTCTAAATGACTTTGGTACACATTGAAAACATAAGAAAATAGCTGCAAATCCCACCTTTATAGTTTTTACCTCAGAGCACGCATACTTGTCTCAGGACTGAGGCTACCCACTTTGCATGGGCCTTCCAGCCTTTGACTCTCTTCCAAAGCTTCCCTCATGGTTGTGAATCATGATCGGATCTAAAATGAGTCACAAGAAATCTGTTGCCTGTAAACAAAGTATCATAGTTTCCATTTTATAGTCCAGAAAGAAAGAAAACAGAAAGGTTCCCAGCGTGCCCTAGAGGGACAAGGCTGAGGGAAAAGACTGGAAAACTCCACAGCCTGGGTTTTTCTTACCTGCTTCTGGAGAATGAACTGTGCCCGTGCCACAAAGTGGGAGCTTGCCTGTGACACACACAGCAGCCTACTAAGACGTCCAGCTTTATGCCCAAGCATAGGTAACTTCATCTCAGTGATATGACAGATGAGCCATACAGCCAGGAGATTTCAGTCTCATAGCAAAATGTTTTTAATAACTGAGTAGTACTCCATTGTGTAAATGTACCACATTTTCTGTATCCATTCCTCAGTTAAAGGACATCTGGGTTCTTTCCAGGTTCTGGCCATTATAAATGCAGCTGCTGTGAACATATTGGAGCATGTGTCCTTGTTATACACTGGAACATCTTTTGGGTATATGCCCAGGAGTGGTACAAATCAATTCATTCTTACCTCCTTGTACAAAGTTCAAGTCTAAGTGTATCAAGTGTATAAGACCAGATACAATGAAACTAATAGAAGAGAAAGTGGGGGGAGACCCATGAGGACATGGGCACAGGGAAAAAGTTTCTGAACAGAACACCAATAGCTTATGCTCCAAGATCAATAATTGACAAATGGGACCTCATAAAATTGAAAAGCTTCTGTAAAGCAAAGGGGACTGTCAATAGGACAAA